>NC_092712.1:289356155-289663517 GCF_047496885.1 Scyliorhinus torazame
CTGCATAATTCCCATCAGGAGTTAAAATTGGCCTGAGAAATGCATAAATATTTTCCAAACTTAGAAACATAAAATGACACAGTTGATCAATCTTCTGAAAAATCTCAACTCCATCTTTATTAAATTTCACCAAGTGCTTGACGCATTTGGGAAATCTGACACTTCTACAGTTATGAAGCATCCTAGCAACATGTAGAACATAACTTTGTATCCAACCAGGAGGATGACTGATTCTAACATTTGTTCCTTGATTAGAATGCTGTTTTGTATATAATTCAACAAAACACAGCTGTTTTTATTCACACTCTGGGATAAGAGCCCTCTGAGGATTTTTGGACCTAATATAACATATCAAATTGTACAATGATATAAATGTATGACTCCTCAGCCCCCACCCTTATCCCCAACCCAAACACCTCCTCCTCACTGCCACAAGCAGGTGGACACTTGACAGTAAATTGATTTGAAAGCATGTCCATTGATATATGAAATGATCCTGCAGACCGGAAATGCTGGTCTCCTTTGCAACTGAGCTGTCACTGCACATGCTACATAGACGGTGTGAATGGTGTTGCATTACTGGATACAAAATGAATCAGCTGCAGCTTAAGACGCATTATTACACAATTGAGGAACAAGCACAGCACTCATGGGTGAACTGGGAAATACAGGAATGTTCCTACTCAGAATGAAGACCCTGGGCACGATTCACCGGAAAATGTTCAAAGTGCAGTTTCGGGCACTTTTGGCGGGGTGTTTTGCGACAGCTGCAGTGCCAAGATTCACGCCGCTATTCACCGGTATGTGGCCATTTTCTTTTGGGTCACGGGCATCTCAAAACTTTGAAAGTTTGCCGGCACTGGGGAGCTGAGCCCGGCAGCAGGCCTGGCTTCTCACAGAACGGGGCACCATTTTGAAAGGTTGCTCCAATCGTTACCCCCTTCAGCTCGCCCCGTTTTTAGGACCCCGCCCACACTTTTGGCAGCTCTCTCAACCCCCCCTCACACCTCTTTTCATGGCACCCCAGACCCTGACCCTTGGCAGTGCCCATCTGGGCATTTTGGCATTGCCAGCCTGGCTCCCTGGCAGTGCCAGACTGTCAGTGCCAGGGTGCCTGGGTGCCAGGGGGTGCCATGTACTACCCTGCCTTGACCCGATCACCCTGGGGGTGATAATGGCCTGTGAGACTCCCCTCCCGAGTTGCCATCACACCTGGTCCACCAAAAACCGCCGGCTTTCCCCGCCCAATTTTTCAACTCTTTGAAAAACAACTTCTTGGAGGCTGGTCCCACGATGTCACACATGCTGGGTGGTCTCTGAATTAGCCCGCAAATCCATGATCCTAAAAAAAATTAAAATAATTCCTCCACGTGCACAGCCCACCTTCCCCCGTGAGGGAACCCCCTCCCCTCCAAACAGGGAGTCCCTCCCACAGGGAAACCCCTTCATGGATCTCCGCCACTGAATCCCCTTCTTCCTGACACTGCCCAATGCCAGGGTGCTGCCGGAACAATAACGAGCCAATTCAATTGGTTATTTATGCTGGTCAAAGTCCCATTTGATTCAAATAACACGTGGTGGGAGGAATAAAATGCTTGCAGAGTGTGCTTTCACACCCAGTGGGAATCTTGTTTATTTTAACTGTAAGCTTATAACAGAGGGATGAATGTAATCGGATTGTGTTCTTCGTTTGTGTCGGCAGTTCAGGGTGCTGTGACTGCTGGTAGTACCAAGCTGTGTTTCCAGAGGATGCATTTGTTCTTAGGAGAGTTTATTTTCCTTGCTGTGAGGTGAATTTAAATCCTCATCAGCTCCTCAAACTTCTTGGTAGGGAAAACATGGGAAAAGTTCCCTATGTGGGTGTCATATGCCCCAGTGAGGAGGAGAAGGAGGATATTGAGAGGAAGAAGGGCAGATGGAGAGAATAACCATGCACTTGGTGGTGCATTTGGGTGACAGACTTGCGTCGCAGTAAGAAGGTGATGTAGGAACAATAATGCATCAGAGGTGGAGAAGGACTTACACAACCAATCCAGTAGATAGGTCGAGAATGGGTTCCTTTCAGATGTCAGAGGCACAATTCCAGAGGAGACTTAGCCTCTCCAGAGCCATACTGACCTCCCTTTGTGATATGCTGGCAGGGGAGATCGTTCCCAGATGGGTTGGTGGTCACCCAATGCCAGTTCCTATTAAGGTGAATGTGCAGCTGAATTTCTTTCCTATTCAACCCTTTCAGGCTACATTTGGAGAGCTCAGTGGCATTACTCAACTTGCACACCATTGTATTTTGGTCTTTACAGAAGTAATGCTCAGATGGGCAGATAGTTACGTCACATTCTCAATGGGAGGCTATAGTTAACTGGACAGAGTCAGAGGTTTTCTGGTGATTGCAGGTTTCTCATGGCCCATGGAACAATTGACTAAACTCACGTCACCATCAAGGTCCCAACTGGCCAGTCCTGTACATTTATTAACAGGAATGGATATCAAAACATTGAATGTGCAGTTGGACTACAACCACACAAAAAGGATTATGCAGGTATGTGTGACGTACCCTGGCCCCAGCCACAATTTGTACATTCTGTGGAACACTCAGGTTCCAGACATGTGCAATGGACCTGATGCCCTCGAATGTTTGGCTTCTAAGTCACAAATCATAGTCACAGTTGCATGGTTCATTTTTTTAAAAAATTCATTAACGGGAAGTGGGCGTCGCTGGTTTAGACTAGCATTTATTGCCCAACTTTGGTTGCCCTTCAGAAGGTGGTGGCCTTTTGATCTGCTGCAGTCCCTGAGGTGTAGGTACACCCAGAGTGCTGTTAGGGAGGGAATTCCAGGATTTTGACCCAGCGACGGTGAAGGAATGATGATATATTTCCAAGTCAGGGTGGTGACTAACTTGGAGGGCTACCTCCAGATGGTGGGGTTCCTAGGTTCCTGATGGTCCTGCCCTTCTAGATGGCCATGGGTTTGGAAGGTGCTGTCTGAGGAACCTTGGTGAGTTACTGCAGTGCATCTTATCGATGGTACACACGGCTGCCAGTGTTCGTTGGTGGTGGAGGGTTTGAATGTTTGTGGAAGGGGAAGCAATCTAGCTGGCTAATTTGTCCTGGATGGCATCATGCAGTGTTGTTGGAGATGCACTCACCCAGGCAAGTGGAGAGTATTCCATTACTCTCCTGACTTGTGCCTTGTAGATGGTGGACAGGCTTTGGGGGTTCAGGAGGTGAGTTACTCACCATGGGATTCCTAGCCTTTGACCTGCCCTGGTAGTCACAGTATCGATATGGCCAGTCCAGTTTAGTATCTGATCAATGGTAACCTCCAGGATGTTTATTGTGGATTCAGCGATGGTAATGCCATTGAATGTAAAAGGGTGATGGTTAGATCCTCTCTTGGAAGAGATGGTCATTGCTTGGCACTTGTGTGCCGCAAATGGAACTTGCCACTTGTCAGTCCAAGTCTGGATATTGTCCAGAACCTGCTGCATTTGGACATGGACTGCTTCATTATCTGAGGAGTCGCAAATGGTGCTGAACATTATGCAGACATCCATAAACACACCCACTTCTGACCTTATGATGGAAGGGAGATCATTGATGAAGCAGCTGAAGATGGTTGGGCTTAGGACACTACCCTCAGGAACATCTGCAGTGATGTTGAGATGATTGACTTCCAACCACCACAACAATCTTCCTTTGTGCCAGGTATGACTTCAACCAGTGGAGAGTTTCCCCCCTAATTCCCATTGACACCAGTTTAGCTAGGGTTCCTTGATGCCATACTCTATCAAATGCTGCCTTGGTGCCAAGGGCATCACTCTCACCTCATAGTATCCCTACATTGCAGACGGGAGCCATTCAGCCCATCAAGTCTGCACCAACCCTCTGAAAGAGCACACCACATAGGCCCACGACCCCTCTCTATCTCCGTAATCCCATAACCACAACTGACCTTTTGGACACTAAGGGACAATTTACCATGGCCAATCCACCTAAAATGAATATCATAGAATTTTATCATAGAATTTACAGTGCAGAAGGAGGACATTCGGCCCATCGAGTCTGCACCGGCTCTTGGAAAGAGCACCCTACCCAAGGTCCACACCTCCACCCTATCCCCATAACCCAGTAACCCCACACAACATTAAGGGCAATTTTGGACACTAAGGGCAATTTATCATGGCCAATCCACCTAACCTGCACATCTTTGGACTGTGGGAGGAAACCGGAGCACCCGGAGGAAACCCACGCACACACGGGGAGGATGTGCAGACTCCGCACAGACAGTGACCCAAGCCGGAATCGAACCTGGGACCCTGGAGCTGTGAAGCAATTGTGCTATCCACAATGCTACCGTGCTGCCCTAAATATCTATGGAGTGTTACCTTTGTTACCCTTGAAGAAATGACTCATAATCCAGTAAGGGTCCCAAGAACAGATATGAAAAGGAGCTGCAGCAACAGCCATGGTGCCATGAGGTACATCATAGAGCAGACTATTCAGTTAATAAAGATGAGATTCAGATGCTTAGACAGATCAAGAGGAGCACTACAGTAAGCTCCAACATGAATGTTTTTCATGGTCACTGTGTGCTATGCTGTCCCTCACCTTGTCATTCAGAGAGGGAAGGCCCTTGAAGATGAGGCAACACCAAATAGCAGTCGTTCCTCAGGTGATGAGTGTGAAGATAAGATGAGAGAACACCTCAATGTGGAGGTGATAGGCCTTGAACACAAGTGCATGGATGGCCATGACACAAGCGATGCTATTATAAGGCAGAGGTTCCAATAGGTTAGGATTTCTCAGCCTATGAGATGCGTGCTATACATGTGTCTCAACACTGTTCCATGTGGAATGTGAGATTCATGAGAATATCCTGTCAGCGCACTGACCATGTTAGTCCTTTGGATTTGAGGCATCTTATAATAATAATGATCTTTATTGTCACAAGTAGGCTTACATCAACACTGCAATGAGGTTACTGTGAAAAGTCCCTAGTCGCCACATTCCAGCACCTGTTCGGGTACACTGAGGGAGAGTTCAGAATGACCAATTCACCTAACAAGCACGTCTTTTGGGAGGAAACAGGAGAACCCGGAGGAAACCTACGCAGACTCAGGGAGAACGTGCAGACTCCACACAGACAGTGAACCAAGCCGGGAATCGAACCTGGGATCCTGGTGCTGTGAAGCAACAGTGCTAACCACTGTGCTTCCCACTGACTCACCTCCAACAGTGACATGTCATTTATGTTTCCCACTAAAAGTTCAACCACACTTTTACATTGAGTAAACCTCTGAGGGACAGTAAGTGGCAGGTTTATTGACATTCTCCCTATGATACATTTAATTATCACACATACAATATGCATCCTTAGCAATGCTTGTGGAGTTTTCTTAAATCATTTCCTCATGTGCTGGAGCAGGGCTTTCCCCCTCGTTTGCTGCTGCAGTGGAGAGAGAGCTTCCTTTAGTGGGCGCCCTCTGTGAGGCTGAGGCCTTGAGGGCTCCACCATGGTGGAAGACACCAGCTGAGTCACAGGAGTAGCTTTCGTCACCACAACAATCGATGAGGACTGTGTCAATGGCAGAGGGGCAGCGGAGAGATCAGACGTGACCTGAGAGGTGCTTCCCAATAGCAAAGAGACAAGCAAAAAATGGCATTAGTGGCCATTTGATTGGGCAAGGTCATAATGTTGAACACCAATAGCAACATGGGTATTATGAGATATGACACATTGCAGCCATTAAACCACACTTGCAGCAACTTCACAGTGCCACCAGTAGAAAGCTGCCCTGCCCTTGAACGCACAAACACATGTACTATTAATGTAAGCATTGTCACGCATCAGTCCCCCTTCCACTTGCTCTCTTCCCCCTCTGTATCCCACATCTGGGGCGGGATTCTCCGACCCCCCGCCGGGTCGGAGAATCACCGGGGGGGGGCGGCGTGAATCCCGCCCCCGCCGGCCGCTGAATTCTCCGGCACCGGAGATTCAGCGGGGCCGGGAATCGCGCCGCACCGGTCAGCGGGCCCCCCCGGCGATTCTCCGGCACGCGATGGGCCAAAGTCCCGCTGCTAGAATGCCTGTCCCGCCGGCGTGAATTAAACCACCTCCCTTACTGGCGGGACCAGGCGGCGCGAGCGGGCTCCGGGGTCCTGGGGGGGGGGGGGGGGGCGATCCCGCCACACCATCCCGCCGGGACCTCCCGCCCCGCCGGGTAGGGGAGAATCCCGCCCCTGATTTCAGTCGCTTGCAGTCTCAGCAGCCCCAAACATTCCTCCAACCTCGGGCGGGATTCTCCCCTACCCGGCGAGGCAGGGGGTCCCGGCGGGATGGAGTGGCGTGAACCACTCCGGCGTCGGGCCGCCCCAAAAGGGGCGGATTTCTCTGCTCCTTTAGGGGCCAAGCCCTCACCTTTAGGGGCTAGGCCCGAGTGGTTGCCGTCCCGCCGGCTGGTGTGGAAGCCTTTGGTGCCACGCCAGCCGGGGCCGAAGGGATTCCGCCGGCCGGCGGAGGTCCGCGCATGTGCGGGAGCGTCAGCGGCTGCTGGCGTCATCCCCGCGCATGCGCAGGGGGGTTCACCTCCACGTCTGCCATGGTGGAGGCTGATGGCTGACGCGGAGGGAAAAGAGTGCCCCCATGGCACAGGCCCGCCCGCGGATCGGTGGGCCCCGATCTCAGGCCACTGTGGGGGCATCCCCCAGGGCCAGATTGCCCCGCGCCCCCCCCCAGGACCCCGGTGCCCGCTCGCGCTGCCTGGTCCCACCGGTAAGAGAGGTGGTTTAATTCACGCCGGCGGGACCGGCATTACAGCAGCGGGACTTCGGCCCATCACGGGCCAGAGAATCGCCGGGGGAGGACCCGCCGACCGGCGCGGCGCGATTCCCGCCTCCACCAAATCTCCAGTGCCGGAGACCTCTGCGGCCGGCGGGGGCGGGATTCACGCCGCCCCCCCCAGCAATTCTCCTACCCGGCGGGGGGGCGGAGAATCCCACCCGACCATTCTATTGAGGGTGATAAAAGAACCTCTTCCTCCTGCAGTGTCAGTATTGCCACCTCCAGTCCTATTTCTTTCACCTGGAATTGTGTGCCCACCGTAACACTGCAACGATTATCACTCATAGGCAACTTAATGTTATCCCTGCTCCAAGGTAAGAGAGGAATGCATGATCTGCACAATGCTCGGCATTCAAGTCTCTGTGCACCTTATTGTGTAAGGCTTTTCTCGCCAACCCCCCCCCCCCCCCCCCCCCCCCCCCCCCCAACCCCTCCACTGCCACCCTATGCTTGGAACCTCAAGGACATCTCCACATAGGTATCAGAGCCATGACCAGTGTCATTGGTGCATAAAACTGCCTTGGTTCACAGACACCCTCACAAGGCTCCATCATCTTCAAACCTTCCCTGTAGCTTCCTAGCACAAGAATACACACAGTGAGAACCTTTTCACCCTTAACAATCTCAAGAGGACATTCAGACTCTTCTTGCATTCCTCCAGGTTCAAGGCACAGTCAGTGACCATGCTGCTAACCTCCACGGCCACCTCCCCCCAAGCTGAACGTGTTACAAAGGGGGATTTCCTCTTCCTGGCTGCTGTCATTAGAAACTCAAGCCCAGTGGACACATTCTGGAGGTGGGAGCGGAGGGATTCATCATCAAAATGAAAGGTTCTTCTTGCCCTTGATCCCTAATCTCTTCCCTAGCAGGAAAACACTAATCATTAAATTGTATTTTAATTGTTGAAAGGTGCATCTAAAAATGAAATAGAGATAAAACCCACAAATAACAGTTAACTTTAAGAAATAAACCAACTTGAAAATGGCCATATCATATGGAATGGCCACCTACAAATCTAAAGATACTAATTAAATACCTGAGTGCATTCAGCGTGCCAATCATCTCAGCCTTTCAAAGCCTTCATTATTTATGTCTATGGGTATCTTCACTTAAATAATACTAAGGTTTTCTGCACATTTTTCTGTCATCGCTGTCAGTTTGTGCTGTTCTTCCTCCAGCTGGTACATTCTTTATTTCACAGTGTCGTCTATTTATTAAGAAAGTGCAGTTCTGAGCAACATTGGGCGCAATTCTCCCAAAATATTCCGAAGTGTGGTCTCCGGAGGGAAACGCGGTGCGACCAGAATGATCCAGGTCGCAATCCATTCACACTTCGACATTGATTTGGAGGTTGGGGTGTTTTGAGCTGTGAATGAGGTGTGCAGCACCTAAAGATGCTGGCAAGCCCAGCTCCTCAGGGATCTTTAAAAAGAGTACCCCCAGGGCAGCACGGTGGCGCAAGTGGTTAGCACGGTTGCCTCACGGCACCGAGGTCCCAGGTTCGATCCCCGGCTCTGCGTCACTGTCCGTGTGGGGTTTGCACGTTCTCCCCGTGTTTGCGTGGGTTTCGTCCCCACAACCCAAATGATGTGCAGGATAGCTGGATTGGCCTCGATAAATTGCCCCTTAATTGGAAAAAATGAATTGGATATTCTAAATTTAAAAAAAACAAGAGTCCCCCAATCTTAAGACAATCGATGGCAAAGCCCCTCCTCCACCCCACCCAATTGAGTAACATCCCACCATGGGGTTGCCAATGGCCTCACCCTTCAGGGCCCTCTACCCCTTAGTACCTTCGTTCAGTCTCCCCCTTCAGGCCCTTCCAGATTGGCACTGCCAGGGCACTATTAAGCCATGTCACTCACCACCCAGGTGTTGCAAAGGCCTCTGAGCTCCCCGGTGTGGTCATCACGTCTATCCAGAGAAGTCAACAGTGGCTGCGAGAAGGTTCTCATTGAAGAACGCTTGCACGTTAATGCCTGAGTGGTGCTAGCTGCTTCTATGGTGGAAAAGAACTTCCAGTACAGGTGGGCTGTTAGACCTCAGAGGTTGAAAAAGATCCAGTCTAAAAAGTTTGCTGTCAGACAGAGCACCTACTCTTGATAGGAAGTACTTCAGACTTTTTTTTTAAACCTCTAATAAAAAACTCAGGCAGCGCACCTCCACTTTCTAGGATGCAATTCAGAGTAGAAAAAAATCCACTATAGAAAAAATACGGTCAGACAGGACAGCTGCTCAAAAGAGGAAGCACTTCAGTGTTAAAGAACCATGAAGTGCTATAAAAAATACAAAGCTAAACCCTCCTTTGAGGTAGCCTTCAGCTGTCAATCAAGAAGCTTGTAAAAGTCAATGGGGTGTGAAATTCAATGTAAGCAATCAAGTACAAAGGGGGGAAAAAGCATACTGCAACAGTGAGACCACAGAGCCCATTAAAATTATCAAGGGGCATGAAATGCTTCTCCAAGACATAAATTGAAGAATAGCCTTGTCCTGTGAGAGGACTTTAGGACAGACAGGCTGCAGTTGTGCTTTGCCCTGTTGTGGGGTGTTAAACTTAAAAGAAAGCAGTCTTCAAGGCTACACAGATCCAAAGCGATCCCCATACTGGGAGAGACCCCTCACCTGGCCCCCTCCAGCCTAGCCCGAGCCCCCCCCAGTTCACAGCTTCATTAAAGGACACCCCCTTCCCCCCCATGGCAACTGGCCTGCGGCTGGTGTACCCTTGTGCTTCTTGGAGGTAAGTGGAAAGGGGTACTCAACTCGATGCTCCCCCTCGGAGTCCATCGCATCTGGTCCCCATTTTTAGGAACCAGGTGAATTCCCGCTGGGGGCATACTGGGAGGCCGCTGCATTCGAGTTTAATAATGAGATTAAAGTGAATGCAAATTAGCTCTGATCAAATCTTGCCCATTGAGATCCTGATCACGCGGGAGCATTGGAAACTGTTTGGTGCCTGGTGCGAATCCTGTTTCGGGCCTCTCCCGACATAGCGGGATTTGCACCAGATACAACGATGCCAGACAATCGCACCCATTGTTTGGAAATGTTTATGAAATGAAATTGTGGGAATTGTTTTAATATTTGTATGGAAGTAACAAATTATGCTGTGAACCAGAACGTACGCATTTTATGTGAATTATTGTAGGTTTGACCATATTAGTCATTTGAAATGCCCAAGTAATTTTTAAATAATATTTTTAGGGTGAGAGGGGCCCACCAGGTATCAATGGAACTCAAGGAATTGAAGGATGTGCTGGTCCCCCAGGGCCCAAGGCAAGAAACTCCACTTTGTGAATCATAGACATTCACCATTTCCCAAATATTTATATTTTTACAGTTGCAATTTAATTAATGAGATTTTTTTTCCAGGGAAAATCAGGGTATCCAGGAGAGAAGGTAAAATGAACCATTCTCACTTAATATTTGCTTAATCATTATTCAGCAAAATCAGAATGTCTTGTTCACCTCGTACACCCCTAAATTTACCGACTGTATGTAATATTACCATTCCAACAGGGTAGTAATGGGGAACATGGTATTGATGGAATACCTGGAGAACAGGTAATGATCTTCTGAATTAGTCAACATAAAGATTGTTTATAAAAATGTTGATAAGTATTAATCGAGTATTGTATTCTTACAGGGAGACAACGGAATTCCAGGAGCCCCCGGAGAAAAAGGAATCTCGGGAAATATGGTACTGTTATCTTTTAACAATCGGATTAAAGCGCCCTCTCAACGAATATTTAATCGCTGCTCCTTATCAGAACCTGTCCATCAAATGCAGTTTCTCTCTTTTCTACTCATGATTAATGAGTCTGTGTTTGGTTCCTTTGGCTTGTCCCAACACAATCCTACCCCTCCCCCACATTCTGCTATCTTATGTTTGCCACGATTAACTCTCCTCAATCCCTAATGGCACCATTAACCTTTGTCTTATGTCCATGGCATCTTTGCCAAGTATTCCTATAAATAAACAATGATAATCCTTCCTTTAAAACTGCTTAGACCTGTCAATCAAAAGGCTTTTAAAATGCAATGGTCTGTGAAACTGAATGTAAACAATGCAGATCAATGTTTATTAGGCTAGGAGGCACACAAACAGGCTTGAAAAAGTTAAACGACAATGAAATTGACTGTGAAAAACCACTTCAAAGGTTTCCACCACATTAAAGGGACTATTTTTACCTTATCTTACAGAACTTTGAACTTGGTATGTGAACAGACAGATTAAAGGGTTTAAATGCTGCAGATGGGAAGCTCAGCCAAATGACCCCCATCCCAGGAAAGACCCTGACCTGAGCCCCTTAATAATAATAATCACTTATTGTCACGAGTAGGCTTCAATGAAGTTACTGTGAAAAGCCCCCAGTCACCACATTCTGGTGCCTGATCCCAGCACAAGCCCCAGATCCCATCTCCCAAGAAGGGCCCCTTTCTGCACCCTGGAGGAAAGTATAAGGAAGGTACTCACCACCCTTGCCGTCTCTCAGAGAGCAAGGTGCAGGTTGGTACTACAGGTGGAGTCTTAAGTGGGGAACTAAAGGGGAGTTGAAGGGAAAATTGGGGAGTGAGGGGGAATTGGGGGCTGTATGGGGACTGAGGGGGTGAGGAGGAATTAGGGGGGGCTGAAATTGTGACTGATGGGTGGGCTGAAGGGGGGGACCTGATGGGGGAGCCCTTGCCAGAGGTTAGGATGGGGGGGACCTTGGATGGGGGGACCTTGCTAGTGCTCCAAGGGCACTGCAGCAGCAACACTCCGACATCAGGGTACAACAGGGTGCCCCAACATCTGAGGAGCAGGACCTGTCAGAGAGGTTAGGCCCCGCCACTCTCAGGTCCAGCGAAAACCTCAATCGTCTTTTAAAAATTTACTATGTGCCATGGAATGGCAAAAACACCAACCTTGGTAAAAAAGTGAAGTGCCATTGCATTGGCACGCGGGTTTGCTCTCAGCGCCAATGGGAATCCCGCTGGCTGGAGCACTTAGTCTTCATTTGGGAGAATCGTGCCCATGATTTATTGCAACTTTTCACCATAAATAATGAAAGAAAAAAACGACTTACATTGACATAACACTTTTCGCGACCATTTCACATCTCAAAGTGCTTTACAGCCGGTGATGTACTTTTTGAAGTGGAGCCCTGGTTTGTAATGTAGGAAATACAACAGCAAATTTGTGTACGGCAAACTCCCAGAGTCAGACTTCGATAATAATCAGATAATCAAGCCCCCATTGTTAATTTACATTAACACGGGCATTAATTTACATTAACAGTAAGTTAAAGTTTATTTCCACTTAAAATATCACTGCAAAACAGAAATAAACAAGGAGTCAAAGCAGTATAAGTTAGTACAAGTTAGAAGAGATTGTGGTGACGTTGTTCAGTGCTTGCACTGGGCGGGATTCTCCGTTCCCCATCACTAAGATCAAGGGCTGGATTCTCTGCACCCCAATGCCAAAATCGCGTTCGGTGACGGGGCGGAGTATCCGTTTTCGTGACGGTGTTAGTTCCGCTATTCTCTGCCTCCCGAAAAGCGAGTATCCACCACCTCAGGCCATTGCCTGAGGCCCGCGCCGCTATTCTCCATCCCCGACCGGCCAAATTCCCGTCGCCGTGGTTCTAATATGGTCCTGCCATTCGGGAACCTCGCGTGGCGGGCTGGAAACCCAAATATGCCCCTGCCCCGTTATGCTCTGACCTCCACAGTGGCAACTCCACCAGGCAGACTTTGATGTAAGTATTGCAAAGCACGGTCCTGGAGCAATGGCCGCCAAGAGGGGTAGCCCATCACACACGTGGCCCTCTGCCACTGCTAGGTTGCAGAGGGAGGGTTCCCGAAGGGTACTGGTGCTCAGGCTGTGGGTAAGGGGTTGACCATGGGACCCTCCCCCGGCATGGGGGTTCCCATGTCTTAGTTTACCCCTACACAGCTGGGCAATCTGGCATGGTGATGTCAGGCAGCTCTCTGTTCAAGACCTTCATCCTGGTTTGGCTTGTTTAAACTCTGACGTGGCCTTGTCACTCTGAACTGCTCTGCCTGGCAGCTGATGAGCAGATTAAGCAGTTCAGTGAAGAATCAAGCCAAGAACACTTTTTCTTTCCGCACACCTGCTCCCCAGTCCTATGGTGAGCAATTAACACTCACTTAAGGGTCTCACCTCGCTGCTGGTATTCAAAAATAGGCAGGGCAGTCACCCTGCAGGTTTGTCTGGCATTCAATGTCTGATCAAGAGACCTGGCACACTGGGAAGGGGAAGGGGCCTACTGAGAGGTGCCCATCTGCCCTTTCTTCTGACTCACCCCCGCCCCTCACCTACCCAGTGAAGATCTTGCTACATTCCCCATCCTTCCCTCACTCTACTGTGCCCTACGTCCCTTGTTGGTACATCCTGCAATGGAGAGCTGCCATTGTCAGCTCTTGCAAGGACGGGGGGAGGGGTGGAGGAATGCAGGGTTGCCAGCCTATGGCTTTTGATCCTGAGCAAGTCCCATCGCTGGCCACTTGTGCCTGATTGGCTCTTAATACAGTGGGCCTTTCCCGAAAGGAGGTGATGTGGGGCTCTTGTCAACTCTCCAACAGGCTGACGAGACTCCATCACCTCGATTAAATTTCCCCCATAGAGTGCATGTCCAAAGCCCCTGGAGTAATTTAAGAAACATCTTGACCTTTTTAAAATGGATGAGTTTAGGGGATTGGATGTATTTGTTTCATCCTCAATTCATCGCTGTTTTGGTGATGACAGGATAGCTCTATCTCTTCAAAACTGTAAGAAGTCTTACAACACCAGGTTAAAGTCCAACAGGTTTGTTTCAAACACTAGCTTTTGGAGCGCTGCTCCTTCTTCAGGCCTGGGGAAGGAGCAGTGCTCCTAAAACTAGTGTTTGAAACAAACCTGTTGGACTTTAACCTCGTGTTGTAAGACTTCTTACTGTGCTCACGCCAGTCCAACGCCGGCATATCCACATCATGGCTATCTTCAAATACTGCCAAGTATCTCTAACATCCGGTTACGTTATTGACACAGGAAGATTGTTGGGTCAGCGATTAACATCTCTGGACACAGCCGGCCCTGCAGCACTCCCTCTGCACTAAACTGGAGTGGGATTGTGTTGCTGGAGTTATCACTGAAGGAACTAAACATTTCAGTTGCTGGAGCAGGCTAGTGGGATGCAAATTGTCAAAAGAATTAAATCTGTTTTTCTTTAAACTGTCAGCTTGAAATAAACAATTAGTAGAATCAACAGGGAAAAGTGACTATAGTACTTCTGGTGCCAAGCACAAATCCTGAACTGCCATTGGTGCAGCGGTGAGTAAATCCTAAATTGTCTTTAAAACATAGAAATGATTCAGGGCTGGATTTTATGACCCTTCGCACCAGCCTGATTTTCTGGGTCAGGTGACCCCTGCAGCGGGATCCCTGGACTAGAGGCGGACGAGCCGTGCAAAACGCTGTCGTCATCGACGGGAACGGAAGATTCCGCCAGCGTCCAATGGCAAACCATCTCTGCTGCCGGAAAACACACTGCGGGGGATCGGAAAATCCCACCCTTATTTTCTGGGATCATCTGAATTGCAGCATATTCTTTAGTCATTCTTTATAAATAAATGTTACTTGGTTGATATTATAGACAAGATTTTGCTCAATCTGGGTGCACAGATAAGCTTCAGCCTCATAAAGAGCCATGGTCCCATAAACCCCCCCAAGTGATTCACTGATTGGCTCCTTCCACATTTCCGTTCATGCTGATGAACATTTAGGTGAAGAAGAAGAATTATTATATCGACAAAAAGGCAATCAATTTGATTTGAACTGAATTAATCAGAGCTAACCTGTGCAATGCATTATATATGATCGTCTGGCACAGCAATTTGAATCTGTAGCACTTTATTTGTAGCATAACATGCCAAGGTGATTCACAGAAGCATTAGAAAGTGAATAGATTGACGCAACTTCAAAAGGAGATATTAGAAAGGAGACCTAAAGCTTGGTCAGAGGTAAGCTTGAAGAGTGTCTAAAGGAGGCAAGAGACAGAGAGGCGGAGAGGTTTAAGAAGGGAATTCCAGAGCCTTGGCCATGGAGATTTGGCCACTAATATGAAGGTAGGCGAGGGGAGCTGGAGGAAATCTGGTCTCTGGCCACAGGAAGGGAGGGAATTGGCAAAGGCAGATTTCGGATGGCCACAGTCTTAGTGACAAATAAGTCTCTGATCTCCTCACAGCTGTTGAGAGTGAGGGTGGAGGAAAGAAGGAAGAAGGCTTTAAGCAATTTTCTGTGGACATAGGGAGCTGGAAATAAGCTTTACACTCCCAACGTAAAGGCCTAATTGCTCTTTATGTGGTCCAATCAGAGTGGCGAATGTTTAAACCAGTTGTCCGCTGTATCCATTCAAGTCTGTACCCACAGACATAAGAGAACTTGGGTAAGGGCTATATCAGGAGGAATGGTCAGGATGAGAGAGTGGTGGTTTTATTGGGGATGGGGCCATTGAAGATGGAGGTGAGGATGCCATTGAGTGGATTGTAGCTGTAAATGTCATGCTGAATCGATCAGCAAAGGCTAGAGCTTTGGGATTTTGAAGGAATCAGGATTGGGAAGAGTAGGAGGGATGCAATGGAGAGTGATATAATTATGTGATCAGAAACGGTCTTTTATTTTTGATTGACACAATGGGAGCAACGATGCTACAGGGGATAGTAAAATCCAGGGGCTGGCCATGGATATAGGCTGGACAATTTATGCGGAGGGAGAGATTAGGGGAGGACAGGAGGCAGTGAATGCAGAGGAGAGGTAGCATGATGAATTGAAAGGGTGGTTAAAAGCAGCAATGGTGAGAATTTGGTTGGCGTTGAAGCTAAGGGAGGAAAGCAAAAAATATATCTCGGTGTACCATTTTTTTGAATGGTACTTGAATGGGTGCTGAGAAAATGCTTCTCTAATCCTTTGAGAACTAACAATTTGTGCATTATTTCTAGGGCAAGAAAGGACATAAAGGAGACCTTGGTGAGCGTGGAAAACTAGGTTTACATGGAGACCGCGTAAGTAAAACCACATCATTTATATATGAATGAAAAGAAAGTCTGCATTATGTGTTTAGTTATTATATTTTTTAGTGTCTAGGGCTTTTAATATTGTGTCTGGAGTTTTCCCTGGGTTTTCTCAGCAGTGCAGTTTTCCCAAATTCAACAAAAATGACATAATTTAAAGCACCGTTTATGTCCAGTTTCTCAAAATTTTGTGTTCAGTTTAAAAATAACCACATTGAAACCTGACCCCATCTACCAGACTGACCCCAATCCCAAATCAAATTCATCACCATGGGTAGGTTTCTGCCAACTTCGCCCATTTGTGGCCCTTTGATGAGTCTCATAAAGTTAAACAACTTCTTCAAGCAAGAACACTAATTGGGGCACCTTTTAAACATGACAAAGTATTTAATTGACTCAGAAAGTGAGTCATCTACACCAAATGAAACTCATGGATGGCTTTGTATAACCCTGTGAAAATAATTTTCAATGATATATAATTGGGTTACTCACACATAGAGGACACGGCATCCTTATTAAAAAATGGTTTTTTTTGCGATAAGCCCATTTTCAGCCTTATTAATAAAACAACAGATAGCTTTCTCCACCATTGGATAGTGCTGAAATATTCTGTTACTCGGTTTGATTGAATTTTACTGAAATTGCTTGTTCATTTTATTTAGGGTGAATTTGGCATCAAGAACAATACTCAAGGTCAGAAAGGTGAAAGAGGAGACATTGGACAGTTGGTATGCTACATTAATATTTAAATATGCACTTATTTCCTAATTTATTATGCCAGTTTCTGCAGGGAAAATAATATTGCCGCTATTAATGCTCAAATCAGACAGCACCTTGTGAGGAAGGCGTATCCAGTTGATTTATGCCCCTCTGCTATCACACAAATTGCATTCCATACTTAACTCCAATGAATAGTCCAGTCCAACGCTTACCTAAAAGTTTCCACACAGACTCTTATAAATTATCATGCTATACAAAAGATTTTAATGAGGGCCACACATTTAAACAAATCGGCTGTACACTACAAATTAGCAAATACTTTTCCCAAATTCCTGTGATATTTAAGTTGTCATTACATTTCACATTAATTTGCTCAGTAAACTCTCAATTGAAAATGAACTCTGGCAATTATCAGTGTAAATATCCTTCAAATGATATGTTAATTACTTCCAATCAACCTCTCTTGCCCAGGAAGTGAACAATTACAAGTGTGGAGCTTCATCACTTCATAGAAAATTGGGTGGGTTTCTCTGATCCTGAGGCTAAGTGTTGACGCCGTCGTAAAAGCCGTCGTGTTTCTCGACGGCGTCAACATGGCCTCAGGGGCAGCAATTCTGACCCCGACAGGTGGCCAGCACGAGACTGGAGTGACCCACGCCACTCCAGCTGCCGATCCCCGGCATCAGATGGGCGTCGCGGGTTTGTGCATGCGCAGTGGGACAGGCGCCAATGCACGCATGTGCAGTGGGACTGGTGCCAATGCGCGCATGCGCAGTGGCCCCCTTCTCCGCGCCAGCCTTGACACAACTTAGCGTAGGGCTACAAGGGCCGGCGCGGAAAAAAAGAGGTCCCCTGCCCGAGAGGCCGTCCTGCCGATCAGTAGGCCCCGATCGCGGGCCAGGCCACAGCGGAGGCCCCCCCGGGGTCGGACCCCCCCCCCCCCCCCCACACACACCAGGCCACCCTCGGATGCATCCACGCCGAGGTCCCGCTGGGTAAGAGCAGGTGTGAATGGCGCCGGCGGAACTCGGCATTTTTTGCATGGCCGCTCGGCCCATCCTGGGCAGAGAATCGCCGGGGGGGGGGGGGGGGCCCGTAGAGCGGCCGCCAACCAGCGCCGTGCCGACCGTGCCGTGCCAATGGCGCCGATTCTCCGCTCTCCAGAGAATCGGTGGACCGTCGTCGGGATGGCGTGGTGCGATTCTCGCCCGTCTTGGCGATTCTCTGGCCCAGCCCCGGGGTGAGAGAATCCCGCCCATTGAAACCCTCCAGTGCAGAACAAGGCCACTTGGCCTATCGAGTCTGCACCAGCCCTTGGAAAGATCACCCTACTTAAGCCCGCTCCTCCATACTATCCCCGTAACCCAGTAAACCCACCTAACCTTTTAGATACTAAAGGGCAATTTAGCATGGCCAATCCACCTAACCTGCACATCTTTGGACAGTGGGAGGAAACCGCAGCACCCGGAGGATCCCATGTAGACACGGGGAGAAAGTGCAATAGCCACACAGACAGTCACCTGAGGACGGAATTGAACCCGGGGGCCTGGAGCTGTGAGGCAGCAGTGCTAACCACTGTGTCACCATGTCACCCAAATGTCTCTCTCTTAAGCAAATCTTATTTTCCCTACCTTTATTTCTCTTTCTGGACCTGATTTAATTTACCAACTCGCTCAGATTTCCCTTAATGTATTTCTCAATCCTTTATTCACACTTGTTAAAGAGACGAAGGCCCATAATTAACTATAACCAGTGAATGGACTTCAATGGAGTTCCCGATGCGGCGGAGAACCCCTTGTGGGGGAAAAAGTGGGATTGGCGCTCCCTCTAGTCCCCCGCTGACGGCGGCATTGAGGTTCATGCCCTGTGCCAGGGGGAGGACGCAAATGACTTCCTATTAATGGGTTGGGTGCCAGATTCTCCACATCTCCGTGATTCTCCGGCCTTTGGACTGAGATTCACACGGGCGTGGATGGGCGCAAATATTTTCCTGTGTGACCCTGGTGCGATTGACCTCGTGATGGGACAAGAGGGGACGTATTTAAGGTAGGTGCCCCCAAAGTCCATCGGATGGCCCACCTCCCCCCCCATAATGCAAATCCTGGCCACCCCCACAACCCCACTCACCAGGCACCCATCTCACAGCACCCCCACCAGAGACCACCCCACCAGAGACCACCCATACCGGAGATCGCCCATCAGAGAGCCCATTAGAGACCCCTACCAAAGACCCCCACCAGAGGCCCCCTGCAGAGACCCCCCATTAGCAACCCCCATCAGAGACGCCCACTGGAGAGTCCCATCAGGAACCCGCACCAGAAGTTCCTAGCAGAGATCCCTAGCAGAGACCCCACCAGAGAATGCCCCACCAGAGACTGCCCCACCAGAGACTGCCCCCCCCATACACTGCCCCACCAGAAATCGCACATAACAGAGTTCCCATCAGAGACCCCAAGAGACCTCCACCAAAGACCCCCACCAGAGACCCCAACCAGAGACCACCATTAGCAACCACCAGCAGAGACCCCCACCAGAGAGGCCCATCAGGGACACAACCAGAGGCTCCCAGCAGAATTTCTACCAGACACCCCACCAGAAACTGCCCCACCAGAGACTATCCCACCAGAGACTACCCCACCAGAGACTGCGCGACCAGAAACTGCCCCACCAGAGACTGCCCCACCAGAGACTGCCCCACCAGAGACTGCCCCACCAGAGACTGTCCCACCAGAGACTATCCCACCAGAGACTGCCCAGCAGGGATTGCCCGACCAGAGACTATCCCACCAGAGACTGTCCCTCCAGGGATTGCCCCACCAGAGACGGTCCCATCAGAGACTGCCCCACCAGAGACTGCCCCACCAGAGACTGTCCCACCAGAGACTGCCCCACCAGGGACTGCCCCACCAGGGACTGCCCGGCCAGAAACTGCCCCACCAGAGACTGCCCAACCAGAGACTGCCCCACCAGAGACTGCCCCACCAGAGACTGCCCCATCAGAGACTGCCCCACCAGAGACTGCCCCATCAGAGACTGCCCCACCAGAGACTGCCCCACCAGAAACTGCCCCACCAGAGACTGCCCCACCAGAGACTATCCCACCTGAGACTGCCCCACCAGAGACTGCCCCACCAGAGACTGCCCCACCAGAGACTGCCCCACCAGAGACTGTCCCACCAGAGACTGCCCCACCAGGGACTGCCCGTCCAGAAACTGCCCCACCAGAGACTGCCCCACCAGGGACTGCCCCCCCAGGGACTGCCCCCCCAGGGACTGCCCCACCAGAAACTGCCCCACCAGAGACTGCCCCACCAGAGACTATCCCACCTGTGACTGCCCCACCAGAGACTGCCCCACCAGAGACTGCCCCACCAGAGACTGTTCCACCAGAGACTGTTCCCCCAGAGACTATCCCACCTGAGACTGCCCCACCAGAGACTGCCCCACCAGAGACTGCCCCACCAGAGACTGCCCCACCAGAGACTGCCCCACCAGAGACTGCCCCACCAGAGACTGCCCCACCAGAGACTGTTCCACCAGAGACTGTTCCCCCAGAGACTATCGCACCACAGACTGCCCGACCAGAGACTATCCCACCTGAGACTGCCCCACCAGAGACTGCCCCACCAGAGACTGTTCCACCAGAGACTGCTCCACCAGAGACTGTCCCGCCAGACCCTGTCCCGCCAGAGACTGCCCCACCAGAGACTGCCCCACCAGAGACTATCCCACCTGAGACTATCCCACCTGAGACTATCCCACCTGAGACTGCCCCACCAGAGACTGCCCCACCAGAGACTGCCCCACCAGAGACTGTTCCACCAGAGACTGCCCCACCAGAGACTGTTCCACCAGAGACTGCTCCACCAGAGACTGTCCCGCCAGACCCTGTCCCGCCAGAGACTGGCCCAGCAGAGACTGCCCCACCAGAGACTGCCCACCAGAGACTGTCGCACCAGAGACTGCTCCACCAGAGACTATCCCAACAGACACTATCCAACCAGAGACTGCCCCACCAGAGACTGCCCAACCAGAGACTGTCCCAACAGAGAGTGCCCCACCAGAGACTGTTCCACCAGAGACTGTTCCACCAGAGACTGTTCCACCAGAGACTGTCCCGCCAGACCCTGTCCCGCCAGACCCTGTCCTGCCAGAGACTGCCCCACCAGAGACTGCCCACCAGAGACTGTCCCACCAGAGACTGCTCCAGCAGAGACTGTCCCAACAGAGACTGTCCCACCAGAGACTGCCCCACCAGAGACTGTCCCGCCAGAGACTGCCCCACCAGAGACTGATCCACCAGAGACTGCTCCACCAGAGACTGTCCCGCCAGACCCTGTCCCGCCAGAGACTGCCCCACCAGAGAGTGCCCCACAAGAGACTCCCCACCAGAGACTATCCCACCAGAGACTGCTCCACCAGACACTGTCCCAACAGAGACTATCCCACCTGAGACTGCCCCACCAGAGACTGCCCCACCAGAGACTGCCCCACCAGAGACTGCCCCACCAGAGACTATCCCATCTGAGACTATCCCACCTGAGACTGCCTCACCAGAGACTGCTTCACGAGAGACTGCCCCACCAGAGACTGCCCCACCAGAGACTATCCCACCTGAGACTGCCCCGCCAGAGACTGTTCCACCAGAGACTGCCCCACCAGAGACTGTTCCACCAGAGACTGCCCCGCCAGAGACTGTTCCACCAGAGACTGCTCCACCAGAGACTGTCCCGCCAGACCCTGTCCCGCCAGAGACTGCCCCACCAGAGACTGCCCCACCAGAGACTGCCCACCTGAGACTGTCGCACCAGAGACTGCTCCACCAGTGACTATCCCAACAGAGACTATCCAACCTGAGACTGCCCCACCAGAGACTGCCCAACCAGAGACTGTCCCAACAGAGAGTGCCCCACCAGAGACTACCCCACCAGAGACTGTTCCACAAGAGACTGTTCCACCAGAGACTGCTCCGCCAGAGACTGTCCCGCCAGACCCTGTCCCGCCAGACCCTGTCCCGCCAGAGACTGCCCCACCAGAGACTGTCCCGCCAGAGACTGCCACACCAGAGACTGTTCCACCAGAGACTGCTCCACCAGAGACTGTCCCGCCAGACCCTGTCCCGCCAGAGACTGCCCCACCAGAGACTGCCCACCAGAGACTGTCCCACCAGAGACTGCTCCACCAGAGACTGTCCCAACAGAGACTATCCCACCTGAGACTGCCCCACCAGAGACTGCCCCACCAGAGACTGTTCCACCAGAGGCTGCCCCACCAGAGACAATCCCACCAGAGACTGCCCAGCAGGAATTGCCCGACCAGAGACTATCGCACCAGAGACTGTCCCTCCAGGGACTGCCCCACCAGAGACGGTCCCAGCAGAGACTGCCCCACCAGAGACTGCCCCACCAGAGACTGTCCCACCAGAGACTGCCCCACCAGGGACTGCCCGACCAGAAACTGCCCCACCAGAGACTGCCCCACCAGAGACTGCCCCACCAGAGACTGCCCACCAGAGACTGTCCCACCAGAGACTGCTCCACCAGAGACTGTCCCAACAGAGACTATCCCACCTGAGACTGCCTCACCAGAGACTGCTTCACGAGAGACTGCCCCACCAGAGACTGCCCCACCAGAGACTATCCCACCTGAGACTATCCCACCTGAGACTATCCCACCTGAGACTGCCCCACCAGAGACTGCCCCACCAGAGACTGTTCCACCAGAGGCTGCCCCACCAGAGACAATCCCACCAGAGACTGCCCAGCAGGAATTGCCCGACCAGAGACTATCGCACCAGAGACTGTCCCTCCAGGGACTGCCCCACCAGAGACGGTCCCAGCAGAGACTGCCCCACCAGAGACTGCCCCACCAGAGACTGTCCCACCAGAGACTGCCCCACCAGGGACTGCCCGACCAGAAACTGCCCCACCAGAGACTGCCCCACCAGAGACTGCCCCACCAGAGACTGCCCCACCAGAGACTGTCCCACCAGAGACTGCCCCACCAGGGACTGCCCGTCCAGAAACTGCCCCACCAGAGACTGCCCCACCAGGGACTGCCCCCCCAGGGACTGCCCCCCCAGGGACTGCCCCACCAGAAACTGCCCCACCAGAGACTGCCCCACCAGAGACTATCCCACCTGTGACTGCCCCACCAGAGACTGCCCCACCAGAGACTGCCCCACCAGAGACTGTTCCACCAGAGACTGTTCCCCCAGAGACTATCCCACCTGAGACTGCCCCACCAGAGACTGCCCCACCAGAGACTGCCCCACCAGAGACTGCCCCACCAGAGACTGCCCCACCAGAGACTGCCCCACCAGAGACTGCCCCACCAGAGACTGTTCCACCAGAGACTGTTCCCCCAGAGACTATCGCACCACAGACTGCCCGAGCAGAGACTATCCCACCTGAGACTGCCCCACCAGAGACTGCCCCACCAGAGACTGTTCCACCAGAGACTGCTCCACCAGAGACTGTCCCGCCAGACCCTGTCCCGCCAGAGACTGCCCCACCAGAGACTGCCCCACCAGAGACTATCCCACCTGAGACTATCCCACATGAGACTATCCCACCTGAGACTGCCCCACTAGAGACTGCCCCACCAGAGACTGCCCCACCAGAGACTGTTCCACCAGAGACTGCCCCACCAGAGACTGTTCCACCAGAGACTGCTCCACCAGAGACTGTCCCGCCAGACCCTGTCCCGCCAGAGACTGCCCCAGCAGAGACTGCCCCACCAGAGACTGCCCACCAGAGACTGTCGCACCAGAGACTGCTCCACCAGAGACTATCCCAACAGAGACTATCCAACCAGAGACTGCCCCACCAGAGACTGCCCAACCAGAGACTGTCCCAACAGAGAGTGCCCCACCAGAGACTGTTCCACCAGAGACTGTTCCACCAGAGACTGTTCCACCAGAGACTGTCCCGCCAGACCCTGTCCCGCCAGACCCTGTCCTGCCAGAGACTGCCCCACCAGAGACTGCCCACCAGAGACTGTCCCACCAGAGACTGCTCCAGTAGAGACTGTCCCAACAGAGACTGTCCCACCAGAGACTGCCCCACCAGAGACTGTCCCGCCAGAGACTGCCCCACCAGAGACTGATCCACCAGAGACTGCTCCACCAGAGACTGTCCCGCCAGACCCTGCCCCGCCAGAGACTGCCCCACCAGAGAGTGCCCCACAAGAGACTCCCCACCAGAGACTATCCCACCAGAGACTGCTCCACCAGACACTGTCCCAACAGAGACTATCCCACCTGAAACTGCCCCACCAGAGACTGCCCCACCAGAGACTGCCCCACCAGAGACTGCCCCACCAGAGACTATCCCATCTGAGACTATCCCACCTGAGACTATCCCACCTGAGACTGCCCCGCCAGAGACTGTTCCACCAGAGACTGCCCCACCAGAGACTGTTCCACCAGAGACTGCCCCGCCAGAGACTGTTCCACCAGAGACTGCTCCACCAGAGACTGTCCCGCCAGACCCTGTCCCGCCAGAGACTGCCCCACCAGAGACTGCCCCACCAGAGACTGCCCACCTGAGACTGTCGCACCAGAGACTGCTCCACCAGTGACTATCCCAACAGAGACTATCCAACCTGAGACTGCCCCACCAGAGACTGCCCAACCAGAGACTGTCCCAACAGAGAGTGCCCCACCAGAGACTACCCCACCAGAGACTGTTCCACAAGAGACTGTTCCACCAGAGACTGTTCCACCAGAGACTGTTCCACCAGAGACTGTTCCACCAGAGACTGCTCCACCAGAGACTGTCCCGCCAGACCCTGTCCCGCCAGACCCTGTCCCGCCAGAGACTGCCCCACCAGAGACTGCCCACCAGAGACTGTCCCACCAGAGACGGCTCCAGCAGAGACTGTCCCAACAGAGACTGTCCCACCAGAGCCTGCCCCACCAGAGACTGTCCCGCCAGAGACTGCCCCACCAGAGACTGCCCCAGCAGACTGCCCACCAGAAACTGCCCCACCAGAGACTGCCCCACCAGAGACTGTCCCACCAGAGACTGTCCCACCAGAGACTGTGCCACCAGAGACTGTCCAACCAGAGACTGTCCAACCAGACACTGCCCCAGCAGGGACTATCCCACCAGAGACTGTCCACCAGAGACTGCCCACCAGAGACTATCCCACCATAAACTGTCCCACCAGAAAGTGCCCCACAAGAGACTTCCCCACCAGAGACTCTCCCACCAGAGACTGTGCCACCAGAGACTCCCATATCTGAAAAGTATTCAAAACAGAGAAGCCCCCCGTAACAGAGAACCCCCCATAACAGAGAACCCATAACAGAGAACCCCCATAACAGAGAACCCCCATAACAGAGAACCTCCATAACAGAGGACCTCCCCGTAACTGAGATCTTCCCCGTAACAGAGAACCTCCCCATAACAGAGAACCTTCACATAACCGATAAACTCCCCATAACAGAGAACCCCCATAACAGAGAACCTCCATAACAGAGAACCCCCAGAACAGAGAACCCCCATAACAGAGAAACACCACAACAGAGAACACCCATAACAGAGAACTTCCCCATAACATAGAACCCCCATAACAGAGAACCCCATAACAGAGAACCCCCATGACAGACAACCCCCATAACTGATAACCCCCCATAATAGAGAACCCCCCATAACAGAGAACCCCCATAACAGAGAACCCCCCCATAATAGAGAACCCCCCCCATAACAGAGAACCCCCATAACAGAGAACCTCCCATGACAGAGAACGCCCATAACAAAGGATTCCCCATTACAGAGAACCCCAAAAACAGAGAACCCCCATAACAGATGATTCCCCATAACATAGAACCCCCATAACAGAGAACCCCATAACAGAGAACCCCCATGATAGACTACCCCCATAACTGATAACCCCCCATAATAGAGAACCCCCCATAACAGAGAACCCCCATAACAGAGAACCCCCCCATAATAGAGAACCCCCCCATAACAGAGAATCCCCACAACAGAGAACCCCCCATTACAGAGAACCCCCATAACAGAGTACCACCCATAACAGAGAACCCCATAACAGAGAACCCCATAACAGAGAACCCAATAAAAGAGATCACCCATAACAGAGAACCCCCATAAAAAAGCACCTCCCCATTGCAGAGAACACCCATAACAGAGAACCCCACATAACAGAGAACCCCCCATAACAGAGAACCCCACATAACAGAGAACACCCATAACAGAGAACCCCACATAACAGAGAACCCCCCATAACAGAGAACCCCACATAACAGAGAACCCCCATAACAGAGAACCCCCATAACAGATAACCCCCCATAACAGAGAACCCCCATAACAGAGAACCCCATAACAGAGAACCCCCGTAACAGAGAACCCCCGTAACAGAGAACCCCCATAACAGGGAACCTCCCCATAACAGAGAAACACCCCATAACAGAGACCCGCCGCATATCAGAGAACCCCCCATATCAGAGAATCCCCATAACAGAGAACCCCGTAACAGAGAACCCCCAGAACAGAGACCCTCCGCATAACAGAGAACCCCCATAACAGAGAACCCCCCATATCAGAGAATCCCCCATAACAGAGAACCCCCATAACAGAGAACCTCTCATAACAGAGAACCTCCCCATAACAGAGAACCCCCATATCAGAGAATCCCCGTAACAGAGACCCTGCATAACAGAGAACCCCCCATAATAGAGAACCCCCATAACAGAGAACCCCCATAACAGAGAACCTCCCCATAACAGAGAACCCCCATAACAGAGAACCCCCCATAACAGCAAACCCCCATAACAGAGAACCCCCATAACAGAGAACCTCCCCATAATAGAGAACTCCCCCATAACAGAGAACCCCACATAACAGAGAACCCCCATAACAGAGAACCCCCATAACAGAGAACACCCATAACAGAGAACCCCCATAACAGAGAACCCCCATAACAGAGAACCCCCAGAACAGAGAACACCCATAACAGAGAACCTCCCATGACAGAGAACCCCCATAACAGAGAACCCCCAGAACAGAGAACACCCATAACAGATAACCCCCCCATAACAGAGAACCACCCATAAAAGAGAACACCCATAACAGAGAACCCCCCATAACAGAGAACTCCATAACAGAGAACCCCCGTAACAGAGAACCCCCGTAACAGAGAACCTCCCTGTGACAGAGAACCCCCATAACAGAGAACCTCCCCATAACAGAGAAACACCCCATAACAGAGACCCTCCGCAGAACAGAGAACCCCCTATATCAGAGAATCCCCATAACAGAGAACCCCCATAAAAGAGAACCTCCCCGTAACAGCGAACCTCCCCATAACAGAACCCCCCATAATAGAGAACCCCCCATAATAGAGAACCCCCATAACAGAGAACCCCCATAACAGAGAACACCCATAACAGAGAACCTCCATAACTAACAGAGAACCCCACAACAGAGAACCCCCCATAACAGCGAACCCCCAGAACAGAGAACCCCCACAACAGAGAAACTCCTCATAACAGAGAACCTCTCCATAACAGTGAACCCCATAACAGAGAATCCCCCATAACAGACAACCCCTATAACAGAGAACCCCCATAACAGAGAACCCCCTTAACAGAGAACATCCCCATAACAGAGAACCTCTCCATAACAGAGAACTCCCCCAATAACAGAGAACCCCCATAACAGAGAACCTCCCCATAACAGAGAACCCCCATAAAAGAGAATCGCTCACAACAGAGAACCCCCATACCAGAGAACCCCCCGTAACAGAGAACCTCCCCGTAACAGAGAACTCCCCAAAACAGAGAACTCCCCCATAACAGAGAACCCCCATAACAGAGAAGCCCCATAACAGAGAACCGCCATAACAGAGAACCTCCCCGTAACAAAGAACCCCCATAACAGAGAACCCCCATAACAGAGAACCCCATAACAGAGAACCTCCCCGTAACAGAGAACTCCCCAAAACTGAGAACCCCCCAAAACAGAGAACCTCCCCGGTACAGAGAACCCCCCATAACAGAGAACCTCCCCATAACAGAGAACCCCCATGACAGAGAACCCCCATAACAGAGAACCCCATAACAGAGAAACCCCATAACAGAGAACCTCCCCGTAACAAAGAACCTCCCTGTAACAGAGAACCCCCCATAACAGAGAACCTCCCCATAACAGAGAACCTCCCCATAACAGAGAACCCCCATAACAGAGAACCCCCATAACAGAGAACCCCATAACAGAGAAACCCCATAACAGAGAACCTCCCCGTAACAAAGAACCTCCCTGTAACAGAGAACCTCCCCGTAACAGAGAACCTCCCCGTAACAAAGAACCTCCCTGTAACAAAGAACCTCCCACAACAGAGAACCCCCATAACAGAGAACCTCCATAACAGAGAACCTCCATGACAGAGAACCTCCATAACCGAGAACCCCCGTAACAGAGAACCTCCCCATAACAGAGAACCCCCATAACAGAGAACCCCCATAACAGAGAACCCCATAACAGAGAAACCCCATAACAGAGAACCTCCCCGTAACAAAGAACCTCCCTGTAACAGAGAACCTCCCCATAACAGAGAACCTCCCCATAACAGAGAACCTCCATGACAGAGAACCTCCATAACCGAGAACCCCCGTAACAGAGAACCCCCCATATCAGAGAACCCCCATAACAGAGAACCCCCATAACAGAGAACCTCCATAACAGATAACCCCCATTACAGAGAACCCACATTACAGAGAACCCCCATAACAGAGAACCCCCATAACAGAGAACCTCCCCAAAACAGAGAACCCCCATAACAGAGAACCCCCATAACAGAGAAACCCCCATAACAGAGAACCTCCATAACAGAGAACCCCCATAACAGAGAACCCCCATAACAGAGCACCTCCATAACAGAGAACCTCCCCATGACAGAGAACCTCCCCGTAACAGAGAATCGCTCATAACAGAGAACCCCCATAACAGAGAACCCCCATAACAGAGAACCCCCATAACAGAGAACCCCCATAACAGAGAACCCCATAACAGAGAACCCCCATAACAGAGAACCTCCATAACAGAGAACCTCCCCATGACAGAGAACCTCCCCGTAACAGAGAATCGCTCATAACAGAGAACCCCCATAACAGAGAACCTCCCCATAACAGAGAACCTCCCCATAACAGAGAACCTCCCCGTAACAGAGAACTCCCCAAAACTGAGAACGCCCCATAACAGAGAACCTTCCATAACAGAGAACCTCCCCATATCAGAGAACCTCCCCGTAACAGAGAACTCCCGAAAAAGGAGAACCCCCCAGAACAGCGAACCCCCATAACAGAAAACTCCCCAAAACAGAGAACCCCCCATAACAGAGAAGCCCCATAACAGAGAACCTCCCAATAACAGAGAAAACAGCCATAACAGAGAACCCCCATAACAGAGAACTCCCCATAACAGAGAACCCCCCAGAACAGAGAACCTCCCAATAACAGAGAACCTCCCAATAACAGAGAAAACAGCCAGAACAGCGAACCCCCATAACAGAGAACCTCCCCATAATAGAGAAAACCGCCAGAACAGCGAACCCCCATAACAGAGAACTCCCCAAAACAGAGAAAACCGCCATAACAGAGAGCCCCGATAACAGAGAACCTTCATAACATAGAACCTCCCAAAACAGAGAACCCCCCGTAACAGAGAAACTCCCCATAACAGAGAACCCCCCATAACAGTGAACCCCCATAACAGAGAACCTCCCATAACAGAGAACCTCCCCGTAACAAAGAACCTCCCTGTAACAGAGAACCCCCCATAACAGAGAACCTCCCCATAACAGAGAACCCCCCATAACAGAGAACCTCCCCATAACAGAGAACCCCCATAACAGAGAAACCCCATAACAGAGAACCTCCCCGTAACAAAGAACCTCCCTGTAACAGAGAACCCCCCATAACAGAGAACCTCCCCATAACAGAGAACCTCCCCATAACAGAGAACCCCCATAACAGAGAACCCCATAACAGAGAAACCCCATAACAGAGAACCTCCCCGTAACAAAGAACCTCCCTGTGACAGAGAACCCCCCATAACAGAGAATCGCTCATAACAGAGAACCCCCATAACAGAGAACCCCCATAACAGATAACCCCCATTACAGAGAACCTCCCCATAACAGAGAACCTCCATGACAGAGAACCTCCATAACCGAGAACCCCCGTAACAGAGAACCTCCCTGTGACAGAGAACCCCCATAACAGAGAACCCCCACAACAGAGAACCCCCCATAACAGAGAAACCCCCATAACAGAGAACCCCCATAACAGAGAACCCCCATAACAGAGAACCCCCATAACAGAGAACCGCCCCATAACAGAGACCCCCATAACAGAGAACCCCCATAACAGAGAACCCCCATAACAGAGAACCCCCATAACAGAGAACCCCCATAACAGAGAACCGCCCCATAACAGAGAACCCCCATAACAGAGAACCCCCATAACAGAGAACCTCCCCAAAACAGAGAACCCCCATAACAGAGAAACCCCCATAACAGAGAACCCCCATAACAGAGAACCCCCATAACAGAGAACCCCCATAACAGAGAACCTCCATAACAGAGAACCGCCCCATAACAGAGAACCCCCATAACAGAGAACCCCCATAACAGAGAACCTCCATAACAGAGAACCCCCATAACAGAGAAACCCCCATAACAGAGAACCCCCATAACAGAGAACCCCCATAACAGAGAAACCCCCATAACAGAGAACCCCCATAACAGAGAACCCCCATAACAGAGAACCCCCATAACAGAGAACCTCCATAACAGAGAACCGCCCCATAACAGAGAACCCCCATAACAGAGAACCCCCATAACAGAGAACCTCCATAACAGAGAACCCCCATAACAGAGAAACCCCCATAACAGAGAACCCCCGTAACAGAGAACCCCCATAACAGAGAACCCCCATAACAGAGAACCCCCATAACAGAGAACCGCCCCATAACAGAGAACCCCCATAACAGAGAACCCCCATAACAGAGAACCTCCCCATAACAGAGAACCTCCCCAAAACAGAGAACCCCCATAACAGAGAAACCCCCATAACAGAGAACCCCCATAACAGAGAACCTCCATAACAGAGAACCCCCATAACAGAGAACCTCCATAACAGAGAACCCCCATAACAGAGAACCCCATAACAGAGAACCCCCGTAACAGAGAACCTCCCCATGACAGAGAACCTCCCCGTAACAGAGAATCGCTCATAACAGAGAACCCCCATAACAGAGAACCCCCATAACAGAGAACCCCCATAACAGAGAACCTCCCCATAACAGAGAATCGCTCACAAAATAGAACCCCCATAACAGAGAACCCCCCATAACAGAGAACCTCCCCATAACAGAGAACCTTCCATAACAGAGAACCTCCCCATATCAGAGAACCTCCCCGTAACAGAGAACTCCCGAAAAAGGAGAACCCCCCAGAACAGCGAACCCCCATAACAGAAAACTCCCCAAAACAGAGAACCCCCCATAACAGAGAACCTCCCAATAACAGAGAAAACAGCCATAACAGAGAACCCCCATAACAGAGAACCCCCATAACAGAGAACCTCCCCATAACAGAGAAAACCGCCAGAACAGCGAACCCCCATAACAGAGAACTCCCCAAAACAGAGAAAACCGCCATAACAGAGAACCCCGATAACAGAGAACCTTCATAACATAGAACCTCCCATAACAGAGAACTCCCCAAAACAGAGAACCCCCCATAACAGAGAACCCCCCATAACAGAGAACCTCCCCGTAACAGAGAAACTCCCCATAACAGAGAACCCCCCATAACAGTGAACCCCCATAACAGAGAACCCCTATAACAGAGAACCTCTCCATAACATAAAACCCCCCTCCCCAATAGCAGAGGACCCCCCATAGCAGAGAACCTCACATAGCAGTGAAACCCCCTTTGCAGAAATCCGTTCACAACAGAGAACCCCCATATCAGAGAACATCCCATAGCAGAGAACACCCCCCCCAATAAAAATGAACCTCTCAAAGCAAAGAATCCACCTATAATAGGAATCCCCCGAGCAGAGAACATGCCCCCACCCGCAGAGCAATTAACCCCCTAATGGCAGACAACACCCATGGCAGGGCACCCCCATAACCGGGACTCCCCCCCATAACAGGGATCCCACCCCCATAACAGGGTCCATCCCCATAACAGGGAACGTACCCCATAGCAGAGAACTCCCCCATCAGTCAACCACACCTGGATGCTAAATGGCAGTCCAGGCAGAATCATTGAAAATATCACTGTTTTTTCACTCACCTGTGCCTTACACCTGTTGCCTCAGACAGATGTCTATAAAACAGCAGCCGTAACTGAACAGAAAGCCAAGATCACATCACAAGGCTTTAACCTGCAAGGCTTCTATTCTCTTCAAAGAGGAATTGCTTTTAGGAGCCTGTAATTAACAGCTTCCAGAGAGCCTTCTGTCTGGATTGTATAATTTTATCTCCCTACATGCTTAAATATATATCTCAAGTAGCCTGTTTTGAACTGAACCGTCATGTGTCTAAACATCTAGCTAGCAGGTTGCCACCACTCAAAGGCAGTTACATGCTTTCTGCTGAGAAAAGGAGGAAGTGAAAGCAGTTAACTCCTAGATGTTCTCTGTTATGGGGGTGGGATGAGGTGCCCCAGTAATGTCTGTGGTGGGGGGGCGGGCGGTGGATGCTCCCACATGTCAGCGGGTGGGAAGCAGGATTTCTATTGTGGGGGGGGGGGGTGGCGCTAAGGGGCTAGTGCCATACCTCGCTACTGGGCAGGCTGAAAGTGTGATTCGCGGCGGAATTGCTTGTGATCCCCACCTTGCATAAATGGGAGAACAGAGGGTGAGATTCTCCGATTGCGAATGCAATCTCGTTCGACAATTGGCCGGAGAATCCGTTTTTATGCCTCAGATCCTCGCCCGATGCTCCGCTCCCAATGGGCCGACTTCCCGACAGTGTCGGTCGCGTGTCCTCTCAGTTTTCGCCGACAGCGCGTGGCGGTTGCGGACTGTGTCCAGCGCTGCCACAGTCGTGGGGGGGGGGGGGGAATCGGCGGGGGCTCGGGGGACTGGTGGGGGGTGGCCTCAGGGTGGCCAGGCTGGTCCTCCTGCACTATCTTGCAGGCCTGGTCTGCGCGTGGCAGGCGCCATGTTGTACGGCGCGGCCATCGCAGGTCGCCGCCCTGCGCATGCGCGGTCGTGGACCTGGCCATTCTCCGTCATTATCTGCAGGTATGTGGCGCGGCTGCTAGCCCCCCACTGGTTGGTTGTAGGACCAGAAGTTTCCTCTGGACATAGCCGCAAAATCGGAGAATCCAGCCCATAGTTTCCCAAGTGGAGAATCCAGTCAGAATCAGAATCAGAATCGCAGAAAAATACAGTGCAGAAAAGGTCCTTCGGTCTTTTGAAAGGCACCTGATCTGCCAATCCTAATCCCATTTGCCAGCACTTGGCCCATAGCCTACAGTCCTATACTGAGAGAAAGAAGAGAAAGGAAAATAAATTTTTAAAATTGCAAAGATGTACTCCTGGAGGCTTCATGAGTGGAATAAAGTAACTTTATTCACAAGACTGCTTCACTAATTATGTGCTTCCAGTTCGTGCAAAGTACAATCTACCACCGGGAAAACCCTTCCCACTGGATAGATTTCCATCGTTATGTCTTGATTGGTTGGTCAGATCACATGACCCTTATTCGGTAAGGTTGTTCTGAAAGTGACAATCACCACATTAATCAAATCCTCAACAGCAATTCAAGTCCAAAGGAATGATCCTGCACATTTGCATTAGTGATTTTTTAATACTAGTGAGGCTGTTTGGCAATAATTAAGACATACATAATGCAAAAGCCATACTTAGACTGACATGCATAAGCCCTAGCTTTCTGTGGTGACTTTAATCTATATCTACAACATAAGTGCAGGAACAAAGTGGCACTCAATGCATTTCAGTGGTGAGGCAGAATATTCTCACACAGTTTATGGATGGGTAGGTACATCCTTTATAGCAACAAATGCATTTTCAAGTTTGCAAGAAGATGATGAAGTTGGTGGTATTACCACTGGACTGGTAATTGAGAGGTCCAGGGTATTGTTCTGGGGACCTGGGTTCGAATCCCACCATGGCCGATGGTGAAATTTGATTTCAAGAGAAACCGGAATTAAAAGTCTAATGATGGCTGTAAAAAAACCATTGTCGATTGTCGTTAAAACTCGTCTGGTTGACTAATGTCCGTCAGGGAAGGAAACCTGTCTTCCTTACCTGGTCTGACCTACATGTGACTCCAGGTACACGGTAATGTGGTTGACTCTTAAATGCCCTCTGAAGTGGCCAAGCAAGTCACTCAGTTCAAGGGCAATTAGGGCTGGGCAATAAATGCTGGCCTAGCCAACAACACCCACATCCGACGAACGAATAAAACAAAATTGAACATCCTGTTCCAGCAAAATCTGAGTCAATATTGTATTGCAGCAATGTTTACATTAAACTTAAATACTCCTTCATACCTCGCTGGTGGAATACCTACTGTTAATGTACATGGATGTGTCCGATTTTGGGCTTAAATGGTTAACAAAGGGTAAACCCTGCTCATAAACAAGATTGCATGAAGCCATGAGAAACAAAAACAGGTGTTAATTAAAAATTCTCAAGTGATGTTCTTTAGGAATGAGTTTAATGTGATATTCCACCAGTTTTTGCTGAATATACTCCACCTTCCTTTTCAAAAATCAATGTCCTTTGACATTCATTACAATTACATGGAGTATTTAAACAATCCCAAGAGCAATGTCAGGACTCTGTTAACATTCTTCCATTTGTTCATTTAAGATAACATTTAATTTTTAAAAAATTATTATGCTTTTACGTCTAGAAGTATGAGGTTGATTGCAGTATCCCCGAGAGCTCAGTTTTTAAAAAATATACCCAAGACCAGGTTGTACCTTAATGCCACGTGAACGAGTTAATCTCCAAATTAAATGATACTACTGGAGCAATGGATGGGCTAATTTATCAATTATCCTATCTATGGAATTAAGGAATGCAATGTTCTTTATTATTGCTGCAAGCACATCCAACATCAATTCCAAATGCTTTGTTCTGGCATGGTACAGTTCTTGGTGGATTTCTAGAAGTTGAGCTGAGCTAATAATGAACCATTTTGTTGCAGGGTGATCCAGGAAAGGATGGCAATCCAGGAAAGCGTGGTGGTGCAGGAAATCCTGTAAGTTAACATTCCCTTTAATCAGAAACTGCAGTTCCACGATGCCTTATTCCCACCCTATCTGCTCTGCTGCCGATACCTTCCAGTCATGCTCTTCAACTCCTTTTTTTAAAATAAACATTTTATTGAGGTATTTTTGGTACAGTAACAACAACAAAATAGACAATATACATGAAACTATAAACATAGTGCAAAAGCCGTTTACCTTTCGTACAGGTCCCGCCCTTATTACCCACCGACTCTAACCTAAACTACTCCCTACCCCTGTCTGCTGACGTTTAATTTTCCGCAAAGAAGTCGACGAACGGTTGCCACCTCCGGGCGAACCCTAACAGTGAACCTCTCAAGGCGAATTTAATTTTCTCCATACAGAGAAAGCTAGCCATGTCCGATAGCCAGGTCTCCGACTTCGGGGGCTTTGAGTCCCACAAGCTAATAGTATCCATCTCCGGGCTACCAGGGAAGCAAAGGCCAGAATGTCTGTCTCTTTCTCCTCCTGGATTCCTGGATCCTCCGACACCTGAGCCTGGCACATGTTGCGGACGCGTTGACTCTACTCAACGTGTCTGCCCATAGACCATCCTCTATCTCTCCTCCCAGCTCTTCCTCCCACTTGCGCTTCAGCTCCTTGGTCTGCGTCTCCACCGACCCCATAAGCTCCTTATAGATGTCCGAGACGCTTCCTCCCCTACCCACCCTCTGAAAATTACCCTTTCCTGAATCCCCCTCAGCGGTAGGAGCAGGAAGGTTGACACCTGTTTACGAAGGAAGTCCCGCACCTGCAGATACCTGAATTTGTTTCCCCTCGCCAGCCCAAACGTTTCCTTCAACGCTCTCATGCTCGGAAAGCTCCCCTCTATGAACACATCCCCCATCCTCTCAATCCCCACTCTCTGCCATAATCGGAACCCCCCATCCACACTCCCTGGGGCAAACCGGTGATTATCACAAATTGGGGCCCATACTGATGCTCCCACTGCTCCCACATGCCGCCTCCACTGGCCCCAAACTCTCAGGGCCGCCACCACCACGGGGCTGGTGGAGTATCGTGCCGGCGGGAGCGGCAGAGGCGCAGTTACCAATGCCCCCAGACTGGTGCCCTTACAAGAAGCCGCCTCCATACGCACCCACGCCAACCCCTCCCCCAGCACCCACTTCCTGATCATGGCTATATTAGCTGCCCAGTAACAGTTGCTAAAATTTGGCAGCGGCTCTTCAACCCCTTAACTTTACTCATGTGGGGTTGTGGATGGGGACGACTTGGGAAGAAGAGTAATGTTATTGTGGTATTATCATAACTATTAGCATTACATGGGTCAATGTAGTGTCGAGAGTAGCCACTAGAGGGAGCTACAGATATAACTATATAGGCAGTGATGCTAGACCTTCGGGGAGGAGGTGTATGCAGGAAATAGCTAGTGAAGGTCATCAGAGCAGATAGTGTGAGCAAGGTTAGATTATAGTTTATACTAGTAATGAGATTAGCAGTAGATGAGTGTAGTTCGATGTTTTTGATCAGTTCTGTATTCTTAAGGGATTATTATTATTATATTATATTATTATTATATAAAGTGATTGGCAAAAGAACCAGAGATGATGTCACACTATGGGAAGCATGTGATTGCAGGAGACAGAGTGTGAAGGAGATTCACCAGGATGTTGCCTGGGCTGGAGTCTCTCAGCTATGAAGAGAGGCTGGATAGGCTGGTGTTGTTCTCCTTAGAGCAGAGAAGGCTGAGGAACTCATTGAGTTGTACATTTCCACCAGAGGCTGGTAGGAATCTGGCACTCGCTGCCTGAAAGGGTGGTAGAGGCGGGAGGAAGCACACAGACGAGCACGTGGAATGCCACAGTATACAATGTGGACCAATTGCTGGACAATGGGATTGGAATAGGTTGGTGTTTGGTGGGTGGCGCAGACAGAATGGGCCGAAGAGCCTCTTTCTGTGCTGTAAAATATTTGACAATGAGGTGAGAAAATGTTTTTTATACGCAGTGAGCTAATGTGTTCAAAATTCTGCTGCTGGAAAAAGTGGCTGAAGAAGATTCAACAGTAACAATCAAAAGAGAATTAGATAAATACTTCAAGGGTAAAAAAAAGGTTATGTGGGAAGAGCAAAGAAGTGGCACAAATTAGATAGCTCTCCCAAAGAGTCAGCACAGACATGCTGGGCGGAATGACCACCTTCTGTGCTGTCTCAATTTTTGGTTCTGCAATGTTCACGGCCTCAAAATCTTCTCTGAATCCTCCCACCTAATTTCCATCATTAATTCTCCCTCCAGCAAACTTCATTACCTCGTTCTTGCCAAATGTTTGTTTCCCCTAGTGTTTTAACTCAAGGTCACTAAGATATCTCATCCCAGATCAACAGCTCAAAAAATGAAGTTCATCCAGGATTTTTATATTGTTCCCATCTTGTAGATCTGGACAGCATCCAAGAAAAAGTTTATTGTCTATTGCGCAGTCCTTTTTTGGATTCTAATCTATCTGCCTGTATAATTATGGCATTGCTGTTCCAAATGGTTCCATTTGGTTCCTCCTAAGGTCCAACATGCTATTCCTTCTCACTCCAACTTCCCTGCATTAATAATAATAATCTTTATTAGTGTCACAAGTAGGCTTACATTAACTCTGCAATAAAGTTACTGTGAAAATCCCCTAGTCGCCATACTCTGGCGCCTGTTAGGGTACACTGGGGAGAATTCAGAATGTCCAATTCACCTAACAGCACATCTTTATTAATTGATTGTGCCTGTCTTTGCTCTAATTTAAAATAACTTCGAACAACCATCATTCTTCAAAGGAAACTCTACTCCATGCTCGGACATACCTTCTAAAACTGTTGGAAGCAATATGGTTGATTGTTTAAATTAATATGAATGTGGAAATGAGTTACTTGTATCTGGACAAGACATTGAAGCTTAATGTTAATACAAATTCAAATTCTGTTGCAGTCCACAAGTTTGGGCAGATCTCATTGATGAAAATTGAATCCTCACTCCCTATTAAATAAGCTTGCTGCCTAATCTCTGGGTGATACAAGTACCCCTTGATTGGAGAATGAGCCAAAATGTAATCATTTGAATTAGACAATAGAATGAAGTGATTTGCCTCCTTTCTCAGGACCCATTTCACCCTTGCATTTTTTGTTATGCTTCCTATGACCCTGAGCTTTATCTTTGTGAGGAATCTTTTTTTGTTACAGCTTCTATCCAATGTGCGTAAAGAAAGGTTGACTCCGAGAAAAATATAGAAAACCGGTTACCTTTCTCCTAAAGTTTGATGCACTCAAATCGCTTGAAAAACGAAATGCTTTCTACAAAAATGCTAAGATGCACCACCCATGTTAAGATGTACAAATCATGTCGTAAAGCTATTGGGTGATGACATTAAAAATGTAATATTTTTTTGTTTCCTTCAGGGTCTCCATGGTCACAGAGGGCCACCTGGTAAACATGTGAGTTTGTCAGTATTTTCATTTTAACCGCACATAATAATTTGGTGCGTATTGTACAATATTACCAGTGTTTCTTTTTTATTAAGTGGGATTTCAATGCGACAATCCAGATGGTCTACAGTAATCATTTCCAGAGCGGTTCATTCCGTTCCTCCTATGTAATGTTCAATAACTAATGCAAAGATGCCCGCTGAGGGAATATAATCTAAATATGAAGTTCTGATTCAAAAATGCTTTTTAAATTCCTTCTGGTTGCTGAGCTGCTACATCTGTGCTTGAGGATATGGTTGCTATGTTTTCTCAACTAGCAAGCTGCTGCATGAGCTGGAACTGTTCTTAACCAAGCCAAGCTACTTCAGGAACATCCTAACTTGAGCCAGCTGGAATTAGTTTAGGTTCATAAAAGCTCATGATTAATGCACGCTGCAGCACTTGAACTATGATGAGGATTCAAACTTGAATAGAATAAATAATGACACTGGTCAAGTTATGGGATTTTATGATTCACAAACTAATTTTATTGAACTATAGAAAATCTCAAGGATATGAATAGCACACTGATAGCTGATAAGCAGGCTGAGAATGCCATACAGGACCCATCAATAAAAAACAAAACAGAATTAAAAGAGGTCAGTTTATAAGTTATGTCCTCATTTTATAAATACCTCACCAGAAGCTGGACCCTCACAATCCAGTTCATGTTTTACTTTTTAAACTATAGGACAACTCGCTAGCCCCTTCCATCCTAGTCCCTGTGGTGATGTGCATCACTGTAAATACACAAGGGATTAATGTAAATACAAGTAGGCTAGCTAGACACTAGAGGGAGCACCAGTGACATCACACACACACACATTCAACCAATAGATCAGTTGGATAGGACATGACCAATGGACAGTCACGATACACACAGAAGTGGCACGACCACAGGTGGGCATTACACCAACCCATATATAAAGGATGCCATACACATGATCTGCCTCTTTCCAGTGGAGACAGTCAGTGAGTACAGACACAGGGTTGATTCAATATTAGACCCACCACGTGGATTGCAGCTGACTGGTTAGTCAGTCTGGGCAGCTATAGTAGGATTAGCAGTAGTGTCGAACCCGAGTAATAGAAGTGTAAATAGTTTAAAAAACATGTTGAAGTTATCTCCACGTCTGAACCTTCCTTTGTCAAGTACACCACCAGGAAGCCGCTTATGCCACACCTAGAGCATAACAAATCACTCCCCTGTCTTACTTTAAACTATGAGAACAAAGACTTACACATCCAGTTATTGGGTGATACCTGTCATGATATTCAAACACACACATCATGATAGACAGACCAACAGACAAATTAGCACACATAACACGGCAGCCAATCACAGACAAGGACAGAGACAGTATAAGACAAGAAACATGACACCTGATAGGGAGTCCATCTAGAGACCAGGACAAGGACAGGACCTGATTAACAACACACTCAGGGAGTCACCACGTGCAGAGTATCAAGACAGATCTGTAAATAGCAAGTTGGAATAAAACAGCGTTGTACCAAATGCAACCGTGTTGGTTCATCTGTACCTCAGAACACCCAACACCACATGGTACCAAGTGAGTGGATCGATACCTGCCGACAAATCTGCCATCCTGAGCCATGGACATCACCAACAAACCGCAGCCGTTGCAAGTCGCTGGGAACCTGGGCACCAATTGGAAGCTCTTCAAGCAGCGATTTGAACTGTACATGTGAGCCAACGAAAAACAGGGTGCCTCGGATGAAACAAAGATTGCGATGCTCCTCACTACCGCAGGTCAGCACGCCATCGATGTACTCAACTCATTGGTGTTTGCGGAAGGCGAGAACCAATCCAAATATGACACGGTCCTCCTCAAGCTCAACCAGCACTTCAACGTTGAGGTAAATGAAAGCTTTGAGAGGTATATCTTTCAGCAACGCCTGCAAGGTAAGGATGAGCTCTTTCAACCCTTCTGACGCACCTCCGCATACTCGCGCAGTCCTGCGGTTACGGCAACACCTCAGAGTCCATGATCCGGGACCAGATCGTTTTTGGCGTTGCCTCCAGTGGCCTACGCCAGCAGCTTCTTAAAATTAAAGGCCTGACCTTAGCATCTGCGGTGGAAGCCTGTGTCCTCCATGAAAATGCGACCAGCCGCTTTGCCCAATTTCAGGCGACCGAATCGGCACGGAGGGGGTCCCTAGCGATCGAATCGGCAAGCCAGGCCGCCCACGAGGCCAAACGCATCCAGGCAATCGAGTATCTCCCGGCCCGCGGCCCGGACGAGGGCGGCCGTTTTGCGTGCTTTTCGAGGTCTCCCGCGCTTGTGCGCGCCAAAACCAACGGCAACATCGAGGGACGCACTGCGCAGGCGTGCCCGATGCAAGACCGAACTGCGCATGCGCAGTGGCATAACGAACGCCGTGACGTCATGACGTGCGGCAACTGTGGAGCTGCACATTTAAAAGGGCAATGTCCTGCAAAAAACCGACAATGCCTACGCTGTGGCATGATGGGCCACTATGCTGCCTATTGTCGAGCGGTTCAACCGATGGATCCTACACATCTCCGACAACCTCGCAGACACGTGAGGACCGTCCAGCCCACACATCAGGACATGCAGCCCAATGACACAGATGACCAAGATGCCTACCGGGTTGTGGTCATTGATGTGAACAGGGTCAACACCCTCAATCCGGCCGATGAATGGAGTGCCACCCCGACGGTCAACCCGAATTTGTCACACACCTACTAGATTGGACTTATGAGACTGTTCACACGTTAAAGTTTAGAAACTATTGTATTGTAACATGTTACTGTTTTCTCATTCCAGATCTCGTTTGACCGGACCGCACTTCAAAGTTTTTTTCTTGTTTTGTTATGGTACAACCTCGTTAGCATGACACACCCGACATCGCCCCATGTATATAGTTACGCGACATGTACATGCTATAAATATCACGCGCACACACTTTTAGCTGCACTCAGGACACATTCATACTTATAACCACATAGGCACATAATCTTGTAAAAAAGGGGGATGTCATGATATTCAAACACACACATCATGATAGACAGACCAACAGACAAATTAGCACACATAACACGACAGCCAATCACAGACAAGGACAGAGACAGTATAAGACAAGAAACACGACACCTGGTAGGGAGTCCATCTGGAGACCAGGACAAGGACAGGACCTGATTAACAACACACTCAGGGAGTCACCACGTGCAGAGTATCAAGACAGATCTGTAAATAGCAAGTTGGAATAAAACAGCGTTGTACCAAATGCAACCGTGTTGGTTCATCTGTACCTTAGAACACCCAACACCACAATACCCACAAAGCTGAATCTTCCACCCAGCCCCCAGCCTTGCCCTGGTGTCTTTCACCCAGGCATTTTGTTTTTAACTGAACCCACACAAAAAAACTGGCATGCCCCCTCCAGCTGTCCACTTCAACTCAACCAAGAGATTAAAGGATTACACATTTCCAAACTTCAGGCTCTCCAGTCCACATTGAAACATCATTTATATATTGAGAAAACATTTTTCCTGGATCCCCTTCAATGTACAACGAATTCACAGGAGCACGTAATGTGGCGTGGAATGGTCCAATCGAAGCCAAATTATTTTATTCTCAATGGAAGTTGTGACTCATTGCTAAGGCCTAGTTTCACTTTGACAGCCTTCCAGTCTTTTAAAGGATCATTTTTCCAGTGACCTAGAACAGAGAATAATGGAAAATTATGAAACCATGAATGACATCACCATTCATCCTAAGCCCACCCCTCACCTAATGTTTAACATATCCACTTTCAGTTAGATATCGGCAGATATTAACCTATTTAATTTAAATAGACCAATGTCATGTGAAATAAGAATAATGCATTATGGGAGTGTTGAACATTCCTACAAGATCATTGCCAATCAAACTACTCACATTGTTAAGTTTTCTTTATTTACATTTTCCAGCCTTTGAACTTGCATGCTTTCTGGTGATTTCAGTGCAACCAGGTATTTAGCATAAAAGTAAAATGCAGATGGTGCCTCAGAGTATAGCGCTCCTGGCCTATCGCCAGGGAGTTACTTGCAGGCTATTGAACTGGCTACCTGCTGAATGCAGGTGAATGGTGCTGGCACCATCCCCCCACTCACCCTCATTCCCCATCCCACTTCTCAAAAAACAGGCGCTGGATTCTCCAATTCTGGGGTAATGTCACCACACCGGCGTGGGGACGGTGATGTTTTACACCAGAAGAAAAGGCCACCGATTCCCCGTTTTGCTGGGGAATAAGGTTCGAATCCCATCACGACAGAAAAATCTGGAATTAAAAATCTAAAGATGACCATGAAACCATTGCTGATGGTCCTTAAAAAAACCTTGGTTCACTGATGTCCTTTAGGGAAGGAAATTTCTTATCCCTACCTGGTCTGACCTACATGTGGTGCCAGATCCACAGCAATGTGGCTGAGTCCTAAATGCCCTCTGAAATGGCCCAGCAAGCCACTCAGTTCAAGGACAATTAGGGATGGGTAATAAATGCAGGACGGCGATGCCCACATCTCCATTTGCAACGTAGAGCACCCGGCTTTAGCTGCCGATATGCCCCGGGGATTTGCCGTGTCCGTGGCCGCACATGCACACTGCGGTGGCCTGCAGTGGCCATGCCATGCAACATGGCGCCGGCCGCTTGCGGACCACGCCCGTGAAATAGTCCCCCCCTTCGGCTGGCTCGCGTGCCCAGGATCACGTAACCACAGTGCTCCCAGCCCCGAATAATATCCCCTCCTGCCCGCGGATCGGCCCTCCCCCGACTGTGGCAGTGCTCGACTGAGTCAGCAGCCACCACGCCGAGTTCCCAATGGGTGAGACCACACGTGTCCCACAACGTCGAGAACTCGGCCGGTCGGGGTAGCGGATCATTGGTGGGGGGGGGGGGGGGGGGCCTCAGGCAATGTCCTGAGGTCGTCAATATATGGCGCGGCATACTCCTAGAGTATGCTGCTTTGGAGGGGGAGGAGCATCGTGAAAGCAGCGCTGCCCCCGATTCGTCCCCCATCTTCTTGCGGGGCGGATTTGGACAGGGCGGCAACCACGCATGCGCGGGTTGGCGCCGGACAACCCGCGCATGCGCGGATGACGTCAGTTATGCGGCGCCGGCCGCGTCATCTATGCGGCGCCGCTTTTACGCGGGCGACAAGGCCTGGCGCGGGTAGATGACGCGGCCCCGATACTGGCCCATTGTCAAGGCCTGAATCGGTCGGGACCGGGGCCGTTCCGCGCTGTCGTGAACCTCAACGGCGTTCACGGCGGCGCGGCCATTTCGGCGTGGGGGTGGAGAATCGCGCCCTCGGTTTCACTGGCCGGTCGCCGAACGCGATTTCGCCGTCGGCGACCGGAGAATCCAGCCCCAGTTGTTCGCGTGGAGCTGGTGGGGAATGGAATATTCCCAATGGCACTATTTTCAGCATTCACTTTCCTCCATTTCGGTCCTGACTGCGGCGAAGAATCCATTCTACAACATCAAATTTCAGACGTCTCTTTCCACACTTACTGCTTCAAAGGAAAAGTAATCATTAAAAGAAAACAGAAGGAAGCAGCCTAATCATCCACAAAGCTGATCATAAATCCTGTTAATGATAATAATTTTAAATCTTTCCTACATATCTGGCTGACGCATGGCACTTCAGTGTGAGTAATGTAGCTGACAGTTGCTAAAAGACGTTCACTGGTCGAGAGGTTAACGGTGGAATCAATTAGGTTTCACTTTGAGTTTAGGTTTCGTTTGAAACAACTGCATTAGCAGCATGCCCATATAATGTTGTATGTGGCTGCTAGGCTATTGCTAACTCCAAGGAAGAAAGTGCAACGTTCTGGAGCATGGTGAAATTATGTTTAGAAAATCAGAGATTCTTATCGTAAAATAATAGTTCTCTGTGTTTGCGTAGGGTCAGAATGGAAATGCTGGTAAGCGAGGTCGTAAGGGAGATCCAGGATTCCAGGGTCCACAGGTAGACACCAGAAATATGTATTTATTTGGTGTATTTATCGTTTGTCCTATGTTTTTCATACATGGAACGATGTGTCTGGACTGTTCATAGGATCATAGATTGTTCGCAGAACAATACTTTTCACTGTACCTCGATACACGTGACAATACACCCAAATCCAAATAAATCCAAGAAACTCGCTGTTTAATTGCATTCATTTGCAGCTCTTGTTGATTTTTCATACATGGATATCTCCAGATTAAGATTTGTAAATTGTATCTGCTTCTCCCTCCCATTTCACTGCCTGCTTCCCTTCAAAGCTGATTCCTGTTAGGATATGTTGCTACAGATAGTGACTTCACTCCAGTACATGGAGGTAATTACAATCAAACTTAATCATGCCCTCACTTGGTAGCACAACCACACTTTCAGAGATGCGTGGGGTAAAATCAATCTTGGATGGTACTGCGATCCCAGTAGTGAAGCCAGACGCCCAATAGAAAAGATAATCAGGTGGGGAGATGTACAACCAGTGGCTGATTCACCAGCGCCTATTTGGCACTACTGTCGAAGACTAATTTCAGCCCCATTCACAAGTTTTCGACACTCTCACTTGGGCCCTCCGCTTCCCTTTGCTAAGGGAATGAGCTGCTATTACCTCAGCGTTGGTTGTCTGAATATCTAAATAGTATTGCTTATAATCATCATGAGGCATTCTTACTCTAAGCACAAATATGATTCAATAATTCAGCTGGCTGGAGAACAGGAAACACTGAGCGGGAGTTGTTGAAGGCGGCTACTTAGCTTGGCAAAATGGCAGGAAGTGATATTCCACAAGGATCAGTTTTGGAAGCACTATTTTCACTGTTTACATAAACCACTTGACTCGGGGGTCGGAGTACAATTTCAAAATTTGCAGATGTTACCAAACTGGGGCTGTAGTTAACAGAGTGGAGGCTTCAACAAAATACAGGAAGACAGAAATAAACATGTAGAATGGGCATTTAATTGGTAAATGTGAAGTAGTGCATTTGTTAGGAAGAGCAAAATGTCCTTTGAAAGTATGGGAGAAATTTTAACCTTAAAAATCTGACAGATATGAGTTGGGGGTTGAGGCATCGAAAAATTCATTTCCCGTCCCAAACCCACCCCCAACCAACCCATTTAGAACTGAGGATGGAAGGTGACCAGGTGTCAAGGCACTCCAAGGGGGCGGCTTAGAATTTGTAATGTGAGCCACACCGTCAGGCCTGGATATCTTTACTCAACCACCACCCCAGCCTTGAGCTCCTGTTTCTCAGGAGCCTCCTCCAGCCCCCTCCTGTTCTACACCCTCTTCTTCCCCGAGCCATTCTCCCAATCAGCACTCCCTCCTTCTGATTCACCCCCACTGGTTGCTCTGGCATTTCTGATATCATGCTTGTAACGTTTATTTGCATCCTCTCCAATGCTTCCATACTCTCTGAACAATATGCAGCCAGAACTGTATACTGTATCCCAAGTGCGGTCTAACCAGAGTTTGGGACACGTTTGGCATAACTTCACTACTTTTCAATTCTATCCCTCCAGAAACAAGCCCTGGTGTTTTGATGACTTAATGAACCTTATCAACATTGACATTGACAAAATAGTCTACAACAGTGGTTTTTTTTTAAAATTACTTGTCTTCAATTTCAGCCCTTACAGAAGAGACTCTTTTGTGGCGAAGTAATATTTATAATGCTTAAGTTCATCTATTTTAGGTTCGTTCAGTGGATTAAGCGTCTAACAGCTGCTGAATGTATTTTGATTCTCAAGTGTGTGTTCATTGCAATAAATACCTGATTCATGACTGGTAAAAGTAGGGATTTAAATGTTTCCAGCAGTGCCTTCCTCCAAACAAAAACAAAACTTACTTGAAACAAGGTGCATAAGCTAATTGAACTTTTGGGAATTCTGAATGCATTGTGTATTATTTATAATGCTGTTGTTCCGTTTGTAAAGTTGTTACTGATTGCAAATATTTAAGATAACCATCAATTCAACATAAACTATGTTGACAGCGATTTAGGGCTGCGTTTAATGGAGGTGGCAAGGGTCTTGCCCATCATCTGGACAGCTGGCAAGAGCCCCACTTCACTTCTTTCAGGAAATGCCCATTATATTAAGTGCTACTCAGGCAACCAGGATCAAGGTTGGAGGAGGAGGGAGGGGGTCGGCAGCAAGTGCTGCAGGTGACTCTCAGCGTGAATGGGTTGTTGGTCATGGTTCCCCCTTGGCGCCAACTGCCAGCCATTGGGCCAATACCAATGGTGGCTGAATAAGGTGTTTAAGGGGGCATTAATTTGATCATCAGGGCGGGAACATAAGAATATAAGAACTAGGAGCAGGAGTAGGCCATCTGACCCCTCGAGCCTGCTCTGCCATTTAATGAGATCATGGCTGATCTTTTGTGGACTCAGCTCCACTTTCCATCCTGAACACCATAATCCTGAATCCCTTTATTCTTCAAAAAACTATCTATCTTTATCTTAAAAACATTTAATGAAGGAGCCTCAACTGCTTCACTGGGCAATGAATTCCGTAGATTCACAACCCTTTGGTGAAGAAGTTCCTCCTAAACTAAGTCCTAAATCTACTTCCCCTTATTTTGAGGCTATGCCCCCTAGTTCTGCTTTCACCCGCCAGTGGAAACAACCTGCCCGCATCTTTCCTATCTATTCCCTTCATAATTTTATATGTTTCTATAAGATCCCCCCTCATCCTTCTAAATTCCAACGAGTACAGTCCCAGTCTACTCAACCTCTCCTCGTAATCCAACCCCTTCAGCTCTGGGATTAACCTAGTGAATCTCCTCTGCACACCCTCCAGTGCCAGTACGTCCTTTCTCAAGTAAGGAGACCAAAACTGAACACAATACTCCAGGTGTGGCCTCACTAACACCTTATACAATTGCAGCAGAACCTCCATAGTCTTAAACTCCATCCCTCTAGCAATGAAGGACACAATTCCATTTGCCTTCTTAATCACCTGTTGCACCTGAAAACCAACTTTCTGCGACTCATGCACTAGCACACCCAGGTCTCTCTGCACAGCAGCATGTTTTAATAATTTATCATTTAAATAATAATCCCTTTTGCTGTTATTCCTACCAAAATGGATAACCTCACATTTGTCAACATTGTATTCCATCTGCCAGAACCTAGCCCATTCACTTAGCCTATCCAAATCCCTCTGCAGACTTCCAGTATCCTCTGCACTTTTTGCTTTACTACTCATCTTAGTGCCGTCTGCAAACTTGGACACATTGCCCTTGGTCCCCAACTCCAAATCATCTATGTAAATTGTGAACAATTGTGGGCCCAACACTGATCCCTGAGGGACACCACTAGATACTGATTAATCCATTAATCCACCCATTAATCCCCACTCTTTGCTTTCTAATAATTAACCAATCCTCTATCCATGCTACTATTTTACCCTTAATGCTATGCATCTTTATCTTATGCAGCAACCTTTTGTGTGGCACCTTGTCAAAAGCTTTCTGGAAATCCAGATATACATCCATTGGCTCCCTGTTATCTACCGCATTGGTAATGTCCTCAAAAAATTGCACTAAATTAGTTAGGCATGACCTGCTCTTTATGAACCCATGCTGCGTCTGCCCAGTGGGTCAATTTCCATCCAGAGCCTCGCTATTTCTTCCTTGATGATAGATTCTGGCATCTTCCCGACTACCAAAGTTAAGCTAACTGGCCTATAATTACCTGCTTTCTGCCTACCTCCTTTTTTAAACAGTGGTGTCACTTTTGCTAATTTCCAATCTGCCGGGACCACCCCAGAGTCTAGTGAATTTTGGTAAATTATCACTAGTGCATTTGCAATTTCCCTAGCCATCTCTTTTAGCACTCTGGGATGCATTCCATCAGGGCCAGGAGACTTGTCTACCTTTAGCCCCATTAGCTTGCCCATCACTACCTCCTCAGTAATAACAATCATCTCAAGGTCCTCACCTGTCATAGACTCATTTCCATCAGTCACTGGCATGTTATTTGTGTCTTCCACTGTGAAGACCGACCCAAAAAACCTGTTCAGTTCCTCAGCCATTTTCTCGTCTCCCATTATTAAATCTAATTTCTCATCCTCTAAAGGACCAATATTTACCTTCGCCACTCTTTTTTGTTTTGTATATTTGTAGAAACCTTTACTATCTGTTTTTATATTCTAAGCAAGTTTACTCTCATAATCTATTTTACTCTTCTTTGTAGCTTTTTTAGTAGCTTTCTGTTGCCCCCTAAAGATTTCCCAGTCCTCTAGTCTCCCACTAATCTTTGCCACTTTGTATGCTTTTTCCTTCAATTTGACACTCTCCCTTATTTCCTTAGATATCCACGGTCGATTTTCCCTCTTTCTACCGTCCTTCCTTTTTGTTAGTATAAACCTTTGCTGAGCACAGTGAAAAATTGCGTGGAAGGTTCTTCACTGTTCCTCAACTGTTTCACCATAAAGTCTTTGCTCCCAGTCTACCTTAGCTAACTCTTCTCTCATCCCATTGTAATCTCCTTTGTTTAAGCACAAAACACTAGTGTTTGATTTTACCTTCTCACCCTCCATCTGTATTTTAAATTCCACCATATTGTGATCGCTCCTTCCGAGAGGATCCCGAACTATGAGATCATTAATCAATCCTGTCTCATTACACAGGACCAGATCTAGGACCGCTTGTTCCCTCGTAGGTTCCATTACATACTGTTCTAGGAAACTATCGCAGATACATTCTATAAAATCCTCCTCAAGGCTGCCTTGAACGACCTGGTTAAACCAATCGACATGGGGATTAAAATCTCCATGATAACTGCTGTACCATTTCTACATGCTTCGGTTATTTCTTTGTTTATTGCCTGCCCCACCATAATGTTACTATTTGGTGTCCGATAGACTACTCCTATCAGTGACTTTTTGGCCTTACTATTCCTGATGGAAGGCCATTGGAAGGCCATCCAATGGGCCTTCCAACCACGGACTTAATCGGGGTGGCGGTGGGAAGGCAGTGGGCTCCCCACTCGCCAGCTTCCTGCCTGGTTAAATGCCCTTCTCCATCACCAACATGCCAGGGGGAGTGGGGGAGGGAATTAAATCTGCCCCTTGTGTTTTCCACCTGTTGCATAGATTCATTTTTCAGATCATTAAATTGACTTTAAGAACATTAAAGGTATTGGTTGAAATAAGAGATCACAAATAAACCATATGAGCTGTGATAATTTCCACTTGGCATTTCTGACTATTTGAAGGTGAACTGAATGAAACTTGGTTGAGATTTGATTTGGTCCTGATCTGATGGTAGAAATAGTGTAAAGAAATAAATTGCTCCCATATTTTGTTAATAATGACAGATATTTCATTTTTAGATCTCCAGACTATTAAGGTTTGTTATCGTGTATCATTCATTTGTACATTTCCCAACTTGTGCTTTTTCCAATTGTTACAGGGGATACCAGGTGGGTCTGGTCATCCAGGTCGAAAAGGCGAACTGGGAGCTCGAGGTCAACAGGTTTGTAGTGGATCCGAATCTTGGTATGTCTGTGATGTTTCATTGCAGGTCCAATTTGAAAGGATACAATTCTTCTATTGAGACATTTTAATGGACACTACAGGGTAAGTTAGAACCTAGATGGGTATGAATATCTGGATACAAGTGAAGTGTGTGTTAGTAACATCTGGATGCTTCAAGGCAAAGTATTGTCCTTCCGCCAAATATCAGCTACATCGTTTATTAAGGTATCAACTAAAGTATGAATAGATTTGAAATGCCGAATTTCCATGCAGTGCACTAAATATTCATATTGATTCAATGCAAATGGTGAGAGCTTTGTGTTTCTCTGCAGTTGAACTATTCCCAGTTGAACTGGCCCGGTTGTCCAGTTGAGCCCCTCCCCATTGTCCAGTTGAATTGCTCCCCATTGAATTGCTTCCAGATGTCTAATTCAGATGCCCCCAGTTATCCAGTTATATCGTTTCCAGTTGACCTGCTCCCAGTTGTCCATGGGACTCGATAGGGGTGGGGTTTTGATGACTATTAGAGCAGGGGATGGGGGGCTTGCTAAATGTGTGTGGAGTTGGAGGGGGTGGCTGAGAGGGGTGGGAGTTCTTTTCATTGCGACCAGGACCGTGGGGTTACAACTTATCTCGTTGAGGCCTTCTGCTGGCCGATTCACTCGATTCCAGTACCATTGGAACATGAAGGACAGCACGGTAGCACACTGGTTAGCACATTTGCTTCACAGCTCCAGGGTCCCAGGTTTGATTCCCGGCTTGGGCCACTGCCTGTGCGGAGTCTGCACGTTCTCCCCGTGTGTGCGTGGGTTTCCTCCCACAGTCTAAAGATGTGCAGATTAGGTGGATTGGCCATGCTAAATTGCCCTTAGTATCCAAAAAGGTTAGGTGGCGTTACTGGGTAATGGGGATTGGTTGGAAGTTTGGGCTTAAGTGGGGTGCTCTTTCCAAGGGCCAGTGCAGATTTGATGGGCCAAATGACCTCCTTCTGCATTGTACATTCTATGATTAACACTTACTCTGAAGATTCCCAGGATCATTTTCCACAGGTTGTCTTGGAAAATACAGCAATATGGGACAGCTACTGCGGCAAAGTATTCAAAACTTGCAAAAGGAAAATCTGGAACATTATTTCACCGTATGCATATAAATACAACTAATTAAATAGAAAGAAATATCAGTTTGTGCTGTATTGAAATATAGTTTGACTAAAATGCATTATAAGTTTTAAACTTTATTGCGGTAGATAAGAACACAAAATGCATGAGACAAAAAACAAATAAACAGTGCAGGAACCAAACAATAAATACAATTACAGTGCAGATATGTTACATTGCAGTGGTTATTCAAAATACTGGGCTTAAGCATTTACATGTTGAGTGCTTCACTGGATTTCTGCCTCTTATTAAGGTTGTGAATCTTTTGGGATGTAACTCTTTCTTGAAAACCTCCTCCCCTGGTGGTGGTGGGTGAAACAACAGCAAGATAAAAGGTTTAAGCTTGAAATTAGTTCGGGATTTCCAAAACAGGTGACAAAAGGTCTCCGAGTCAACCTCCTTCTGTGAGGAATTGCATCCTCAATGTTGCCTGCAATAAAACAGCCTGCCAGGCTTTGTAAAACTGCCAAACCCTTGCTCTCTCCTCCGCCCGCTGAGAAAATTAAAACAAATCAAGTTTTCCCTCCTTCACCCAGAATGCAGCACTGCAGGGACTGTGGGACACACACTGCAGATTGGCAAACACTGGCCAAGTTGGCTTCAACTGATACAGTTTCCAGTTCAAAGAATGGTTGAAGCAGCTAGATAGCAGCTGGCTCCTCTTCATTTCAACTGGTTCCAGTTTGCCTGTTAACTTATTCCAGCAGAAGGCAACTGGACCCATTAAGATTTAAATGGTCACAGTTGAAGCCAACTGGACAAGTGGAATCACAACAGGTCTCCCAATGTAAGTGCCAGGTATTCTAATTAAATACAGTTAAACCAGCAAACAGATTAACTTGTTCCAAGTAGATTCCAGTGTCCCTGTTAACTCCAATCAGACAACTGCGGATATCAGCTGGTGTCCCGTTACTTCGGTTAAAACTTTGTTCTGTTATCCTGGTGAAATCAATTGTGTCCGGTTGGTTTTTCCTGCTGGTTCCAACTGATTTTTCCCTATAGGCACCAAGATTCACAGAAATAGAGCGTGATTTAACGGAAAAGTTACTAAGTGTGGTGGCGAGCGGGAACTGCCTCGAGCTTCCCGATGCTTGACCCGGCGAGGCCGTCACCCGTATTAAATGTTAATTGGACCACTTAACGAGCCCCACGGGCTTCATGCCGCAAATGATGGCACTGCCGGCTGATTCACCGCGACCGCCAGGTCCCCACCAACAAGGGAGAGCAGCGTTTAAATTGATCCTGCAGAGCAAACCCCAGACAGTTCGCAGCCATGCCACCGAGGAGACCAGCCTCACGATTCAGCGATGCCGACCTGGCCAGATTGTTGGACAAGACCGAGTGCAGACGGGATGCCCTGTTCCCCCAAGGGGCACAGAGGGTCAGCCACATGGCAGCCAGTGTCACCTGGGAGGAGATGGCAGCGGCCTTCAGCTCGGGGAGCATTGTCACCTGGAAGGAGATGGCAGCGGCCTTCAGCTCGGGGAGCATCACCAGGAGACTGACATCCAGAGCCGTAAGAAGATCAACAACCTCCCTCAGGCTGCAAGGGTGGGCCCATCCCCCCCCGGTGACCATCTGTCTGGCACAGGCCCTGCCCAGCACCATATCATGCCCCAGCCCACTCATTCTTAGCTGAGCCACCTACGCTAGGCCCTATTCCCCCCAACTCACCCATCCCCTCATTTCACCCCCATCCCTCTACCCACCCCCAAGCGCAATGAATGAAGCGTGCGGATCGCGATGCCTCCTCTGTGACTCCACAGGAGACGTTAGCCCACAACAGAATAGAGAGGGCCCAGATGGGCGGTGAGGTGCCGGATATCAGAGTCCTCACACCCTATGTGGAAGGGGCCCGGGAGTTCCCGGAGGTGGGCGAGGACAGATCAGTCGCCAACATTGAGGTTGGCCTATGGCGCAGAGGTGATGATCCAGCGGCCCCCACCCAGATGACCTGTCACACGTGAGTTGCTAATGTCATGCAGACTGACCCATCCCCCCCACTGACCACATGTCCATTATCCTGCAGGATCTCCATCCGACGGTGCCGCACATCCGAGGTAGTCCCTCCCAGCCTCCCATGAGAATACCTTAGAAGGGAGCTCTGAGGGGACCATCATTTTCATGGCATAGCTGTCATCTCCAACCTCCACCAGCGCAGGCACACACCTCGGTGGACAACAGTAGCGGTCAGGCTCCTGGGGTACATTCTGACCAGCACCTCACAGTTTCTGCTGCACATCAGGTGGAGGCAGGAACCCCCAGGTGAGACAGCAGTTGGATCCCAGGACACAGTTAGATGCTGAGCCTCTGGACCAGGTTTACCCGGAGCTGATGCAGTCGATAGGGCGCAGTCGGGATATTCAGAGGGGTATGTCAGCGACACTCCAGCAGGTCTATAGCCAATTGGAGGAGACCCAGAGGCTATGGACGCAGGAGATAGCGCCGGCAATGTGTGGCACTGAGGCTAATGCTGCTAGGGTGGCTACCACAGTGAAAGGCCTGCTGCACGACGTCAGCAGCATGAATAGAGCTGCCCAAGGCACGGCTCAGTCACTGACGGCCATGGCTGAGCACCTTGACAGCATGTCCCAGTCGCTGGAGGTCTTGTCCCAGTCCCAGGTATGAGGTGCTGAGGAGCATATCCCAGTCTCGGGTGGGCATTGCCGAGACACTCCAGATCATGTTCGAGTCACTGAGGAACATTGCTGAGGCCGTCAACACCGTGCTTCAGACACGAGGGAGCTGCTAGAGCTGACAAAGCCAGATGCTGCAGGGGCAGCCGGGGCTTGATCCTCCAGCCGCCCTATGGGCACCGGCCGGGAGGAGGGGGTGCTGGGTGCCAACCCGGAGTCACCCTACGGAGTGGCCACCAGCTCTCCAGAGTTCCACCCCACTGACAACGTCGCATCTCGGAGTCAGCACCGGAAGCAGGGTGGCATGACAAGGCATGTGCCGTCGGCAAGTGGGCCGAGGACCTACGGCTTCAGGGACCCCTGAGGACACCCGTCAGGGGCATTGGAGGCCATGGGACGCGATAAGCAGCAGGCAACCTATGCACACACCTAGACGTCAGCGGTAGATCACGGAAGACAAAGCAGGTTGAGGATCACTGAGAGGGCACTGGGGGGCAAGGAGGGTAGGGAGTTGAGGTTGTGGGTGGTAAGGCGGTGACGGTGGGGAAGTGGGGGAGAGGCACCATCGGGGGCTCGGGGTAGTTGGGGACACATACGTACACCATTAAAAAACGTTGCACCGGAGAAACAGGATGTCTCTGGCACTTTCTTCCACAATGCGGGCCAACCACCAATCCCCTGCCACTGCCCACCCCCTGGGCATGGTGGTCCTGGATTTTGTCCATCTCCAACTCGCAGGCACACCACGTGCAGGCAATGGGTGTGACGTGGCATTCAGCGGACAGGCAGGAGGCAGACAATGGCATTGATTGTGGAGCACCAGCGCTTATCCCTCATCAGGTTATCATCACCGTCCCCCCCTGCCATTGACAGTGACCCATTGACAGTGCCAATACAATCCTGTCACCCTGGGGTGCCATCACACAGACCGTGGCAGGGTGGAACGGGGAAAAGAAAGAGGGGGTGGGATGACCGACAAAGCCACGTCCTATGTGGAGCAGACACCTGCCGCTGCCGCCTGTCCTCCATCCTCCGGCTGGTCCTGTGGGTCCTCCCAGGCTCATCCACCAGTCCCTCCTGGTCCGGCGCCTCCTCCTCCTCCTCCTCCTCTGAGGTGGCTGCATATTCCTCCCTCTCCACCTCCAGCACATCACCTCGCTGCTGTACTAGGTAGTGGTAGGCACAGCAGACCACCATGAAGCGGTGGACCTCTGGAGGGTGTACTGCAGTACACTACCAGTGAGTTTAGGCATCAGAACTGCATTTTGAGGAGTCTGACCGCTCAGTGACTGACTGGGTGGCCGCATGGGCCTTCATGTATCGCTTCCCTGCATACTGATGTACGCCTCCGTACTGGCATCATTAGCCAGGTCCTCAGTGGGTTCCCTTTATCCCCCAAGAACCAACCGGCCATCCTGAGGTGGTCCTCGAAGAGGCCGGGGATGTCCGACTGCCTCAGAATGTAAATGTTGTGGATACTCCCTGGGAAGCCTGCACACATATGCATAATCATCATCTGGTTGTCGCACATGAGCTGGACGATCAGGGAGTGGAACCTCTTTCTGATAATGAAGGGGACTCATTGACGGCCCGATGTGTGCAAGGCGACATGTGTGTCATTATTAACCACTGGACCTGGGGCATCCCGACGATGGCGGAGAATCCTGCTGCCCGGGCAGCTGGTTGTGCCTGGTCCATGTCAAGGTTTATATAGTTTGCTGCCCGGGCTAACAGAGCATTCGTTAACTGATGGATTCACTTTTGGACTGTAGCTTGTGAAATGCCGCGCAGTCCCCACTCGGACCCTGGAATGTCCCTGAGGCATAGAAGTTCAGGCCTTCAGTGACCTTGACGGCCACCAAGAGCGGGTGTCCTCCTCCTCCACGTGGTGGCAAGTCCGCGACGACATGGCGCAGGTGCGGAACCGTCTCCTAGTTGAGGCGGAGCCTCCTGCGGCACGCGCTGCTTGTCATCTGTTCGCAAGACGAGCGACATCTATACACCTTGGGCCTGTCGCCGGCCTCCCCCTCTGGGCCCATCCCTGGCTTAGTTGGCCAGCCGCGTCCTCAGGGTTTGGGGCGGGCCCGTGGACATGGGCCGCTGCCTCGAGCTTCTGAAGACGCTGCTGCCACCGCCTCCTCCAGAGTCTGGTTGCCTGGCCTGCCAGCAGCGCCATGAGGGCAGCTTCCGCAGTGTCCAAGATATCGTCCATCTCGTGTAATATCTGTAAGCAATTGGAGAGGGTGAGAGACTGACAACCAGCGGTGTCCCACACCCCGGGACCCTCCATTCCCCATTGATTCCCCTCCTCCCACATCCGCTGCCATCTAACACGCCCAGCCCATGTACATCCGGCCACAGCAGAGGACCCTGGTCAGCAGACCCCAGACCCTGTACCTGGACACCCCAAAAGTAACGTTACCTGGACCGGCCACTGGTCCCTTTCCCGTGCACACACACCCACCCTCTGGTCACAGAAATGTCCCCGGTGCTGGGGCCCAGCCCCTGGATGTTGGCTCCTGCATCTGTGGTGTTGCTTCCTACAGTGCTCAGGCACAGTGTGCTACAGTGCTCAGGCACAGTGTCCAGGCATTACGGTCTGATTGGGATACTTGTCAATAACTCCCACATGCTACGTGGCTCACCTACCGATGGAAATCCACTTGGGAGCTGTGAAGTGCTCACTGAATTATCATTACCAATTCCCTATTAGCAATAGTCTTCAGCCGCACAGCCAAAGGCCTCCGCAGTCAGTGGGAGTTCGATGGGACAGACAGGGGATGGGGTTGACCCCATAGCGGGGATTCACGATCCAGGGCATTGCGGACCCGCGGGCACTGAGACACCCACCCCTTCCCCGGCCAGGGGCGAGCTCCCCATCGATGTCGCCCCTCCCCCCCACCCGCCCAGGCACTGGGACAGCAACCCCAGTGCCCCTGGGTTCAATGCCCGGGGGAAAAGATGTCTACTCACCTCCTTGGATCCCCACAGCTGCCATTCCGCTAGCTTCATGTTTTTGAAAAGGTGTGTTAATCGGTGCCAGCGTGACCACTTGATGGGGTGGTGGTCAGATAAGAGGAGGTGATTAGATAGTTGATTGTGTGAAGATTGGCTTTAAGTGGTGATTATTGGTTTCTCGCCACGCCACGATGGGATCCTGATTACGGCAATGGGAGTGGGCCGGTTAGAACGCAAACCGATCGCCGCCCGGCGGGGCTCTCGATTTTGGCACCTTCCGCAATGCCAGAGCCGCGTCGCGATCTCGCTCAAGCACGACACAGCTGTAAAATCGCTCCTATAATTTGCATTAGTAAGGCAATACCATTCCATCCAAAATCCTCTTGGCTTTTGTGCCTCGGAAATACGCCACCCGACTCCTCATGAACTTGCATTCTGGTTTGCAGCTAACCCAGAAAATTGAAAGCTTTCCCGCACAAAAACCTTTCTCAGACCCTTGAGTCCCCGGGTTAAATTTGCCTTTTTAATCCATATGAAAGGCATTAATAAAAATGGAGTGTGTTAATATTTTATATTTTCGGACCTGGGAGGTCTTGTGGTGCTGTGTTGTCTTCCCGACTTCTGGGCCATAAATTCCAGGTGCAGGACTTGATGGTCAGAGAAGGTGCGGTCTTAATGTGGCCAAACAGGTTATTCTCAACCCTGTATAACCTTCCAGCACACTTGATGGAGGCAATAAAGAATGGGAGAGTCTCTTGGTCAGCCACACTGCAGAAGGCAACAACGTACCATTGCAGTACTTTACTGAGTAATCGTGGACCAATCCATGATCACCAACACCCTCTTGGGAAACGCTATCCGTAGGAGGAGGCAGATTCTCAGACTTACGCTGTATTTTCCAATCATTTTTCACCGGGTTTATTTATCATTTTATTGAGCAATCCTCAAATCAAAAGATATAAATATTGGGACAGAGGGAGTGTTCTGAAAGCTTCAGTTAATATTTATTTTGTCAATCACATGACAGGGTACAACTGGAAGTCCAGGTCCGAGGGGGATTAATGGCATCCTTGGATTCAAGGGACAAAATGTAAGTAGTTCCCAATATCATTTACCCAGGCCATTGAAGCAGAGTAAGTGTTGTACATCGGAATGTATTGACCATTGTCGTATTTTAAGTTGATCCCTTTTTGTGAACCTTTTGTGAAGTTAATTTGGATTATTTCTCACATGAATGGGGAAAACATCAACGTGCAATGTGCCCGCTCAGGCAGGGCACTTTCCTAACTTAGTTCTTATAAACCCCTGAGAATGCACCACAAAATATACAGACCATTAAATAAAGAAGGTAACCACGTGGCTGGAGCACTTCACATTCACAATACCTGCACCTTCTTTCTCCTTTAAGCTGAGGGAAGTCCCACCGCTCCGAGGTGGGCCTTTGAAAGAGTCCGACCCCCACACCTGACATCCCCTGTGGCTGCCTCCAAACATTTTCCCGGGTCGTTCGGCCTGATCCCCAGCCCACCCACCCTGGCAGTGAAAATCCCGCCCAGGCGGGCACCATCTCCCGAGACACGCAGGCCGAGCTGGGAGTTTTCCCAACTCCCACGGTCTGCCTCAAGGATGAAAATCCCCGTCCCTACTCCTGATAACCTTGCACAGTCCTATGAATTATCATAATCCTTACTGCACAAACAACAGGGAAATGTATATTATCCTCAATTAAATCCCTTCATAACAGGTAGGACAAAGTCATAAGGGTGGGGGGGGGAGGATGCAGATTTAAATCATCACATTTTTCAAAATGTGACCCTAATAGCATCCTAACCCATCACAGCCCATTTTGGTTTTTAACCACATTGGATAAAGACATCCGAGAAACCAAATGATGAAATTTTGATAACATTTGATCATTTTAAGTTAACATCGCCTGTCGCCACCCTCAATGCCAAGGGAGGCCGACATACCACACGGCCCCAAAACCAACTGTTCAGTCATTTGCAATCTCCAGTGTCTCAGCTGGAGTATTCCTTCCCCCAGACCACACCCATCACCCCAGTCCTCTCCCTCCCTCTTGCATATCGTGCACTTTCCTCCTGCAAGGTCAGTGGACAGACTAAGTTTGGAAGGCATGTGAACACCAGATGTATGTAGTCCAGGCGGTGAGGGTGACTGTTAGACAGCTGCGTCACGGGCATCACCGCCGTACGTTAATGTGTGTTGAGAGTTGGGAAAGTCGACTGAGGTGGGATCAATTTATCGACAGATCAGAGTGAATAGTAATGGTAAATGGAGACAAGACAAGGTGAGGAACTGCATTGAAACAAAATAATAGTGTTGCCAAGACTTAAGTGGATGTGAGAAGTCATATGGTGACTATGATTAACAAGGCAGAGTTTGGGAAGAGCATGAGGGGATGAAAGGGATTCTTCAACTTCTCTCACATTTCCTCACCTGATTAAGTGACTGAAACTCTTCCGACAGTAGATCCACATCCCATGACAACACTTCTGCTCACATCTTGGGCCACCCCCGGCCACACAATCCTTGTGGCAGCAGTTTTCTTTGCTGTTCCTAGCCTTCACTGCATACAGCAGTACTTACCAAGCTCATTAAGTGGGATGCAGCCTTTTTCCTCACTGGTGCCATCTCACCACTTCCATATCATCCAATAGAATCCATACAGCTTCTCTAACTTCCATTTTAAATGGTCGAGGTGAAATTGCAAGATGCCCATTCACGTCTCTGCTTTAATGTTTAGAGGTGGTAAGAGTTCAATATTACCCTCAACGAACGAGGGCGAGAGGGGGTTCTGTGCTCTTTGTCTCTTGCCCATCTGTGTCCAAGTTCAGCGTTTTCAATGAAGTAAGGTGGGCCCCGAAAGGGAAGACATATACACTGCATCATTGCATATCAGGTAGACCGAAACTCTAATTATGTGGATTTCTCAGTGGCTTGGATTGTAAATTTTAAAATTCCTTTCAGATAGCCTTGTCATCTGATCCTACAGGGCCTTCCAATTCACCCTTCCCCTCCCGAGGCAATGTGAATCACATGAGCCTTGTATCCAGGCGGGCATGCTGATTAGCTATCCTTTGGACCCCAAACTTCATGCTGTCTTAAAATTAAATGGACGTTTCACAAAACCTTCTTCACACCCTCCTCGGACTTTGGAAACTGATAGCCTATCCACCGACAGCGCACATGATTCTGTCATTGTCCACACTTGAACCTTCTTCTCAGTAAACCAGTCTGGATCGCCCTTTAATGAAAACACCCAGAATGCACAACAGATCACATGGCCCCTTCATTCCTCCATTTTATACTTAATAGTAAAACACAGTCCCAAAACATGACAACCTTATAAAACCTCACATTTGTAACAATGGTGATGGATTTCCACTTGCCCCACAGCCATGCAGTTGATTAATACTCATCAGAATAAAAAATCATATTTAGAAGTATCGGCATTGGCTCAGTGGGGAGGCACTCTCACCTCAAGAAGGTTGGAAGGTTGGAGGTTTGAGTCCCAGACCAGGCAGGGACTTGAGAATAAAATGCAGAAGGGCATTCCTAGCGCAGACATGAGGGCTATCGGATAAGACTTTGAACCTAGTCTCCATCTGCCCTCTGAGATGGGTGTAAAAGGCGCGATTGCACTATTTTCTAAGAGTAGGAACGTCCTCCTCGGTGTGCTGGAGGACACCTCACCAACATCACTAAAACAGATTATCTTGCTGTTAACACATTGTTGTTTATGGGAACCAGCTGTGTGAAGTTTGGCTGCTGCAAAATATTAATTACACTATGGGAATTATTTAACAGGGCGAACCTGGAAATCCTGGGGATAAAGGCGCAAGTGGGCCACCAGGACCTCGTGGGTTAATGGTGAGCTTGTTCATTTTTTTACCCCTCAAGTCTTTATGTTCATTCTCTGGTGAAAAGGTGTTATAAGCGGGCGATGAATGTAATAATTACACAACTCCTCCCCATTAAGTAATATCGCCGGGGCTGACGTCCGGGTCGCGGCGATGCGGAGCTAAGCCGCGTGAGTCGGTAGCTCCCGCAGAAATGGACTTTTGGGCCCGCTAACGGAGCCCCAACGGACCTGTAAAAAAAAAAACCAACCCGTGGGGAAGAACGGAGGAAGGCCCCTACAGCCCTGCATGGACCGGACCCGCAGTGAAACGGCAAGGAAAGCGGCCCTGGAGCAGCGGGAGAAGAAAGAAGAAAAAAACAAAATGGCGGCGCCCATGGACAGAGAGGAGATGAAAGAGTTCATCAAGTGCTGCTTCGAGGAGCTGCGTAAGGAGATGGTGGCGCCTATACTGGCAATGGTGGAAAAACTTGGAGCAACCCAGAAAGCCCAAGAGGTGAAGATTCAGGAGATCCAGGAAAAAGTGAGTGAGAACGGCGACGAGCTCGTGGGCCTGGCGGAGAGAGTGGAGCGGCACGAGGCGCTGCACAGGATGTGGGCGGGAAGACTCGAAGACCTGGAGAACAGATCAAGGAGAAACAACTTGAGGATCCTGGGTCTCCCAGAAGGAATGGAGGGGGCCGATGCCGCGGCATATGTGGGCACAATGATCGGGACGCTGATGGGTGTGGAGGCCCCCCGAGATTGCTGGAGCTGGATGGGGCGCACCGAGTGCTAGCGAGGAAGCCCAATGCAAAAGAGCCGCCAAGGGCGATGGTGGTGAGATTTCACCGGTTTACGGACAGAGAGAGGGTCCTGAAATGGGCCAAGAAGGAACGGAGCAGCAAGTGGGACAATGCGGAGATCAGAATATACCCAGACTGGAGCGCGGAGGTTGCTAAGCGGAGAGCGGGTTTCAACCGGGCCAAAGCGGTGCTGCACCGGAAAGGGGTGAAATTTGGAATGCTGCAGCCAGCGCGACTGTGGGTTACACATAATGGCCAACAGCACTACTTTGAAACGCCCGAAGAGGCGTGGACCTTTATATTAGCTGAAAAATTGGACTCTAATTGAGGTTTTGTGTGGGAGGGGGGTGTTTGAGGGGTGAAGTATGATGTTTGTTGTACATAGGGGGTCAACCACATGCAGGAAAGGATATATGGGCTGGGGGAGAGAGACAAGGCCATGACAGGAGCAGCGCCATGGGGGGCAGGGCAGGCTTTGGGAAGCGTGGGTTTTTTCCCGCGCGCGGCAAAAAATAAAAATAAAAAGGGCGGGAAGGGGACAAAGGAATGTACATTGATTGGGAGAGTCCCACACGGGGGGGTTAAAGGGATGGCGGGGGAAGCCGGGGTCAGCAGGTGTCAGCTGACTTACGGGAGGGATATGGGGGGAGCAAAAAAGCTCGACGGGGATCTAGCGGGGGGGGGGGCGGGGAAGGGGTGGAGAGGAGGGAGGTGGTGAAGGGGGGGGGGGCGGGGGAAAGGGTTGCTGCTGCACTGGCCGAAAGAGAACGGGAAACAGAAGAGGTGGCTGGGACGGGGGTCCCCCAGCTGGGGGACTGGAGAGTGAGGGAGACGCGGACAAGGAACTGGCCCAGAAAAGGAGATGGATAGTCGGCGGGGGGGGGTGAGAGTCCCTCCAATCCGGCTGATAACGTGGAACGTGAGGGGCCTGAATGGGCCGGTGAAGCAGGCTCAAGTGTTCGCGCACTTAAAGGGACTGAAGGCGGACGTGGCCATGCTCCAAGAGACACACCTGAAGGTGGCGGACCAGGTCAGGTTAAGAAAGGGATGGTAGGACAGGTATTTCACTCGGGATTGGACGCAAAAAATAGAGGGGTGGCAATTTTGGTGGGAAAGCATGTGTCATTTGAGGCCAAGACTATCGTAGCGGATAATGGAGGGAGATATGTGATGGTGAGCGGTAGGTTGCAAGGGACGTGGGTGGTGTTGGTAAATGAATACGCCCCGAACTGGGATGATGCTGGATTCATGAAGCGCATGTTGGGGCGCATTCCGGACCTGGAGATAGGAGGACTAATAATGGGAGGGGACTTCAATACGGTGCTGGACCCAGCACTGGACCGCTCCAGATCAAGGACGGGAAGGAGGCCGGCGGCGGCCAAGGTACTTAGGGGGTTTATGGATCAGATGGGGGGAGTGGACCCATGGAGGTTTGCAAGACCGCAGGCCAGGGAATTTTCTTTTTTCTCCCACGTGAACAAAGCCTACTCCCGGATAGATTTCTTTGTTCTGGGCAGGGCGCTCATCCCGAGAGTGGGGGAGATGGCGTATTCGGCCATAGCCGAATGTGGCGGCTGGATGTGGGACTGCTGGCCGATGAGGTGGTGTGTGGAAAGGTGAGGGGGTGTATTGAAAGGTACTTGGAGGCCAACGACAACGGGGAGGTGCGAGTGGGGGTGGTATGGGAGGCGTTGAAGGCGGTGATCAGGGGAGAGCTGATCTCCATCAGGGCTCATAGGGAGAAGATAGAGGGAATGGAAAGGGAGAGGTTAGTGGGGGAGATCTTGCGGGTGGACAGGAGATACGCAGAGGCCCCGGAGGAAAGATTACTTGGGGAAAGGCGATGGCTCCAGATGGAGTTTGACCTGTTGACCACGGGGAAGGCGGAGGCACAGTGGAGGGAGGCGCAAGGACGACTTACGAGTACGGGGAAAAGGCTAGTCGGATGCTGGCGCACCAGCTCCTTAAGAGGGCGGCAGCGAGGGAAATATGGGGAATCAAAGATGGAAGGGGAGCCACGGTTCGAAGTGCAACGAAAATAAATAAGGTATTTAAGGACTTTTATGAAGAGCTGTACAGATCCCAGCCCCCAGGGGGGGGAAGGGGGGATGAGGCGATTCCTGGACCAGCTGGGGTTCCCGAAGGTGGAGGAGCAGGAGGCGGTTGGTTTGGGGGCACCAATTGGGCTGGAGGAGTTGAGTAAGGGTTTGGGGAGCATGCAGGCGGGGAAGGCCCCGGGGCCGGACGGGTTCCCGGTGGAATTCTACAGAAAATATGTGGACCTGCTGGCCCCACTACTAGTGAGGACCTTCAACGAGGCAAGAGAGGAGGGGACCCTGCCACCGACAATGTCGGAGGCGACAATCTCCCTGATCCTAAAGCGAGACAAGGATCCACTGCAATGTGGATCGTACAGGCCGATTTCGCTCCTCAATGTGGATGCTAAGCTATTGGCGAAGGTACTGGCCACTAGGATTGAGGACTGTGTCCCGGGGGTGATTCACGAGGACCAAACGGGATTCGTAAATGGCAGGCAGTTAAATACCAATGTGCGGCGGCTCTTAAACGTGATAACGATGACATCGGAAGAGGGAGAGGCGGAGATAGTGGCAGCTATGGATGCGGAAAAAGCCTTTGACCGAGTAGAGTGGGAGTACCTCTGGGAGGTATTGCGCAGGTTTGAGTTCGGGGGAGGGTTTATTAGATGGGTTAAGCTCCTTTACAGCGCCCCGGTGGCGAGCGTAGTGACAAACCGGCGGAGGTCAGAGTACTTTCGGCTGTACCGAGGGACGAGACTGTCCCCCCTGTTGTTTGCATTGGCGATCGAACCCTTGGCCATATCACTTAGGGAGTCTCAGAAATGGAGGGGGATAGTCCACGGGGGAGAGGAGCATCGGGTATCGCTATATGCGGATGACCTGCTGCTATACGTGGCGGACCCAATGGAGGGGATGGTGGAGGTCATGCAGACTCTGAAGGAGTTTGGAGAGTTTTCGGGCTACAAGCTTAATGTAGAGAAGAGTGAGCTTTTTGTATTACAGGCAGGGGACCAAGAAAGAGGGATAGGGGACCTGCCGCTGAGGAGGGCGGAGAGGAGTTTTCGGTATCTGGGGATCCAGATAGCCAGAAGTTGGGGGGCCCTACATAAACTGAATTTGATGAGGGTGGTGGAGCAAATGGAGGAGGATTTTAAAAGATGGGACATGCTCCCGCTCTCGTTGGCGGGTAGGGTGCAGTCGGTCAAAATGGTGGTCCCTCCGAGGTTTTTGTTTGTGTCTCAGTGCCTCCCCATCGTGATCACCAAGGGCTTTTTCAAGAGAGTAGGTAGGAGTATTATGGGGTATGTGTGGGCAAATAAGACCCAGAGGGTTAGGAGAGGGTTCCTGGAACGCAGCAGGGACCGAGGAGGGTTGGCTTTGCCAAACCTAGAGAGTTACTACTGGGCAGCAAATGTGGCGATGATCCGTAAGTGGGTTATGGAGGGAGAGGGGGCGGCATGGAAGAGAATGGAGATGGCATCCTGTAAAGGAACGAGCCTGGGGGCGTTGGTAACGGCACCGCTGCCGCTCTCACCGACAAAATACACCACAAGCCCGGTGGTGGCGGCAACACTAAAGATCTGGGGCCAGTGGAGAAGACACAGGGGTGCAATGGGAGCATCGGTGTGGTCCCCGATCAGGGGTAACTACCGGTTTGTCCCGGGGAAGATGGACGGGGGGTTCCAAGGCTGGCATCGGGCGGGGATAAGAAGAATGGGGGACCTGTTCATTGACGGGACGTTTGCGAGCCTAGGGGCACTGGAGGAGAAGTTTGAGTTACCCCCGGGAAATGCATTTAGATATATGCAGGTGAGGGCTTTTGTGAGGCGACAGGTGAGGGAATTTCCGTTGCTCCCGGCACAAGAAGTTCAAGATAGGGTGATCTCGGGGGTATGGGTCGGGGAGGGCAAGGTATCGGAAATATACCAAGAGATGAAAGAAGAGGGGGAAGCGCTAGTAGAAGAACTGAAAGGTAAATGGGAGGAGGAGCTTGGGGAGGAGATCGAGGAAGGTCTGTGGGCCGACGCCCTGGGTAGGGTTAATACCTCTTCCTCATGTGCCAGGCTCAGTCTGATACAATTTAAGGTGGTTCACAGAGCGCATTTGACGAGGGCGAGGCTGAGTAGGTTCTTTGGGGTAGAGGATCGATATGAAAGATGTTCAGGGAGCCCGGCAAACCACATCCATATGTTTTGGTCATGCCCGGCATTGTAGGGGTTCTGGAGAGGAGTGGCGGGAGTAATATCCCAGGTGGTGAAAGTCCGGGTCAAGCCAAGCTGGGGGCTAGCAATATTTGGAGTAGTGGATGAGCCGGGAGTGTAGGAGGCGAAAGAGGCCGGAATTCTGGCCTTTGCGTCCCTAGTAGCCCGGCGAAGGGTCTTGCTATTGTGGAAGGAGGCGAAGCCCCCTAGCCTGGAGGCCTGGATTAATGACATGGCGGGGTTCATAAAATTGGAGAGAATTAAGTTTGCTTTGAGAGGGTCTGCACAGGGGTTTTACAGGCGGTGGCAACCGTTCCTAGATTATCTCGCGGAGCGTTAGAAGAAGGTCGATCAGCAGCAGCAGCAACCCTGGGGGGGGGGGGGGGGAACGAGAGACTGTCTGAGGGGATGGACGAGCGGGAGATAGCATGGAGGGTGGGGGGAAACGGTACGCGCGGCCAAGAGCCAGTATATAAAGCTATGTAAATATACCAACTTGCCTTGTATATATCTTGCTCAGGGAGAATTTGCGTTATTTTGTTACGGGGGGGGGGTTACTGTTTGTAAGGGGAAAAAATTGTGTTGTTAAAAAACCTTAATAAAAATATTTTTTTTTTAAAAAAAGTAATATCGCCGGAACATCCACAGGTGATCCGATCTCCTGCTGTAACGTTTCAACAGAAATATGGGAAGAATGGTGTGAACAGCTACTTATTTCTCCAGGGTTTTGTCAATCGTTTGCTGGCAGGAGATGAGAAAATCCTCTTGGAAAATCCACCCTCCATCGCAATGAAACCTGATTACTTTGTACAGTGGCGGGAAAAATAAACTGGTGGACCATAGAAGTCAATTAATAATGTGAGCCCCATCCCCACTATACTTGCGTAGCAACTTGTCTGAGGCAGAGCTACAGCACGGAGCTTCCCTCAATGTGAGTGAAAAGGTCCTGAAGAAAGCTGGCTGGGCCAATACAAAATGGTGTCAGCCAGACAGGCTGGAGAAGAGCCTCACAATTTAGCTGTTTGCATCCATGATTAAAGATCAATCACCTTCATTTCTGAGAGGCTCGTCTTTTTCCCCTTAATACTTTCCCTCAAATTTCTCTGCCTCTCTAAATCATTGATACGCTGAGACACATTTCCTCAGACTCCTCCAGCAACATCCAGCACATCATACAAATGGCGATTATGACTGTATGGAAATGTCAAACAGGACAAGGCCAGCAGCCAGACACAGTCATGTTGTAATTATGCATCATGACTCCACCCTCCACCCCATGTGTTTCCATACCATCAGCAGACATCCCATAGGCGAGGCAAAGTCTAAAATATTGTGAGTGTGGGTGATTTGTGTTGGCTGGCTGTGCAAATCGAACAAACAGCCCCGCTAGTTGGTTGCCTTTCCTTACTCTGTGGTTAGTAAGTTGTGGTGTTCTTTGGAACTGCCCAGTTAAAATCCACTAACAGCACAGAGGGTTACCAATGATTCCTACCTGTATGGGTCAAATCTTGTGGAGGCAATGGGAGTCTCAGGCACTGGTGCGAGAGCTGGACAGACCCCCACATTGCCTCTTATCGAGAAGGCCTGATAAACCGCTGTGCCAGTCAGGCATTTGACAGGTTTGCAGTGGACCTTTCTGTGGGATCAAGTATCCCAACGGGGCAGAGGTCCTGCCCAACGAGAGCTGTCGACCAGTCAGAGGCTGGTAGCTCTCCTGCACTCAGCAGTGCCACTGTGAAGGTGCTGCCGGTATAGCACCCGTTTGAGGTCTCAGATCGAGAGAGTACCCAGGCCACTGGTGGGTAATAGTGGGAAGGCGTTGCAGGTCATTGGGGGAAGGGGAGGGTTGGAAACAAAGGCAGGGAGTGGCTCTTAGCAGGACACTTGCATCTCAATGCCTGGTCCCTCAATCAGACATCTTTGAATGAGGGGCTACCCCCTCCGGGAATCCGCAAGTCTGTCAGGGCCCACTTGTCGTGTTCCCCAGCAGAGATGGATTGAGGCTTGTCCATTGTCCACTAAAGGGCCTTAATTGTTGGTGGAGCCGCAAGGCTGTCCTGCAGCCTTCCCGTCTTGGACTTATCAGGGTGCAGTTAGGAAGGCAGTAGGGTCCCCACCAGATACCCTTACATAGAACATAGAATTTACAGTGCAGAAGGAGGCCATTCGGCTCAGCGAGCCTGTACCAGCCTTGGAAAGAGTACCCCACTTAAGCCAGTCCCCGTAACCCAGTAACCCCACCTAACCTTTTTCCTTTTGGACACATGCAATTTAGCATATCTACCCATTCTCAGATAGATCGTCTCTTCATTAATATATTTATAGGCACCCACAGTGCAAATAGAATTTAAATTTAGCAGCTGAAGGCCGGGTTTTCCCAGTTTGAGAATCCCAGCAGTGAAATGGAGGTGGGAGCTGCTCGCTCTAGGGGGTACGTGTTTTTCCTAAGTCCCTGCGGCCCTCGGGGAAGCCTTCGGTCTCCCATCTGCTGATCTCAGCCTCCCTCAGTCCTTGGCTGCTGCCTCTTGCTGCTGGATTTACCACTTGGCAAGTAGTCGGATTGTGAATTAAATTCAGCAGGACCTATGTCTCCTGACCGTACAACGTTTCTGTCCCCGCTGCCCCCCCCCCCCCCACCCAGCTCGCACTCCCACCCTGCCCCCTGGCTACCCCACTCTGCCATCCCCGAAATATTGGGGTCATAGGCGCTTAACCAGGAACCGTCGGTCTATGCAGTTCACTTACCCACTCTCTAATTTTGATGAATAATTGAGTTAATGTGTTATTATTGTATTCAATTATCATTTCCAGCACACTTACATGACAATCAGTAATGTAAGAATTTGCAATCCGGTTGAGGGAATGCTTTTTAAAAAATGAGACTTTGCTTCCCCCTTGTGGCGATCGATAGTAACTTGATAAATAGTAAATTATACAATTGGTACAAAATATCCTTTCCATTACAATTACAGATTTGAAAGTTTTGGACTGAGATGTGTGGCCCAAGTGCAATTATGTAATTGAAGATTTGGTGTTATTACTAATATCTTCATGGTCCTTTCACGTTTCCTTCACCTTGAACTGGTGCTAATGTTTCCACGCTCTCGTGTCCTCAGTATGGGTCTGCACAAACCCAGGGTTGAAATTAATAAGGAGCACCGTGGACAAGGAATACTGACTTCCATGTATGATTCTTCAATCGTGTGTTAATGATTACCAATCGCAATCTATTTGCATCATTAAAACTATCAGGGCAGCACGGTGGCACAGTGGTTAGCACTGGTGCCTCACCGCGCCAGGGACCAGGGTTCGATTTAGGCCTCGGGTGACTGTCTGTGTAGAGTTTTCACTTTCTCCCCGTGTCTGCGTGGGTTTCCTCCGGGTGCTTCGATTTTCTCCCACAGTCCAGATATGTGCAGGTTAGGTGGATTGGACATTCTGAATTCTCCCTGTGTACCCGAACAGGCACCGCAGTGTGGCAACCTGGGGATTTTCACAGTAACTTCATTGCAGCATCTACTTGTGACCATAATATAGATTATTATCATTATTCCTTGGTTTACCACTTTTTCCCAAATTTGATCCTTGGCCCCACTATTTAGCTTAAAACCTGCTCTATTTCCCTAGTTATGCAGCTCACGATAACATCAGTCAACATGCTTCAGGGGTAGGCCATCTCATCAGTACAGATCCCACTTACCACAGTACTGGTGCCAGTGCTCCATGAATTGGAACCCACTTCTCCCCCATCAGTCTTTGAGCCAAGCATTCATTTCTCTAATTTTATTTGTCTTATGCCTATTTGCATGTGGCTGAGGTAATAACCCAGAGACTATTACCTTTGAGATTCTGCTTTTCAATTTTGGCCGAGTTCCTCATTTGCGCTCGGCAGAGCCTCATTCTTTGTTCTGCCTATTTCATTGCTTCCACATGGACCATGACAATGGATTCTTCCCTTCCCATTGCAAGTTCCTCACCAGTCTGGAGCAGATGCCCTGAACCCTGGTACCGTGTGGGCAACATAGCCATCTGGACTCACGCTCTTTGCTGCAAAGAAGTGTCAATCCCCCTCATTATATTGTCCACTTCTACTGCTACAGTCCTTTTTGTTTCCCCCACATGAATGGTGCCACGGTTAGTTTGCTCATCCACTCTGCAGCCCTCACTCTCATCCAAACAAGCTGATAACCGCAGACCTGCCAGACAATTACAAAGGCTGAAACTCTACTCTCTGGGTCCCCTTACACACCTCAGTTGCAGTCACACCCCTCTATTCCTGACCACTGACCAAATCAGAAGACCCTAACCAAAGTTGCATGACTGCCTCCTGGCACAAAGTATCCAGGTAATCATCCCTCTTCTTGATGCGTTACAGTGTCTCCGGCTCAATGACGCAAAGCCAAAGATTCTAGATCTGCAAACACTTACTCCAGATATTTTTGCCCTTGGTTGCAATGGCCTCCAGGAGCTCCCACATGCTGCAGCCTTAACAAATCATCTGTCCTGCCATCCTTAATTTGTTTTACTTAATTACTTACTTATATTATTCACATATTTATTTGTGATATATTTTATTAACTGTACTATTAGTTTGTTTTCTTTTTAAACCTTAGAAATAGAATCGACCTGAATCACCGACCAGATACTCACCAAGCAATTAGCTTTTACCCCTGTAATTGAGTAAGAACTGATTCCTGCAGGGTGGAAAACTTCGAAAAGGCAAAAGCAAAAGAGCACCTGCTTCCTCTCATCCCCCAACTTGGTAACCATCCAACTGCCAGCACTCTGTTCAAAGTCGCACTCTGTGCTGAGTTGCAGTAACGCATGCTCACCAAAGCCCCCACTGTTAATATCAGGGCTAAAATCTCAGTACAAGTCTGAATTAGATACCAGTTTTATCTGTTTTGTTATGAAAAAGGACCCATTAATGATTGCATAGCTGCACCCCTATGGCAAGTTCACAGAAAACTGAATTTGGAGATCTGCAGTAATTGTTCCTCCTGCTTTTGTCACGTAATATTTAACTGATTTTCTGAGTAGCATTGATGAGCAGTACGGTGCTGCAGATAGCCTCAGATAATTGTGTCTACTACTATCAAATTAATCAAGAAGTCGCAAAGTTAAACAATATTGGTTTCTAAGTGATGTTCTTTACCCCACAGGGAATGGACGGCACTCATGGAATTGGTTCTCAAGGTCGAAAAGGAAAAAAGGTAGCAAAATAAAATCCTCTCTTTGATGTACTTTAGTCCTGCATCAAGAAAACATGCCTTCTCTTTCCACTTTGTGTTTTAAGAACTTTGCCTGCAACTATTGAGTTATTATTGAGAAAGATAAAGAGCTGGATTCTCCGTTAGCTGATGCCAAAATCGAGAAATGCAGTTACACAGAGATTAGCTTCCAACACCAAAATCGCGGCAGGCGCCGAATTGATGCCAAATCGCATTTCTCTTGTCATCTCAGAAAAGGTGTCATTGTGTTTCACTCCGCACATTCAGTAGGCACTGTTTGCATATCATTAGCGTGCCCGATCCAGTACTCTCCAGGGCCTCCGTGATGCTCCGCCTCTGATGGGCCGAGTTCCCGACGGTGTGGATCACTTCTGCTTTTAAAAATCATGAAACCGGCGTGGTGGCTGCTGAGGGAGAGAGGGGGTACGGAAAGTGTCCAACATCGCCATAGTTTGCTGACAGTTGTGCCGCTGGCCAGGGGGCTTCTGCCAGGGCCAGGGGGAGTTGTGGGGTGGCCAGGAGGTGGGCTATGGGGTCGTGGTGGACGGACAAGGCGCACCTTTGCCGCAGCCGGCTGCGCACGCCGCTCGCAGCCCACTTTGAACCAGGTGCCAAGGATCATATAGATGTCCCCCCACGGCACGCCCCTGGGTGCTCTCTGGCCCCAGACAACCCATCAGCTGTATGGGTGCGCTCCAGCACAACCAGTGCCATTTTGTTGGCTGGGGTGAGTGTGTATGGGGGTTGTAATGTGTATGTGCGGCTGCAGCTTGTCAGCCTCCCGAGTGGCTAATCACAGGCCCGGCGAATCCCACACCGTTTTTCATTGGAATCGAGTGTGTTCCACGCGGCACGGGTGCTAGCCCCTCAACGGTCGCAGAACCGGTCCAGGTGCGACGTCGGTTTTTCAGTCGAGAAAGTCCACGGATTCTGCATTGGCGTCAACACTTAGCCTCAGAAACGGAGAATCCCGCCCATAATCTTGGTTTTTGCCTATTGAACCAGTGTACTCCCACCTGCCCACCATCTCACATGCACACACATCTCCACCATAGTTAGGATCATGTTGTGATGATTATGATATTTTCCATTTTCACCTCCAAAATCATGAGGTGGGAATTTTCAGGCGGTAGAGTTGGAATGATACAGTCCCGCCCATGGGTTTGAAGGTGGAAGGGTAAAATTCAGTGCGTGGCCTGCTCACCGCCTGCCCACCTGCCCCAAACAGTTTCCGACTTTATGGAGGGCAGTGGAGACATTGGTTGACCTTAACTTCCTCCATTAACTCCTTTTTAACCAGTAAGGGAATCAATGGGTCATGGGGATAAGGTGGGAGAGTGAATTTGAGGATTATCATATCAGATAAGTTATGATCTCATTGAATAGCAAAGCAGACTTGATGGGCTGAATGGCCTACTTCTGCTCCTATGTCTAATGGTCTTTTTGTTGGGGACAGCTTGTAGCCCCAGCGGTGTCTACTGCTCAAACTTGACACTGCTAGGACTACAGAGCAATCTAATTGGCCAGCAGCTCTCTAAGGTGTGACTTCCTCCTCAGTGAGGGACACAAGTTCTGTCTGCAGCCAATTAAGGCTGTGAGTTAAAACCTAACCAGCTTTAGGAATGTACCTAAGATGCCTCTCTGGAATTGTCAGAACGGGATCTGGGCAGCTTTCCTGCGAATGAGTAACATCTGGAGCATTTTAACAGCCCATCAGCCAGTTTCCACTGGGTGAGTTTGGTTGCAACAACCACTTTTCCCACAGTAATAGGTTAAATGAAACCATAAAGTCATGGTGGCATAAAGCATGGTGGCACAGTGGTTAACACTGCTGCCTCACAGCACTAGGGACCCTGGTTCAATTCCAGCCTTGGATAACTGTGTGGACTTTGCGCATTCTCCCTGTGTCTGTGTGGGTTTCCTCTGGGTGCTCCGGATTCCTCCCGCAGACACAAAGATGTGCAGGTTAGGTGGATTGACCATGCTCAATTGCCCCTTTGTGTCCAAAGGTTGGTTGGGGATAGGGTGGGGGCATGGGCCTAAGTAGGGTGCTCTTTCGAAGGGTCAGTGCAGACCTGATGGGCTAAATGGCCTCCTTTTGCACTGCAGGGATTCTATGGTTTTTAGATTATTCTTTGATTCCAAGAATTTGACAATTCAACTAGTGATAGGCAACAAATAAACTCTTTTCAGACTCTTTTCCCCATGTAAGCAAATAGCAATTCTAGCAATCCTGCAGATGACAGTGAGGAGATTGGTAGAAAAGTGCAGGAAGACTGTATCCTACCTATCTTACAATCGGCACTGGGATGTTCGATGATGCAAAATCAATGGTATGATCCGTTCTCTAGTCCTGTATGACTGTGCATCACCTCAGGCAAATAAAGATCATTCTTGTCTCATTATTAGGCCTTAAGATATTTTTGTTAATCCTGCAGGGAGATCGAGGACCACAGGGTAACCTTGGCACAAAGGTACTTTTAATGTTCATAACGAGAACTCTTTTTTAAAAATCTCCCAGCTTTCGATTCTTTAATGCAGAAGATGACCTGTCCTGTCTTCTATATTTCTTATTATGGTTTTAGGGAAAAGATGGAAAAGCTGGTCAAAGTGGAGAACAAGGAGTCAAAGGGATGAGAGGGAACACGGTAGGAACATAATCTAAAACATTACACTTTCCAACCAAATGTGACTTTTTACATTTAAATTATCAAACTATTTTCTGAAAATGAAGCTCATTATAGCAGTCTATATTTGATATAACAGAGAATTATTATAGTTTAACTGGCATTATGTTGATGTTATTATAAATGTTCGACATAAGGAATATCAGTGAAATGGGTTCAAAGAGAAACAAGTTATGAAAATGGTCCAAGACTAAATCAGAACAAGTTATAGAATCATAGGCTTTTGCAGCAACAGAGACCATTCAGCCCAGAGTACAACTGCAAGCTCTTTGAAACAGCTCTGCAATTAGTTCCCGTCGCTCTTTCCCAGAAGTCCAATGAGTTTTTCTTCACGGATTTATCCGATTTCTTTTCAAAAGTTGTCATTGAATCCTCTTTCACTACCCTTTCAGGCAGTGCATTTGAGTCCATAATACCTTGCTGTGTAAATGAAATGTTTCAGCGTGTCACCTCTGGTCCCTTTGCCAGCCATTTCAATCTATGGCCTCTGGTGACTGACCATGCTGCCAACCGAAAGTCTCTCTTCAATTATTCTATCAAAACACATCATGATTTCGGACTCTTCGAGAAAATTTCCTCCGAATCTACTCTGTTCGAAGGAGGACAACTCTGATTTCTCTCGTCTCTCCACAAAACTTAAAATATTTGATCCCTGGGACCATTTTGGTAAAACTGCTCTCTTAATGTAATTCTGAATGTGTGGTGGACAGAACTGACCACAATACACCAGCTGGGACCTAACCAGTGACTTATAAACATTTAGCCTAACTTCCTTGCTTTTGTACTTTATTCCTATTTTTATAATTTCAAGGATTTCCTCTGTTTTTTAACAGCTTTCTCAACTTGCTGTTTTTCCTTCAAAGACTTGTGAATGAATGCTGTAAAGGGTCATCAGTAGCAGCACCTATTACTGATATAACTGCTAATGTCATTGTAATGCAGTGTGTCCTGACTAAGAGATTAAGAGACTAGGTCCAGCAAAACAAATTTGCAACCTCAAGTAGTTACTGAGATGTACATAGATCCATATAAACAAGAATAGAAGCATTCTGAGGGAAACCCAGCTCTCTCTGTTCATATAACCTATTATGTTTTCTTTTAATTATTTTTTTCAGGATGTGGGCTTCACTGGCTAGGCCAGCATTTGTTGTCCATCCTTAATTGCCCTTGAGAAGGTGTTGGTGAGCTGCCTTATTGAACTGTGTAGTCCATGTGGTGTAGGTAAACCCACTGTGCCATTAGAGAGGGAGTTACAGTATTTTGACCCAGCGACAGTGAAGGAATGGCAGTGTATTTCCAAGTCTGGATGATGAGCAGCTTGGAGGGGAACTTCCAAGTGGTGGTGTTCCCATGCATCTGCTGCCCTTGTCCTTCTAGATGGTAGTGGTCGTGGGTTTGGAAGGTGCTGCCTAACAGAGCCTTGGTGAGTTCCTGCAGTGCATCTTGTAGGTGGTGCACACACGGCTGCTATTGTTCATCGGTGATGGAGGGTGTGAATGTTTGTGAAAGGGGTGCCAATCAAGTGGGCTGCTTTGTCCTGGATGGTGTTGACTTCTTGAGTATCAGAGAATACATTCCTGCTCATTTTACATCACGTGATGTGTAGTGATGTCAGCAGAGTTTGCACGGGCTTTAGGCAGTTCACCACCTTTGACTGTACAAGTAACATCTCTTACTAAACCTCTCATCATGTTTTGCAAGAATCCAGAATGTGGGCACTTCCTTACCTTTTTCTCTATGCGTCAATAAAGAGACAGGACAGGAGAGAAAACTGACAATGAGGTTTGAGGCAGAAAAACCGCTGAGAAATTATTATTTTTTGGCAGCTAAACAGTGGAGATGGCATTGGGATCAGCGGAAGATTCCCAGGAACGACTCACACACAGACACTGCCGCCAATGCTGTAGGTGCAAAAACAAAAATTTTGACAGCAACTGTTAATAAGAAGACAGACAGTCGAGCAAAACTTGCTCGCGTTGAAATGAGTAGGGTCTGGGCTGAAGAAGCTGTACGATTAAAACAATGGTGAAAGTAGAAGCAAATGGACAGATGGCAACGTTGCTTCTTCATGTTATCCGTGGAACTTTTTTCTGCTCGGTTTGACAGCATGGTTGGCCAAGATTAGGCTTAACTGAGAAACAGCAACTCAACTAGTGGATTCAAAAGAGCTGCTTGCAACAACTTCTGATGAAGTACGAGAAGGTGTTTGAAGACTCACTAGGCTCTATGACTGGAGTTGAGGTACACCTAAAAATCAAGCCAGGCAACACACCCAAATGTCTCAAAGCTAGAACCATACCATACATCATCAGGCCAGAAGTTGAAGAAGAACTAGAAAGACTAAGTATGAACAAGAGTCATTGAACCTGCTGCTGAGTGGGTAACACCATTAGTTCCTGTCTCAAACTGTGATGGCTCATTGAGAATTTGTGATGATTTAAAAACAACTATTAACCCAATAATGTGTGCAGATCATTATCCACTGCTGCTGATTGAGGACTTGTCTACTGGACATTCTGGAGGGCAGGAATTCAGTAAAATTGACCTTTCGCAGGTATATCTGCAGATGAATGTGGCTATTAAATCATAGCCACTGCTCACCACATTGATGCATAAAGGTCTGTTTTGCTACAGAAGACTTCCTTTTGGAATAACATCTGCACCTGCTCCTCTTGAAAGATCCATGGATCAAATTCTAAGTAGGCTGAATGGAGAGTAATGTTAGTTAGATGACATACTCATCACTGGTTCAAGTGAACAGGAACACTTGAAGAATTTGGAAACTAGTCTAAAGTGTTTGCATAGCCATGATTTCAGAGTTTTTAAAAAAGTGTGACTTTTTCAAATCATCCATAAATTGTCATAACATCGACAAAGATGGCTTACACAAGGAGCCAAAGAAAATGTCAGCAATCTTAAAAGCACCGCATCCTCAAAATGTGACACAATTAAGGTAGTTTTCAGGATTGATTAATTATTATGGTAAGCAACATGCTTAAAGCCTTTACACAATTTGTTCTGTGCCAAACAGACCTGGCACTGGTCAGAAAAATGTGAAAATGCATACAATGAAGTAAAAGAAACTTTGCAGAAGTCAGAGCTGTTGGTTCATTATAATCCAAAGCTGAAGTTGCAGCTTGCTTGCGGTGCCTCGCCCTATGGGGTTAGGCCATACGACCACAAGATATAGGGGCAACATTAGGCCATTCGGCCCATTGAGGCTGCTACGCCATTCGATTATGGATGACATATTTCTCATCCCCATTCTCCTGCCTTCTCCCCGTAACCCCTGATCCCCTTATTAATCAACAACATATCTATCTCTGTCTTAAAGACACTCAGTGACATGGCCTCCACAGCCTTCTGCGGCAAAGAGTTCCACAGATTTATCACCCTCTGGCTGAAGAAATTCCTCCATATCAAAGTTTTATACGACCGTCTCTTCAGTCTGACTCTGTGCCCTTGGGTTCTAATCTCTCCTACTAGTGGAAACAGCTTATCCACATACACATTATCTCGGCCTATCAATATTCTATAAGTTTCAATAAGATCCCCCTTCATCCTTCTGAACTCCAACGAGTACAGACTCAGAATCCTCAACCACTCCTCATATGACAAGCCCTTCATTCATGGGATCATTCTTGTGAACCCCCTCTAGACCCTTTCCAAGCCCAGCACATCCTTTCTTATATACAATATTCCAAACGTAATCTGATCAAGCCTTATACAGCCTCAGCAGCACTACCTTGCTCTTGTATTCTAGCCCTCTCAAAATGAATGCTAACATTGCATTTGCCTTCCTAACTGCCGACTGAACCTGCACGTTAACCTTAAGAGAATCCTGAAATAGGACTCCTAGGTTCCTTTGTCCTTCAGAATTTTGAAGCCTTTCCCCATTTAGAAAATAGTCTATGCCTCTATTCTTCCTACCAAAGTGCATACCCTCACACTTATCCACATCGTATTCCATCTGCCACTTCTTTGCCCACTCTCCTAGCCTGTCCAAGTCCTTCTGCAGCCTCCCCGCTTCCTCAGCACTACCTGTCCGTCTACATATCTTTGTATCATCTGCAAACTTAGCAACAATGGCCTGAGTTCCTTCTTCCAGACCTTTAGTGTATATTGCGAAAAGTTGTGACAATAAATATCAATCAATCAATCAATCCCAACACTGACCCCTGCGGAACATTACTAGTCACCGGCTGTCATCCTGAAAAAGACCCCTTAATCCCAACTCTCTGCCTTCTGCCAGTCAGCCAATTCCCTATCCATGCCAGTACCTTGCCCCTAATACCTTGGGCTCTTGTCTTATTTAGCAACCTCCTGTATGCCACCTTGTTAAATGTTTTCTGGAAACTCAAATAGATCAGGCGTACTGGCTCTCCCTTCTCTAACTTCCTCATTACCGCCTCAAAGAAATCTAACCAATTTGTCAGGCATGACCTCCCATTGACGAAGCCATACTGACTCAACCCTATTTCATGCACTTCCAAGCACTTCGCAATTTGGTTCTTAATAACGGACTCTAACATCTTACCATCGACCGAAGTCAGGCTAACTGACTTATAATTTCCTGTCTTCTGCCTCTCTCTTTCTTAAACACGGGTGTTACATTAGCCATTTTTCAGTCCTCTGGGACCCAATTAATTTTTTCCAATTAAGGGGCAATTTAGCATGTTCAATCCACCTACCTTGCACATCTTTGGGTTATGGGAGTGAAATCCACGCAAATACGGGGAGAATGTGCAAACTCCACATGGACAGTGACCCAGAGCCGGGATTGAACCTGGGAGCTCGGCCTCCAGTGATTCCTGAAGGTTCGCCAATGCCTCCACAATCTCCTCAGCTATCTCCTTCAGAACCCTGGGGTGTAGTTCATCCAGACTGGATGGTCCAGTTGACTTGTACATAATGCCTTCGGGAGAGGAACGACCGATAACATTTGCTCATGCACTTTTACTAGACCAGAAATGAATTACGCTCTGTTAGAAAAAGAGATTTTGAGCATCATTTTTGGTGAAAGAAGGTATCTGTGCATCATTTCACTCTTTTGATGGATCATCAACTCTTGATGACAATCTCTGGGCTGTATAAAGGTATTCCTTCTTTGGCAGCTTGTAGATTGCAAAGTTAGTCATTGACATTGTCATGTACACTTGCGATATCCAATGTTGCAAGTCACAACAGCATGCAAATGCTGACGCTTTGTCACGATTGCCGTTGCAAGTCAAACATGAACCAGAAGAACATTTTGTCAACATCCTGTATTTCTCACTCGTGAATAAGGTACCTGTGACTTCATGTCAAGTTCAATTATATATAAGAACCGATCCAGTGATGGGGAATGTGATGGACTTGGTCCAAAAAGGAACGTTGTCCGACGTTCATAGGAAAATTCCAGATCTCAAGCCCTACCTTACATGAAGACTTGAGTTGACAGTGCAGAATGGAGTTCTATTATGGGGAATCCGTGTGATTATTCCTCCGTGCTTACATAGTAAAGACCTTTAGCAACTGCATGAGGGACATCCTGGTGTGGTGAGGATGAAGGAAGTGGCACACAGTTATCTTTGATGGCCAGCATTAGATGCTCAAATTGAAGAGGAAGTAGGGCAATGTCAATCCTGTACAAAATTAAGGAACACTCCACTGTTAAATCAGTGGGAATGGCAGATACAGTCATGTCACAGAATATACATTGATAATGCTGGACCACTGGAAGATCACATGTTCTTAGTGATTGTGTACGCACACTCAAAATGGCCAAAAGTCATGATAATGAAGTCAACGGTGACTGAGGCGTCCATTGATAAACTAGATGAAATATTCACAAGATTTGGAACACCGAAGCAGACTGTAAGTGACAATGGTATGCAGTTTACTTCTAAGGAGTTTGAAGACTTCTTGACGGGAAATGGTAAATACCATATCAAATCGGCTCTACATCATCCTGCAATGAATGTATGAACTGAATGTTTTGTGCAGTCATTAAAGCATTGTATCAAAGCATCGAAGGACCTGGGGACATTGCAAGGAGCGTAAACAAATTATTAATGTCTTACCGGAACACTGTACGCACTACCATACTACTTGTCCATCAACTGTTGAATTCGCTGTGAGCTCTACACTTCTCCACTTTTCTGTGTTCCCCCCGCACAGCTATTTGCTCCACGTTGCTGTAGCTATGCTCTGCACTGTCCTTCCCTGGGGTGCCATCACCTTCAGTGGTAATCAGTGTCATAATATCCACTCATGTAATGAGATGCAGACAGGCAGTGATTGACACACAGGATGACCAGTAAGCACACAACACAGTGCAGCCAATCACCAGACAGGACACTACCACTATAAAACCTGAGGGCACTAGGTTTCCCGCTCTCTCGGGACCCAGCCACTGAGACAGTCAGAGTCCACGAGCTAGCAAGTGCAAACACCATGCGGTAGCTAGTAAGTCTGGTCAGGCTACTACAAGGTCTCCAGTCAGTTCAGTATAGTGTCGACCCACAGCTGAATATGTATATCAGTTCTATCATTGAATTAAACAGTGTTGGATCTTCTCCAGTGTTAGACATCTGTTTCTAGCTTCCCTACATCGAGTGCAGTCCACATCGAACTTACCTGCCTAACACATCAATCAGTGCTGTGAACTAGTTTGAATGCAGCAGACTCCGGGTGTTTCCAGCACGGCATGCCTCTTCCAACCACCATCCCTTATTATCCTCTGGAATTCTCTGTACCTGCAAGGTGACTGCCTCCTGAAACTTCACTTCACGAAATTCTCAGCCTCCCCAATGCCATTCAATGAAACTGACCATTTCTCATGCTCAGGCATACTGAGCTTAAGTTTGAAAAAACTGTAGCACATGTGGTTATCCAGGACATATGAAGCATCCTGGAGTCCCCACATGACTGATGAATTGTAGTGACTGGGGGCACTGGAATGTCCCAACATGGTGTTTAAAAGTCTGTCACATTATTTAATGATGTTATTTCATATATATATATATATTTAAATTTAGTATCCCCTTACTTCTATTCATTATTTAATTGTTTATGTGCACCAATTTTTTAACGCAATTCAGTTTGCTTTAATATATATACTCTGTATACTCTACCAAATTGAAAATTATTGTGGAATTAAATTTCCAGTCTATTAGCAATATAATTAAAATAGTCACACACGTGTGTAACTCCAGTACTATTAGTAATCATCTATTAATAACCAACTAATAAACTTCTCTATGAAAGAATGTGACATGCTCACTTTCTTTCCAGGGTAATGCTGGTGATCCTGGTGATCCTGGTGAACCAGGAGAGATTGGATATCTTGGAATAAAGGTAAGATGTACAGCTGTTTTACTAAGTTAATAAGCAACATTGAAATTAGTAGAAGTAACGGGCTATTCAGCCCTTCGAGCCTGTTCCACTATTCAATAAGAACATGGATGATCCGGTTGTCGTTTCAACTCTACTTTCCCATCTCTGCCCCCCAACCCTTCGTCTATCAAAAATCAGAAATTCGATGACCCAGCCTCTACTGTCTTCTGGAGAAGAGAATTCCACAAACTATTGTTCCTTTGAGAGAGAGAAATTCTCCGCATAGATATATAAAAAATAGGAGCAGGTGGAGGCCATTCTGCCCTTCGAGCCTGCGCCGCCATTCATTATGATCACAGCTGATCATCCAACTCAAAGGCCTGATCCCATCTTTCCACCCCCCCCCCATATCCTTTGAGCCCCTTCGCCCCAATTATTATATGTAACTGCTTCTTGAAAAGATACAATGGGCGCGATTCACACAAAACTGACCAAGGGCGCGATTCACCCCCAAAAAATGACTGAGCGTAATTTTGGGTGGGTTTGGCGGGGTGTTTCGTGCCGGCTTTTTGGGTGAGGTCCAAACCTTATTTAACCCACATTTAGTCATTTTTGGGGCCTTGGGGAGTTTATCCTCGATCTAGCCCACACTTAGAAATGTTTTCAGCAGTGGGGAACTGAACTCGCGGACAAGACTAGCTTCCCCGAGATCGGGGCGCCATTTTGCAAGGGTACCCCAATCTGTAAGTGAGCTTGAGGGTTCCCCACAACCCCCACCCCTGGACAAAACCATCCCCTGCAGACATAGGCATTACCTCCCCTGAAGTAAGCATATTCAGATATGGGGTTACTGAGGGCCCTCCTTCCAGCTACCCCCTCCGCTCCCCCATTCATGACCCCTCTTCACCCCCCTAATCTTTATGAAACCCCTTCATATTCCCTTCCCCCCCCCCCCCACTCTTCATAACCACCCTTCACCCCCTCTTTCATGGGCATAGTCCCCCCTCCAGGCCTCAACCCTAGGCATTACTAATCTGGCACCTGGGCACCCTGGCTGTGCCAAACTAGCACCAGGCTGACACTGGTAGGTTGGTACTACTAGGGTGCTGTCCTGAACTGTTCCTGACCAATGGCCCCAGAGATCCCCGGACTGGCTATCGCGCCTGGTCTCCTCTCATGGTGAACAGTATAAATCAGCGCCCGGTTGAGGCCTCGCCGGTGCAGCTGGTGACCCCCGTGCACCAGGAGAACCCGGCGTCAAATAGGTCACGCGTAATGGCTCATTTAAATATGATTATCTGGATGCATGGGTCAGGTGATTCGCGCCCAGTTTTGTGCCCAGCGCGAAGCCTGATTTCGGCCTCTGCCGTGATGCTCCCGGTGCAACATGGTCTGCGCCGGGTGCAACGCATTGGGAAAATCGCGCCCAATGTTTTTCACCTTCCTCTTAAAGGGAGACTTCCTATCCATAAACTGTGGCTTTTTGTTCCCGTCTTCCCCACAAGTGGAAACACCCTCCCGGTATTTACCCTAAATAGTCCCCTCAGGAACTTGGATGTTTCAATAAGACAAAGAACAATACAGCACAGAAACAGGCCCTTCGGTCCTTTAAGCCTGTACTGGTCATGATAAAACCCTCAGCACTTTCTTGTGCTGTATCCCTCTATATCCATCCTCTCATTCTTCCCAATGGGTATGGGCCCAACATGTTCAACCTTTCCTCATAAGATAACCCCCTCATCTCCGGAATGAGTCGAGTGAAGTTGCCATATGTCACCAATGTAGGAATGCACATTCGGACATGTATTTTTTTTTTTAAATTGCAGAGATCTTTGCAAATGACCTTCAACGCCCAGCTATTTGTAGTTAGAACATTTAGCCAATTTTATTCGATGTTTTTATATTTGAATTTTCTGAAAAATAGGAGGCAAGTGCATTGAAAAGATATTTTAAATAACTGGCAAACATTCCAGTGCCTTCAATTGCTGAGGTGCCACACTCAGGAATTCCTTCCCTCAACACAGCAACTCTGACAACCTCCCCCCCTCTCCCCCCCTTTAAAAAAACACACAGAACTTCACCTCTTTGATCAAATTATTGGCCTCTCTTTCTAATATCTCCATTTTTAACTTTGCCTTTTATTTAAGTGTGTGTAGCACCTGGGGATGTTTTGTGCTGTGTTTAAGGCACTTTGCGAATGCAGGTTATTGGTTAAAATACACAACACAGCAGAGTAACAGGCCGGAGCTACAGGTTAGAATAGATAGACACCAGCAAAGCACAGGCAGTGTCTGCCTGTTTCAGAGGTCAGGCGAGAATAAAATTGGACTGCCGCTGTGATACTGTCCATCATTTGTATGAAGAATGACCAGCTGGGTGAGTTAGCGAAGTATTGGCGGCAGCAATGGAGTCATATACCAGCATCTCTAGGAGAGGGAGAAACCTGGAGGAAAAAACAAGTTACTCTATAACTATCAGTATGTAATAGATGTGAAGGAGAAGGAAGGGTATTTGAATTATTGACTCGAGTGCATTTATCATCCTATAGAATGGGGTGGCATGGTGGCAGGGTGGTTAGCACTGCAGCCTCACAGCGCCAGGGACCCGGGTTCAATTCCCACCTCGGGTGACTGTGTGGAGTTGGCGCTTTCTCCACATATCTGCGTGGATTTCCTCCGGGTGCTCCGGTTTCCTCCCCCAGTCCAAAGATGTTTGGTGGATTGGCCATGCTAAATTGCCCCTTAGTTCCCCAGGGATTAAGCCTAGGTACAGTGCTTTTTTGAAGGGCCAGTGCAAACTCGATGGTTCAAATGGCCTCCTTCTGCATTATAGGGATTCTGGGGATTCACTGTAGGAACCCCAAATCAAGCATATTTATGAATGCATTATACAATATTATTATAGAATACACTACCATGGGTCCAGACAACTAAGGCAATTGCCAAATTGTGGTTACAAAGATATGATGCACATGAAAAAACAATAAGGAAGTATGGGATGGAAGTAAAATTTGGCTCCCCTGCAGCTGATATAAACTAAACTATGATGGAATGTGTTTCAATTATTTCCAGAATGTATATTAATTGTTTCATCAGCCCAAAGGAACATTTGCAAATTTGACCCTGATCTCCACAAAAAACACAACAACCTGCAGAACGTATATTTCCATATCTCCACTATTCAACTCCGATTGGTTGCTTTTCACAAATGAAATTTTCCATTTTCACGCAACCACAAAAGTCAAGATCAAAGCAAATGACTGCGGATGCTGAAATCTGAAATAAAAACAGAAAATACTGGATAATCACAGCAGGTCTGACAGCGTCTGTAGAGAGAGAAGGGAGCTAACCTTTCGAGTCTGGATGTCTCTCTGTCAAAGCTGGAGAGAACTGGAAATTGGGGCGGCATGGTAGCACAGTGGTTAGCACTGTTGCTTTACAGCGTCAGGGACCCGGGTTCAATTCCCGGCTTGGGTCACTGTCTAATCAGAGTCTGCGCGCTCTCCCCGTGTCTGCGTGGGTTTCCTCCGGGTGCTCCGGTTTCCTCCCACAAGTCCCAAAATACGTGCTTGTTAGGGGAATTGGACATTCCGAATTCCCCCTCAGTGTACCCAAACAGGCGCCGTAGTGTGGAAACTAGGGGATTTTCACAGAAACTTCATTGCAGTGTTAATGTAACCCTATTTGTGACACTGATAAAGGTTATTATTATTGGAAATAGTGTCTGATTTATACTGTTTTGAGGGTGTGTGTGGAGCAGTGAGGCTGGATAGAACGTCAGTGATAGGTGCAGATTGGCAAAGATGTCGTGGACAGAAAGACAAAAGCAATTTATTGGGGGTGATTAAGGCTAAGAATAGTGTTGATAGTGGCCAAAGAGATTAGAATGTGTTAAAGGCAGAACAAAGGCAAGCAGTGTGTCAAAGGGCAACTAGGAACAGGGAGTCGATGGTCCGAGTGGGGCGGGGGAGGGGGGGACAGTAGTGAGGGAAAAACAGGTCAATGGAAGAAATTAAAATAAATTGATAGAAGGGCAGCACGGTGGCACAGTGGTTAACACCGGGACCACGGCGCTGAGGACCCGGGTTCGAATCCCGGCCCTGGGACACTGTCCATGTGGAGTTTGCACATTCTCCCCGTGTCTGCATGGGTTTCACCCCCACAACCCAAAGATGTGCATGTTAGGTAGATTGGCCATGCCGAATTGCCCCTTAATTGGAAAAAAAAATTGGGTACTCTAAATTTTTTTAAAAAGGGGGAAAAAAAATTGATAGAAATAAAAATGGAGTGAAGGTGGAGGAGAGAGTTCAAATCTGAAATGTTGGACTCAATGTTAAGTCCGGAAGGCTGTAACGTGCCTAATCGGAAGATGAGGTGCTGTTCCTCCAGTTCCTCCAGCCGCCATGGCACAAAAGCCACGATGTTCACTCTGTTGCGTTTCTGACTACTTTTACTCCAGAATGTTCAATCATATCTAGCCCAATGATTAGCCAACTTTTAGGTTCACCAACAATGGGGTTTTGTGCTTCTGCTAGGAAGCACTCAGTGAGGACAGTGTCTCTGAGTTCACTTGAGACTTTAAATTTTGAACTGTTTCTCAGAACCTGCCTTTGGAGTTACCAGTGAGTAAAATTCACTGTTCACTGACAAATTACATTGGACATACTTGTAACTAAACTTTATATAGACGCCAATTAGCTCCTGAAATACTTTACTGTTGCTACTGGATGGAGCTTTTCATAGATAGAATTTATAGTGCAGAAGGAGGCCATTTGGGCCATCGGGTCTGTAGTGGCCCTTGAAAAGAGCACCCTACCTAAGCCCATGCCTCCACCCTATCGCCGCAACCCTACCCAACCATTTTGGACATTAAGGGCAATTTAGCATGCCAATCCAGCTAACCACATCTTTGGACTGTGGGAGGAAACCAGAGCACCGGAGGAAACCCATGCAGACAGGGGGAGAACGTGCAAACTTCACACAGTGACCTAAGCCGGGAATCAAATCTGGGACCCTGGCGCTGTGAAGCAACAGCCCGAACCACTGTGCTACCGTGCCCTCCACACTTCTTTATCATTCGAATGTTTCAGTTACCTTTCTACCCCAATGGTCTGTAAATATAAATGAAGACATTTGATTTTACTCTAAAGCTAATTTTTGCTCATTCCAGGGCCCCAAAGGACTACCAGGCGCTTCATTCATGGTGCGTAAACTATATGTATCAATAGATATTGAATCTGACAATTTATACTGTTTGTTCAATGTTTTAAATTTCATGTTTTCTTTACAGCCATGTGATCTCATATCAACTGTGCGAGCTAACTGTCGTAAGTGTATCTTTTAAATGTTGCAACCGTGTAGGTTTAGTTACATTTGTTCCGAACAGGAGCTTTCCATCAAATATTTTAAATGATTGACCAAATAACACAGAGAGTGAATTGTAATATCCCGCACAGAACCTATGGGGTGGGAATGTTTGTCTTCCCCATGCTCCTTGGGGAGTGCGAGCTCCCCCGCTCGGGGCAGAGTATCTCAATTAACCCCTGTATATAAGGTCATCCAGCAAGGCACCAAACTCAGCTGGAACCCGGTATCATATTTCATGACAAGTTAAGTGATGATATGTCCATTAGGTAGACATTGTAATCATTGAGAAAGCGGAATATTTGCCATTAATAATGTGCACAGTTCAATGGGCAGGTGAAAGGAAGTTAATAAAGCAGTGGTTTATTGAAACTGGAGATTGCGGTCCATGATTTTATCTTGAGCAATGTATCTTTCTGTGTTGAACAAAATTCTCACTGCATCAATTTCTTTCCATAGATATCCTGCTAAACTTGTTTCCATAAATCCCCAGTGAAAAATCAGTGACCAAAATCAATTCTAAAAGATAAAGTTATGGGGCATGATTTTCCACCCCACGGTGTGTTTTCTGGCGATGGAGGTACCACCATTGGCTGTCAGCGGGATTTCCTGTCCTGCCGATGTCTACGGCATTTTCCGTGGCTCACCCATCCCCGCCGGTGAGAATGACCCGAAAATCCTCTCGAAGCTGTTGTGTCCATGACAGACTAATGCAGGAGATGAATAACATTTGGCTCACCACACTTACAAGTGAAGTTATAAATCAGCCTCTTGTACAAATTAGCAAACTGCACCGAAATTTTCCAAAACCACAACCCCTGAACAAACGAATTTACGTTCTAGCAGCTTAATACTGATGGCATATGGGTCAAATTTTAAATAGTGTGCCCTCAATCATTAATTCTCTTTTTTATCCCCTCTTTTCTTTCCTGTAGCTTGTTGTTCACAAAGTAAGTAACAATCATTAAGCATTGCAACAACCATAGTTTTAAACTGATCTGTTGCTTAAATGGTGTTCTTAATCACTAACAGCTTTTTGCATTTTTCCAGGGAGAGGAGAGTGCCCTGCGTACCCCACTGAGCTGGCTTTTGCTCTGGATATGTCTACCGACGTCACACTTGCTGCATTCGAAAGGATGAAGGAAATTGTAATTAATTTACTGCAGCATATTAACATTGCCGAAAGTAACTGTCCCACCGGAGCTCGTGTGGCGGTTCTTACCTACAATAATGTCGCAAGGCCTTTCATCCGATTTTCAGACTTTAGGAAAAAACAGTTACTTCTGCAAGAAATAGAAGAGCTGGGGCATGAACGATCAACCAGAAGGCGGAATATCGGCGTTGGTATGCAATTTGTTGCAAGAAATACTTTTAAACGGATTCGCAGTGGTATCCTCATGAGGAAAATAGCTGTGTTTCTCACTAACGGAGGGTCCAAAGACACCAACGCCATAGCTGTAGCTGCCTCACAATTTAGTGCTTCAGACATTATTCCAGTTATCATCGCCTTCAAAGACATCCCAGAAATAAAACGAGCTTTTAAGGTGAGAAAACAATTTGTTCAATTGTTTCATTCCATTACAAGGGGTAGAATGACTCATCAACTTGAATACTCAGAGGAATGTACAAGGGACAACTTCTTCATGTGTCAATATATGGTGCTTAGAAGTTCCAAGCATGTATGGGAAGGCAGTGGCGTAATTGTCACTGGACTAGTAATCCAGAGACCAGGGTAATGTTCAGGAGATTAGGGTTCGAATCCCACCATGAATTTAATAAAAATCTGGAATTGGAAGTCTAATGACAATCACAAAACCATGGATGAATTTTAAAAAGTGACGCAGTAAACCTGCACTTTCTTAGCATATTGTTAGCCTTACATTCACAAAATCACAGAATATTATTGTGCAGAAGACACTTTGACCCATCGAGTCTGCACCCATGCATGAAAGGCCCTGACCTGCCCACCTCATCCCAAGGCCCATAGCCTTGAATGTTATGGATGCCAAATCCTCGTCCAGGTACATTTTAAAGGATGTGAGGCATCCTGCCTCTACCATCCTCCCAGGCAGTGCATTCCAGACCGTCACCACTCTGGAAAAAAACGTTTTTCCTCAAACCCCCTCTAAACCTCCCACCTCTCACTTTGAACTTGTAACTGGCCCTTCAACTAAGAGGAACAGCTGCTCCCTATCCACCCTGTCCATGCCTCTCATAATCTTGTACACCTCAATCAGGTTACCCCTTAGTCTTCTCTGCTCCAGAGAAATCAACCCAAGTCTATCAACCTCTTTTAATACCTTAAATGTTCCATCCCAGGCAACATTCTGGTGAATCTTCTCTGCATCCCCTCGAGTGCAATCACAGCCTTCCTATAATGTGGCGACCAGAATTGTATACAGTACTCCAACTGTGGCCTCACCAAAGTTCCATACAGCTGCATCATGACCTCCCTGCTTTTGTAATCTATGCCCGATTGATAAAAGCGAATGTTCCATATACCTTTTTCATTACCCTAATAACCTTCTCTTCAGGGCAGCACGGTAGCACAAGTCAGGCAGCATGGTAGCACAAGTGGATAGTACTGTGGCTTCACAGCGCCAGTGTCCCAGGTTCAATTCCCGCTGGGTCATGTCTGTGCGGAGTCTGCACGGTCTCCCCGTGTCTGCGTGGGTTTCCTCCGGATGCTCCGGTTTCCTCCCACAGTCCAAAGGCATGCAGGTTAGGTGGATTGGCCATGCTAAATTGCCCTTAGTGACCAAAACGGTTAGGAGGGGTTATTGGGTTACGGGGATAGGGTGGAAGTTAGGGCTTCAGTGGGTCGGTGCAGACTCGATGGGCCAAATGGCCTCCTTCTGCACGGTATGTTCTATGTCTATGTCTATGTTCTGTCTTCAGAGATCTGTGGATAAACAAGCCAAGGTCCCTTTGTCTTCAGAACTTCCCTGTGTCAGACCTTTCATACTATACTTCCTTGTCAAATTACTCCTTCCAAAGTGTAACACCTCCCACATTTAAGGGTTAAATGCCATCTGCCAATTATCCGCCTATTTGACCATCCCGACTATATCATCCTGTATCCCAAGATACTCAACCTCACTGTTAAACAGTCAGTCAACCTTTGTGTCATCCGCAAAAGTACTGATCCTACCCCCCACATAGTCATCTATGGTCATTTATATAAATAACAAATAATAGGGGACCCAGCACGGATTCCTGTGGTACACCTTGGTAACTGCCTTTCAGACACTAAAGCAGCCGTCTATCATCACCCTCTGTCTCCTACCGCTAAGCCAATTATGAATCCACCTTATCAAATCACCCTGTATCCCATGTGCACTTGCCTTCTTAGTAAGTCTCCCATGTGGGACCTTGTCAAAGGCTTTGCTGAAATCCATGTAAACTACATCAACTGCACCACCCTCACCTACACACTTGGTTATGTGCTCAAACAATTCAATCAAATTTGTTAGGCAAGACCTCCCTCTGACAAAGCCTTGCTGACTATCCCTGATCAAACCTTGTCTCTCCAAGTGGAGATAGATTCTCTCTTTCAGCATCTTCTCCAGTAGTTTCCCGACCATTGACGTGAGACTCACTGGTCTGTAGTTCCCTTGCCTGTCTCTACAATGTTTGTTAAACAGTGGGACCACATTAGCTGTTCTCCAATCCTCTGACACCTCCCCTGTGGCCATAGAGGGATTAAAAATATGGGTCAGAGCCCCTGTAATCTCCTCCCTCACCTCCCACAACAGCCTGGCACACAATTCAGCCACACCTGGAGATTTGTCCACTTTTAAGCCCGCCAATACCTCCAATACCTTGTCACTCCCTGTGAAAATTTGCTCAAGAACCTTAAAATCTCTCCCCCCGAGTTCTATGTATATCTCCTCATTCTCTTGGGTGAAGACTGATATGAAATATTCATTCAACACTCTAGCAATGTCCTCTGGCTCCATCCATAGATTTCCCCCCTTGGTCCTTAATGGGCCCTATTCGTTCCCTGGTTATCCTCGTCCATTTATATACTTGTAGCATATCCTGGGATTTTCCGCCTTTTATCAGCCAGAGCTTTCTCATATCTCCTTTTTGCTCTCCAAATTGATTTCTTAAGCTCCATCCTGCACTTTCTGTGCTCCATGAAAGCCTCTGCCGACTTGCTCCTCTTTTACTTGTTAAAAGTCTCTCTTTTCCTGCTCATCGTATCCTGAATCTCTCTGGTCATCCACGGTTCTCTAAGTTTGTTACACTTTCCAATTACCATAGAGGGAACATATTGGGCCTGTACCTCCCCATTTCATCTTCGAACCTCTCTCCCCCCCCCCCCCCCCCCCCGAACTGCTCTTCTGTAGATTTCCCCACACGTAACTCTTTCCAGTCTACCTTGGCCAGATCCTGCCTTATTTTGTTAAGATCTACTCTCCCCCAATCCAAAACCATTTTTTGCTACTTGTCTATTTCTTTGCCCATAACAATTTAAATGTAACCATGTTGTGGTCGCTATCACTAATATGCTTCCCCACCAACACATAACCCATCTGCCTGGCTTCATTCCCCAGAATTAGACCCAACACTGCACCATTCCTTGTTGGACACTCTACATATTCAGCTAAAAAGTTCTCCTGTATGCATTGTAAGAAGTCTACTTCATCTAAGCCCTTAACACGATGGTTATCCCAATTAATTTTGGGAAGTTCAAATCACCTAACATGATTACCCTCTTAATATTTTTACACCCCTCCGCGAATTGCGCACATATTATCTCCTCAATTTCCCGCTGACTATCTGTGAGTCTATAATAAGCAGCGAGCAACCTAGCTCTCCCTTTTTTATTCCTAAACCCTACCCGCAAAACTTCATTTGATGCCCCTCCAAGATATCATCTCTCCTCACTACTGTAACTGCCTCCTTAACTAATAATGCAATGCCACCCCCTCTTTCACCCCCTCCTCTGACTTTCTTGAAGATTCTATATCCCGGGATGTTGAGCTGCCAATCCTGTCCCTCCCTCAACCACGTCTCCGTGATGGCTACTGTATCACAATTCCACGCGTCAATCCTCACCCTTGACTCATCCGTTTTACCTGTAATACTCGTGGCATTGAAGTAGAGTCCATCCAGCCTTATCTTGGTATAATTTGTTGCAGGCTCCTTTATCTAGGCAGCCACTCCTTTTTCTTTCAACTGTTCAACTTCAGCTGGTGGATGATGCCAGTTATTATTTACCCTTTATAATGCCATACAGATTATTTCTGTTATCTCTCCTTTTGTTGCTACCTGTATTCTCTTGACAGCACTATGGGCTGGATTCTCCGATTTTCAGGCTATGTCCTGACGCCGGCGTGGGAACGGTGGGGTTTTACGACTGAACAATCGATGCAAAACAGCCACCGATCGTCCGTCTGTAGGAGGGCTAGCAGGCAGGCAGCTTGGAGCACCCGGCTCCAGCTGCGCGTGGTTGCGCATGTGCACGGTGGTGGCCTCCAGCGGCCGCGGCGTGGGACATGACGCCGGCCGCCCGCGGACCCGGCCTGCCAAATAGGGCAGCAGCGAGCTCCCCACCCCACGCCAGCGGCACCTTGCAAAACCACGATTTACACGTATTTAAATGAAATAAACAGGCTGGAAGCCTGATTCTCCACCATCCCCCCATTATGCTCCACCCCTCACAGCCGGGAGTCACACGGGTGTTGATTTACAAGTGGAGCCCAGGCGCCATGGCTGTTGCGGGGGAACAAGGAGGTCAGGAAACCTTTTAAACTTTTCAGGCTTGCTGGGGTGCAAGCCTGGACCTCGGGAAGTAACGGGGAACGGCTTGGTGGCATGTGTGTGCATTCGGGGTGCCCTGGTTGAGACTCCCATTGCTGTTATAAATTCATTGAACCCACCCCCGAGCTGCAACTTACAGGCTCCTGGTTGTCAACTCCTCTCATAGCAAATGCCTCACCAGTGACACTGTCAGCTAGCCCAGCACTGAGGATCACGAGATGTCCCCAAGTCTTGCCTGTCCACCGCACCCCTGATCCCATCCATCCCGCCTCCGGTTAGGAAACCTGGCCAACTCCCTGCCACAACATGTGTGTAAGACCCAGGCCCCACATAACACTGCAGCCAAGGACCCAGCAAATGTACACTTCCCTTGCTCACGGCTTTCTGTAGGCTCTGCCCGCACTCTAATCTCTTAGCGTGGAGACGACTGCCTGCACAGTATGAACATCTCCACCACACAACCAGTTGCCACCTCTTAATGGGAGAGCACCCCCACTCAGAGAAACAGGATATGGTCACAGAAACTACCGCTAACATTGGTTTGCGGCCACCCTGTTGGCAAGGATTAGTGGTGAAGATAGAGGCTCCCCACATCACAGGCCGGGAGGCCAGACACTGATGAAGACAGAAATGCAGTGCAGACTATTTCATCTCGAAGGGTCGAGGCGGCCTGGGGAAGGCAGGGGCGGGGGGGAACATGTTGAGGCTCATCCTGTAACCTGGTGACACTGTATGGTCAAGGAAATTCTCATCTTGCTGACAGTACTGTCCCTCCCCTCCCCTCCTGCACAGACATGGGGCAGGATTCCCCAATAATGGGGCTATGTCCCTTGTCCAGTGTCAAAACGCAGGAGTTTCACTCTGGATTTCCCAGAGTGATTTTCCTACCTGAAGGGGGCTAGCAGAGCCCCAGAGTACTCCACGCAGCTTTGCCTGCCGATACGGGCCCTGCACTTCCGGTTGGGAGCCCGCACATGCATACGACGGCGGAGCGGCACCAAAAATATAGGCCCCCCGAGATCGCCCGCGCCCACGGATCAGTGGCCCCCGATCGCTCCCTGTGGCCCCCCGCCCCCCAGTGAAGGATCCCCCCGCGTGTGAGTCCGCAGCCACCGATGACCTTTCGTGACAGGCAAAACGTGGTTAGAACCACGCCGTCGGGAACTAGGCCAGTTTTCTCCGGTGAATCGTTGCGGGGGGGGGGGTCTCTGTCAATGAGAATCGCGTGAACGGCATTGTGCCGGTTTTCAGCGTCAACACCCATTCTCCGCCCCCGCGCCGATCGCAGAATTCCGCCCATGGATTTCGACTATAGCCAGCAATGCTGGCTATCTACCTGGCCACTGCTGCTGTCGCAGATGCATGATGATGAGAGTCTTAGGATCAGCCCAGGGAAGACCCGTCATGAGAGGAGCCTGCCCCTGAACAACAGGAGTCAGCCAGTGAGGCTCAAGTGTCGGTTGTCGACCAGGCCGAGGAGGAGGAGGGGCCATATCAGACCACGTGTATACCACTGGCACTTGCCCTTTCATTAGAACATTACAGCGCAGTACAGGCCTTTCAGCCCTCGATGTTGCGCCGACCTGTGAAACCGATCTAAAGCCCGTCTACACTATTCCCTTATCAGAAGCTGGTGGTCCATGTGCATGGCTGACAACGCCGGCTCGCCAGGGAGACTGTGCCACCTCAACTTCTATGTATTCAGCTTATTTCATGACTCACGCGGGGACCTGTGTGAGGTCGCCCAAATGTTCGCACAAAAGTGTATTGGCGCTGTCACGATGTCCTATGCACCCAGGCATCGACATGCATCACCTTTAACCTGGTAAAGCCCAATAGGATGCCAAGGCTGCTGAATTTGCTGTCATTGCTGTCATGCCTCAGGTCCAATAGCCAAACGATGGCACACATGTCGCCCTCCGAGCATCGGTTCGACATGGGGTGCCAATTTATCAATAAGAAAGGCTTCCATTCCATGAATATGCAGTTGGTGTGCAACCAGCACCTGTATATCAAGCACATCTGTGCCTAAAATCAGGGAGCGTGCCCACGCATATCTCCTGGCACACTTGTTGGTTCCCAGAACCTTTGAGACGCTGCATCAGGGTTGGCTGGTGGGCGTCAAGGCTTACCCACTGATGCCATGACTAATGCCACCTGTGCAGAGTTCACAGACCGAGGCAGAGAACATTTATAATGACGCTTACATTCTGGAACCATCGAGTGGTACATCAGCGTTTAGAAAATACACTTCCGTTGCCTGGACCGTTCTGGTGATGCTCTCTAAATTAATCTCCCGAGAGTCTCGAGCATTGTGTTGGCCTGCAGGAGGTATGCCTGCTGCATATCCCATGACATCAAGTGACAGCGGGAAGACATGCCGGAAGAAGAGTGGCAGGCCTCCTCTGATGAGGAGGGCAATTATGGTGTCCAGGAGGATCGTAGAGCCTGAGCTGACAGTGCAGGCCGCCAATGCGTGATCCAGGGCCACCACACACACAGAACCTCATAACCTCCAGATTTATCAACTCGGAGACCTGGCTACCAGCAGCTATGCCACTTTGACCCAAATCAGGGGTGGGTGGGTGGAGATGGTGAACGGGTACGGCTCATTCACTGGGGATGCTGTCATACAAGGCGGGCTCACACTGCTGCCCCCATGCTCTGCCACTTCTCGGTGAGGGTGTAACCATGTGGGAGGCTCAGTGTCATGGGGACCCTGTGCTGCCCTTGGCATTCATCCTTTGAGAACCTGTACGTGGATGTGCCTGGCCAACATTCGAGTGTCACTGGTGATGATATGTTCTGTTCTGCTCGCTGCCCAGCAGATGCGCCAGTATTAGGTGGGGGGCAGGGGGGTATTTAGAAGGCTCAAGGTCGGAGGGGGGGATTTAGAAGAGCTGAGGCCGCCACAGTTGGGGGGTGGGGGGGGGCGAGCCGTTCCGCTGGCTGGGGGGGCTTCGGTGGGGGCTGGGGGGACTGGCGAGGGGTGATCTGGGGGTGGCGAGGGTGGTTACAGGGGGGCACTATCTGGCAGGCCAGGTCCATGCGTGGCCGGCGCCATGTTGTACGGTTGTCGCCATGTGCATGCGCGGCCATGGAACCGGCAATTCTCCAGTCGTTTCTGTTGGGAACACTTGCTGGCTTTATCTACCATACTTGGATTTCAATTCACCTGCACCAGATCCCCTTTCAACTCAAAACAATTTGCCCTCCTCCATTTGAATATTTTCACATTCGATTTTCTTTTTCCATAGCTACCCTTTACTTTATCAACTGATCTATATAATGCACCAAAGCCTTGGAAGATAGTTTATCTTCTTTCTACTAGTTACCGACTGGCAAGGCTTTGTGTTATCAGATTTACAAAGCACACCACACACCTCTGTGAAATATCACTGCTCGCTTTTTCCCTGGCAGAACATATATCGTTTATTACCTCTCTCCATTCTGTTGCAAATCAAATATTCAATGCATCGAGACAAATTAACCAGCATTCCAAGTATAATACATTTTAATAATAATAATAAATAATCTTTATTTTCACAAGTAGGCTTACATTAACACTGCAATGAAGTTACTGTGAAAGCCCCTAGTCGCCACACTCCGGCACTTGTTCGAGTACACAGAGGGAGAATTCAGAATGTCCAAATTACCTAACTGCACGTCTTTCGGGACTTGTGGGAGGAAACCGGAGCACCCGGAGGAAACCCACGCAGACAACATGCAGACTCTGCACAGACAGCGACCCAAGCCGGGAATCGAACATGGGACCCTGGCACTGTGAAGCAACAGTGCTAACCACTGTGCTACTGTGCCACCCATTTTCTTGAATCCCCTTATCAACTTGATGAGCTTTTTTTTTTACAAATCATTGAGGTCAATCTTACCTAAAAAGTTGTGCATTTGAAACTGTTGCAGAATTATACAAGGTGAAGAATAGAAACCATGGGCAGAATTTAATGGGCCTCCACCAGTAGGTTTGCAGGCGAGGGTCTGGGCCTAAAATTACCACTCGTAGCCTTACAGCTACACTCCCACATGCCCATAACCAGTCCTCAATTTTACTGGGCATAGGCAAGGCCTGGGGTGGCTCTCCCTCAGGCCCCAGTCGAGACTGTGAAGTGTCTAATCACTGGCCACTTAAGGGCAGCTTCCTGAGGCCGACGGGAGGTGAAGAATAGTTTGAGGGCAAGCCTAGAAGCTTAGACCTCTGGCAAGAAGAGGGGAGCCACCACCCCTACTAACCCCCCATTTCCTCCCTCCCCTCTAGGTGCTTGCTCCCCCCCCCCCCCCATTCCCTCCAACCTCCCCAACATCATGACCCAAAACCCCTCTCCGTTCCACCCACTGTTGCCGGTAACTCTCCTCCCATCCCCGCCACAACGCTGCCAGCACTTACCTCCATTCTGGTTCATGGACATTGTATCTTGGGGTCGAGGGGTAGTACCCAGCAGTGACAATCACTCCAGGTTGCATTGCTGGACTGGTCAATCTGATCGGCTGGCAGTTCTCTGAGGCGCGATCTCCTCTCCTCTCCTCAGAGTGTTAAATGGCTGAGGGTCAGTCTACATCAGTGGGGACACATTCGCCACTGAATCTTCAGGTGGCAGGGCAGGAATCCCACCACCCATTAAATTCTGCCCTAGATCCTTCCAATCAATTCTCTTCCCGCACCATTATTAAAATATTAATGTTTTCTGATTTTTGTTTTCTGATTTTTGCATTTATTTCAATTCATTTAACCAAGGTCGATACTGAAGCCACAGCTCAAGTAATTGTATATTTTTGCCTATATGAAAAACAGCTCAGAAAATTAGAACAATATTTGTGTCATTTCATGTTGCATTAAGCTATATTGGTTCTGTAAATGTGTTGGGCTCCAAATCAGAGACCACAAGGACTATAATGAACAGCAGATTATTCTGTAATTTAGCAGCTTCTTCAACAATTGTTTTCTGTCCGCACTCCCTGGGCTAACTAACGTCCGATATCTCAACATGTGATCTCTTACACAATGCGTCATCACGTAATCACACGATTTCTTCACGTTGATTTAAAACTGTTTGTTGATATGTTTACTAATAATTCACTGTACTTTATTTTGCAATTATTTTATCATAGATTATCATAGAATTTACAGTGCAGAAGGAGGCCATTCGGCCCATCGAGTCTGCACCGGCTCTTGGAAAGAGCACCCTACCCAAGGTCAACACCTCCACCCTATCCCCATAACCCAGTAACCCCACCCAACACTAAGGGCAATTTTGGACACTAAGGGCAATTTATCATGGCCAATCCACCTAACCTGCACATCTTTGGACTGTGGGAGGAAACATGAGCACCCGAAGGAAACCCACGCACACACGGGGAGGATATGCAGACTCCGCACTGACAGTGACCCAAGCTGGAATCGAACCTGGGACCCTGGAGCTGTGAAGCAATTGTGCTATCCACAATGCTCCCGTGCTTTATCTTATACCAATACATGTTAAATAATTAGTTGCAGTATCTCAGACTTTATGATCTTCTGCTCTAATTTGTCTATGATTTCTGGGCGGAACATATGACATGATTTTATTAATATCACTTTCAAAATATTAATGTTTTCTGATTTTTGTTTTCTGATTTTTGCATTTATTTCAATTCATTTAACCAAGGTCGATACTGAAGCCACAGCTCAAGTAATTGTACTGCCAAGTCAGCAACGAGCCTCCAAAGAATTGTTGCACCGATTCCTCTTGTGCACATTGTGCTTTGGTAGGATTTTTAAATGAACTTCTATGATGCGGACGGAGCACCTGAAATGATTTTCATTCGAACTTGGAATGAATTTACAATAAAAATGTGTAAACCTCTGCTGAAGTTGGAGTCCCTGCACTCCAGTGCAAATGTCAGAGGCAACCCTGCCTCCCCTTGGCTTGCCTGCCCGACTTTAATGTTTTGGCCAACAATTGTAATGAAGGGAGGCTTCCATTACCCAACGGGAAGAATTCCTGCCTGATAGAGCTGCTGGCCATTCGGACACCGACAGCTCTCCAAGGCTGGCAGAGTGTGGGTGGGGCAGGGGAGGACATGTCAGAGAGGTCAGGGAGGGGGGTTGGAGGCAGAAAGGGATGATTTCGACCTCCAGTAGGACATGAATCGGTTGTGGTACCTGTATCATTGCCAGCACTAAGATGGGCTAAATATGGCCAAAGGTCACATCCTTGATTCCCTAGTTTCTGTTGTTCAGTTATTGACTTTCTTTTTGTGGTTGCTTGGTGACATCTGGGTTAGAAAGTTGTGGGGTCAATCCCCAAATGAAGACTTAAGTACCCAAACGGGAGTATATGATGCTGTAAAGTGCTCCCAGTGTTGTGCTGTGGGAGAATAACAGAACCCACAAACCCTGTCTACAAGGTATAAGTCAGGAGTGTAATGGAATAGTCTCCACTTGCCTGGATGAGTGCAGCTCTAACAACTTCTAAGAAGCTTGACACCATCCAGGACAAAGCAGCCCACTTGATTGTTCCCTCTTCCATAAACATTCAATCACTCCACCACCAACGAATAATGACAGCCGTGTATACCATCTACAAGATGCACTGCAGGAACTCTAAATTCTATGATCTATGAACTCGCCAAAGTTCCTTAGGCAGCACCTTCCAAGCCTACAGCCACTACCATCTTGAAGGACAGGAGCAGCAGATACCTGGGAACCCCACCACCTGGAGATTACCCTCCAAGTCACTCACCATCCTGGCTTGGAAATATATCGCCGTTCATTCACTTTCACTGGGTCAAGATCCTGGAACTCCCTCCCTAACAGCACAGTGGATGTACCTATACGTCAGGAACTTCAGTGGTACGTCAGGAACTTCAGTGGTTCAAGAAGGAAACTCACAACCACCTTAGGGCAAATAGGGATGGGCAATAAATGCTGACCTAACCAGTGATGTCCACATCCCATAAATGGATTTTTAAAAATTGCACAGCTGGAGATGCTGTGCTTCAGATGTGATGGGTGTGTGTAAGGATATTGCTGCATTCCATTTAAACATCTCAAACTGATCAGGACCTTCAGAAAGTGCTTCAAGATTTTGATGTGAAAACTATAGGAACATAGCATCTGTTAGGAAAACAAAGGTAGTTTTAAGGGATTTATATTTGTATTGGTAAACATTATAAATAAGGGCCGAGATTTTCCGTTTGGGAGACTAAGGCGGAAGTCTCCAATAGTTGCGATTCACTTTTCCCACCGGCAGCACATCCCCACCCATGGTTTTCCCAGCGGAGTGGGATGGCTACACTGGGAAACCTCATAAACAAGTGATAGGAAGACAGCATTCTGCTGCCAGCGAATGATGCGCCGTCGAGAAACATGGGGCTGGGGGACCCGGCAGAACTGAATAGCGTGCAATTATCATTCTCATTGGGGGCGCTACTCATCCATGATTCAGGACACGCAAATGGGCCAACACTCTGTCCACTTGATTTGAGAGCAATTCCCATTGCCGTCTGATTCGCTGGGGCCAGGATTAGGGTTGAAGATTCTGACAAGCTGGAGCTGCCTATAAACACTCCCCTCACCTCATTCCAGCCAAGACGATGGCACAAAGGAGTATCCAAAATTGTGATCGTCAATCGGGCGGAGAATGGATTCCGACGTCGGAATTGGTGCGGGCGCCAGTTTGACGCCGGTCCTCCATGCCCCGCCCCCTCCAAACCAGCATCATCGGTACGCGCGCCGCCCATCAGTTCAACACCGTTGCTGCGTCATCGGCCGGCCCACCCATGATGCTCCACCCCCCGATGGGCTGTGTTCCCGATGGTGCGGCCACGTGTGGTCCCAAGCGGTCGGGAACCCGACGTGCCACCTGTGGACATTATCCAGCGCCGCCACACTCAGCCAGGATCCGTGCCGTTGGCCAGGGGGGTTGGGGCCTCTGATACAGATGTGGGGTGGCCTGGGGATGGGCTGTGGGGTCAAAGTTGACGGGTAAGTGTTCGCGCACAGGTGCCATGTTTTACGGCGTGACCGGTACAGGTTATCAGCCGTGCGCATGCGTGGCCTGGGACCCGGCCATTCTCTGGCAGTTTTCGGTGCGATCTGCAGGAGTTTCACTCGGCACTGGTGCTAGCCCCTCACCTGTCCCTGAATCGGTGAGGGGTTTGCGCCGATTTCCAGCCACGAAAGACCACACATGCTCCATTGGCGCCAACACTTAGTCTCAGAAACGGAGAATCCAGCCCACGACCTGTTGAGCCAGGGTTCAATTCTGGGATCTTTCCATTCAGTTAGAACATCAAATGGGATCGTGCCACATTATATAAATGTAAATTGTGTTACTGTCAAGAGCATGCTGTTCTTTATTTATTTTGTATGCACCCTTAGTATTGTTGTGAAGCAGATTGTTTTGCACTAATTCTCAGCGGCTGAAATGTAAATCTAGAGTGGGTCCCGAAGCAACTGTCCTCCCCAGGAGATTTCAGCCTGCTTCGCCAAGAGGTGATATTGTGCCATGACTCTGGAGTTCCATTAACTCAACATGAAGCTAAGCCAGTTGTAACATTTTCATCACTTTGTAGAGGAAAAGTTATAAAATGTAAACAAAGAATTTTTTTTCTTTTATAGATCAATGTGAACCATATGACCTGTGTCTCAGAGATGCCCAGCCATCCATTCTCCCAGTAAACCTGGACATAGCTTTCATTGTTGATGACTTACAGCAAATGGAATCTACTCAATCAGAAACAGTTCAGCGTTTCTTAACCTCAATGGTTAACACATTCCTAAGTTCAACAGAACCGAAAGCCTCTGATCTTCATCCCCGGGTGGCCCTGGTACAGCCCCCACCAGATTCCGCTCCAAGGTATGGGAAAGATCCATTTAACCTGGAGTTTAGTGTTCTGGATTACACCACAAAAACATTGAAGAAGAGGCACATCCAAGACTCGTTCAGTCAGCTCGAGGGTTCCTCTGGCATTGGCAATACCATTGAATGGATCTTGAAGAATTTCTTCTCAAATCTCACAAATCAGCAAACCTACAAGGTTATCTTTACGATATTCTCAGGGGAAACGAGTATTGATGAGAGGAAATTACTGGAAATAGCACAAGAAGCCAAATGTAAAGGTTTCACAATGCTTGCACTGGCCCTTGGGGAGGTAACTAATGTCACAGTCCTGGAGGAGTTTGTCAGTTTTCCTTTTGATCAACATTTACTTCATCTGGACAGAGCCCTGGAGGCTGAGATGGAATATGCACAAAGATTTGCAGTGGCTTTTCTGAAAAACCTGGCAAGTAAGTGCAGTAATAATCTAAAGATTTATTTTTTTATTAATTAATTTGTTCAATATTAATTTTTATTCATATAACCTCAGCTAAAAACAACCTTGGTTAAACCATATGTGAAGTCACGTGAGCATTTCTGGACACCCAGCTTTTGAAAAGATATATTAGTCTTGGAGAGGGTGAAGAAAAAGTTGACCAGAATGATACCTGGACTCCAAGGGTTAAGTTGTGAGATGAAATTACACAAACTATTTATATTCCCTGGAATTTAGAAGGTTATGGTGTGATTTGATCAAAGTCCGTCACAGCTATCTGGACTATAGCTCTTCGCACCCTAGACCCTGTAAGGACTCCATCCTTTTCTCTCAGCTCCTTCGCCTCCGTCGCATTTGTTCCGACGATGCCTCTTTCCAAAGTGGTGCTTTGAAAATGTGTTCCTTCTTCCTCAATGTGATTTCCCACCTACAGTTGTGGACAGGGCCCTCAACAGTATGCAGTCCATCTCCCACACCACTACCCTCGACCCCTCCCCTCCCTCCATAAACAAGGATAGAGTCCCCCTCGTTCTCACATTTCACCCACCAGCCTCCGTATGATCCTCTGCCATTTTCGCTAACTCCAGCATGATGCCACCACCAAACACATCTTCCCTTCACTCCCTCTGTCAGCATTCCGTTTCCTTCGAGATAATCTAGTCCACTCCTCCACCGTACCCAACACCTCTCCCATCTCCCATGGCACCTTCCCATGCAATCACAGAAGGTGTGATGTGGAGATGCCGGCGCTGGACTGGGGTGAGCACAGTAAGAAGTCTTACAACATCAGGTTACAGTCCAACAGGTTTGTTTCAAATCACTAGCTTTCGGAGCGCTGCTCCTTCCTCAGGTGAATAAAAAGGTATTGTAGAGATCTACCATGCGGATCTAGTGTAGGCTTGCAACACTAAAACTCAGTAGAAATTTGAGTTACACTTCTCGGATGCAAATAAGAATCTTTTATTGCCTCTACGTGATTACAATTGAGAGAAACTTAAATCTATTCTCAATAAAGTCCGGCTAGTAAAAGAACTTGAAGAGAAGTAACTTATAAACAAGTTAACTTTCAAAATAATACAGAAATGGTTTCATGCTTACAGCAAAACAGCTTGCATGAAATTCAAGAGGTAGAATGGAAAAGTGGAAATAGAGATAGCGAATAGTTAGATCAAAGTATAGAGTGATCCCGTACGGACCATCATGTTTAAGGAGAATTTTATCAGTCTAAAGCCATCTGTCTACACCTCTATGTTGTCCTAATTGGTTTGGGTGAGAATCAAATACATTTGATTCGCTGGTTTACTGGTTTTCTGCTGACTTTGCTTTATCCACATTCTGGACAATGGTGCCTTCATATTGCTACGGTGCTTACTTGACCTTGATCTCGATCACTGGTACAGCTTATTTCTTACTGTCAAACTGACTTTGAAAATCTGTTCATTCGGACAATGGCTTGTTCATTTTGTCAGCAAAAATGTTGTTTTAATCTACAATTAGTTTGTGCATGTGTCAGGCTTTTGTGCTTCTGTTGAAGTTATGTGTTTTGTCATTGTCTAAGCTTATGAGTACTGAAATCCTTATTTTAAAATGGGTATTAAAACTGGGCTTTAATATTTACATTCAAATAGCCTTTTTACCTATCAGAAAATAGTTGACTACTGTCAGGTATGTTCCAGAAACATATATATACAGACAAAGTCAAAGATGCAAGACAATGCTTTGAATGCAAGCATTTGCAGGTAATTACGTCTTTACAGATCCAGAGATGGGGTAACCCCAGGTTAAAGAGGTGTGAATTGTCTCAAGCCAGGACAGTTGGTAGGATTTCACAAGCCCAGGCCAGATGGTGGGGGATGAATGTAATGTGACATGAATCCAAGGTCTCGGTTGAGGCCGTACTCATGTGCGGAACTTGGCTATAAGTTTCTGCTTGGTGATTTTGCGTTGTTGTGCGTCCTGAAAGCTGCCTTGGGGAACGCTTACCCAAAGATCAGAGGCTGAATGTCCTTGACTGCTGAAGTGTTCCCTGACTGGAAGGGAACATTCCTGCGTGGCGATTGTCACGCGATGTCCGTTCATCCGTTGTCGCAGCGTCTGCATGGTCTCGCCAATGTGCCACGCTTTGGGACACCCTTTCATGCAGAGTATGAGGTAGACAATGTTGGTCGAGTCGCACAAGTATGCACCGAGTACCTGGTGGGAGGTGCTTTCATGTGTATTGGTGGTACCCATGTCGATGATCTGGCACGTCTTGCAGAGATTGCCATGGCAGGGTTGTGTGGTGTCGAGGTCGCTGTTCTGAAGGGTGGGTAGTTTGCTGCAAACAATCGTTTGTTTGAGGTTGCGTGGTTGTTTGAAGGCAAGTAGTGGGGTTGTGGGGATGACCTTGGCAAGATGTTCATCTTCATCGTTGATGTGTTGAAGGCAGCAAAAAAGATGTCGTAGTTTCTCCGCTTCGGGGAAGTACTGGACGGTGAAGGGTACTCTGTCGGTTGTGTCCCGTGTTTGTCTTCTGAGGAGGTCGGTGCGGTTTTTTGCTGTGGTGGGTTGGAACTGTTGATCGATGAGTCGAGCGCCATATCCCATCTGTAGATGTCTGTTACACTCCTCCTCGTCTGAGCAGATCCTGTGTATACGGAGGGCTTGTCCATAGGGGATGGCTTCTTTAATGTGTTTAGGGTGGAAGCTGGAGAAGTGGAGCATCGTGAGGTTATCCATGGGCTTGCGGTAAAGCAAAGTGCTGAGGTGACCGTCCTTAATGGAGATGAATGTGTCAGAGAATGCAACCGACGTTATAGCCTAGTCCATGGTGAGTCTGATGGTGGGATGGAACTTACTGATGTCATTGCGTAGTCGTTTCAGTGATTCTGCGCCGTGGGTCCAAAGGCAAAAAATGTCACCAATATATCTGTATAATGTTGGTTGAAGGTCCTGTGCAGTGAGGAGGTCTTGTTCAAACTTGTGCATGAATATGTTGGCATATTGAGGTGCAAATTTGGTCCCCATGGCTGTTCCGTGCGTCTGGATGAAGAACTTGTTGTTGAAGGTGAAGACATTGTGATCCAGAATGAAGTGGATGAGTTGCAGAATTGCATCTGGAGATTGGCAGTTGTCGGTGTTAGCACTGAGCAATGCCAGCATCATGGGGGATGCTGGTGTCGAGTGCCGAGACATCCATTGTGACGAGGAATGTTCCTGGTTCAACTGGTCCATGGGTGTTGAGTTTCTGTAGGAAGTCCATCGTATCATGACCGAAGCTGGGCATTCCTTGTACGATGGGTTTCAAGATGCCCTCGATGTAGCCAGAGAGGTTCTCACACAGGGTCCCATTGCCTGATACAATAGGATGGCCTGGTGTGTTGGCCTTGTGTATTTTCGGGAGGCAGTAGAGATCTCCAACGCAGGGAGTACGTGGGATGAGAGCACGTAGGGTGCTTTGAAGGTCTGGATCAAAGGACTTGATCAGTCCATTGAGTTGGCAGGTGTGTTCCTTGGTCAGATCTGCAGGTAACTGTCTGTAGTGTTCCTTTGAGTTGTCGGTACACTTATTTGCAGTAGTCCATTCTGTTCAGTATGACGGTGGCCCCTCCTTTGTCTGCTGGTTTGATGATGATGTTGCTGTTGGTCTTGAGAGCGCGGATGACGTTGTGTTGTGCTTGGGTGACGTTCGGGGCTGTCTTGTCAATGCGACTGATGAATCTGGCATTGAGCATACATGTCGAGTCTAGGGCAGCGGCCTTCCGGAGGGGCCAATTCGACTCTTTCCTCTTCGGTGGCCGCACCGCAGATCTCTCGGTCTGCTGTCCCAGTTCATTGGTTGATTCATTGGGTTCGCTGTCAGCCTCTTGTGTTCTGCGGAAGAACTCCTGGAGCCTCATTCGCCTGATGAATTCCTCCGTGTATGCCGCGAGACTGATGGGGTCCATTCTGGTGGTGGTGTAGAAATTGAGCCCTCTGCTGAGGACTTCAATTTTATCTGGTTGAAGGGTGTAGGGCAGCACGGTAGCATAGTGGTTAGCACAATTGCTTCACAGCTCCAGAGTCCCAGGTTCAATTCTCGGCTTGGGTCAATGTCTGTGCGGAGTCTGCACGTTCTCCCCATGTGTGCGTGGGTTTCCTCCGGGTGCTCCGGTTTCCTCCCACAGTCCAAAGATGTGCAGGTTAGGTGGATTGGCCATGCTAAATTGCCCTTAGTGTCCAAAATTGCCCTTAGTGTTGCGTGGGTTACTGGGTTATGGGGGATAGGGTGGGGGTGTGGGCTTGGGTAGGGTGCTCTTTCCAAGAGCTGGTGCAGACTCGATGGGCCGAATGGCCTCCTTCTGCACTGCAAATTCTATGATAAGTTGACAATAGATTTCCCTGTGTTGTTTTCTATAGTGGTACCGGGGAAGGCTTGGTTGCTGCTGGTGGTGATGCCGAGTTTCTCAAGCTTCCTGTTTTTGGTGTGCATATAGGTGGTGTAGTATCGTTGTCTCATCTGTTTGGCGGTGTTCCGCAGCTGGTCTGAGCGCAGGTTGAGAATATGGCCTCTATCTTGCTTTCCACATTGCGGCATCTGCTGTAGAGCTTGTGTACGAGGTGGTTGAGGAGTGTGAGAGAGGTGCGACGGCAGAGTCTCTCAGTGTAGTCTCTGTCGACTTGAGTGGGTTTGTGATCTGTAGCCCTTTCGGGATCTTGTCTGCTTTCTTGCATCTTTGTAGAAACTTAATGTCAGTGTCTATATGCGCGATCATCTTGGAGATCCTCTCCACTTTGAGCCGGCAGTTTGCGGTGTCGATGGTAGCCATGATGTGGAGATGCCGGCGTTGGACTGGGGTGATCACAGTAAGAAGTCTTACAACAGCATGTTAAAGTCCAACAGGTTTGTTTCAAATCACTAGCTTTCGGAGCATTGCTTCTTCCTCAGGTGAATGAAGAGGTATGTTCCAGAAACATATGTTCCAGAATGAAGAGGTATGTTTCTGGAACATACCTCTTCGTTCACCTGAGGAAAGAGCAGTGCTCCGAAAGCTAGTGATTTGAAACAAACCTGTTGGACTTTAATCTGGTGTTGTAAGACTTCTTACTGTGATCACAGAAGGTGTAACACCTGCTTCTTTACCTCTTCCATGCTTAACACCCCAGGCCCAAAACACTCATTCCAGGTTAAGTAGCATTTCACTTGCACCTCTTTCAATTTGGTCTATTGCTTTCGCTGCTCCCAATGTGGTCTCCTCTATATCGGAGAGACCAAACGTAGACTGGGGTGAGATCACTTTGCTGAGCACCTTTGCTCTGTGCGCATTCTGGACCCTGACCTTCCTGTTGCTTACCATTTTAACACAAGACCCTGCTCCCATGCCCACATGCCTGTCCTTAGCCTGCTGCAATGATCCAGTGAAACTCAAGGCAAACTGGAGGAACAGCATCTCATCTCCGGTTAGGCACGCATCAGCCTTCCGGCCTCAACATCGAATTCAACAACTTCAGATGATTAGCTCTACCCCACCTCGACCCCTTTGTTTTCATTCCATTTCATTTTAACTGTCTTTTACATTTTATTTCTTCCTTGTCTTTCTTTATATATAATCTTATCCCCCCCTCTCCTTACCTTTTCTCCTCTTTGCTTCCCCCTCCCCCCTACATCTGTCACAGCTTACCCTCTGATTTTAGTTTCTCTGCTGTTTAGGCTTTCACACCTTTTATTCTCTCTGGGGACTGCCAGTAGCACTCTTTTCCTTTGGTTTCTGTGGCTGTGACTCATCTTTCATTCCCTCACGCCATAGTATAAATATCTCCCACATTCTATGTCTTTTAGCTTTGACAAAGGGTCACCTGGACTCGAAACGTGAGCTCTTTTCTCTCCCTACAGATGCTGCCAGACCTGCTGAGATTTTCCAGCATTTTCTCTTTTGGTTTCAGATTCCAGCATCCGCAGCTTTTATTTAAGTCTAATTTCTAATCTTTGTCAATATTATTCGACAGTTGAACACTGTGCAACACCAAAAAGATCATGGGGGTAAACTTTGAATGGCGAACAGTAACATTTCCACAAACCAAAATGCAGAAAAAGTTATTTCTTAGCCAGAAAGGAAAATATTCCCAGAGATTGTCCATATTTTGTTTCGCACAGGGATAAAGGCCTATCTAATCATTATTTAAATAACTGTTAATAATGTTTTGCATTTTTGGTTTAAAATTGTTCAATTGTTTTGCTTTGGACTGGAAGATGCGGGTAATTTAATCAGTCAGTTATTTAATTGCTAAAAGGGGCAGCACGGTGGCACAGTGGTTAGCATTGCTGCCTCACAGCACCGAGGTCCCAGGTTCGATCCCGGCTCTGGGTTACTGTCCGTGTGGAGTTTGCACATTCTCCCTGTTTGCGCATGGGTTTCACCCCCACAACCCAAAGATGTGCAGGGTAGGTGGATTGGCCACGCTAAATTGCCCCTTAATTGGAAAAAATGAATTGGGCACCCTAAATTTTTTTTTTTTTAATTAATTAAAAAATAAATAAAAATGTAATTGCTAAATTATTTTGGGGTAAATTTCTGTGCAGCTTTTCCACTTTCTCATCATAACCGGCATTGGAAATTCCAGAAAAGCAGCAACGTCTGCCAAAGTTACGGTAGGGGATTGGAGGAACTCTGATGAAATCTACCCGTGGTTAAGTGTAGTCTCGTATACACCTAACTAAGGAGAAATTTGCACTACTCGTCTCGGATGCGAAATGAAATTTTTATTGGGTGTCTAGTGATTATAATTGAGAGTTTGAAATCTTCTTGTGGTTACAAATCAAATATTCTCAAGAAAGCCCCTGCCAGCAGAAGATTTTAAGTGATATAATTAAACTTAGTAGCGTACAAATGATCTGAACTTTCAAAATACAGTAACGGTTTCTTGCTCAAAGAAAAACAGCTTGCGCAGACTTAGAGTTAGAGTAGAAATACTAAATAAAGATAGTAGATAGTCAAGCATACAGTATAGAGTGATTCCGGAATGAAAATGGCTGCCCGGACCTCTATTTTTTAAGGAATTTGTTATCAATCTGAGTCAATCTGTCTCTACCCCTGTAACATACTGATTGGTTTGATTTGTTGATTGGGTTGTCAGTCCTCAATGTGCGACATTATCTCGTTGAACTTTTAAAATTAACATAAATGTTGCATGTGGAATTCTTAAATGTGTGTTGGAATGCAAACTCTGCTCTTATCATTGCTGAACTCTGCGATTCTGTTCATTTGAACAATGGACAGTTCATATGAACTATAATGCCAATTTGACCTTCAGTAGAAATGCTGCATTTGTTTCTAGTTCGACTGCAAATGTTACAAAATCCATGCTTTTATTATTGCAAGCTATGTGCTTTTGTAATCTGAGGCTGTGTTTCATCACATTTGCAGCCTTATGATGGGATCCATTTTTAAAATGATTTTTGAACTGGGCTTTAGTATTTATAACAAAACGGCTAAATCAATGATCCTTTTACCTATCAGAAATAGCAGGTTTCCTTCAAACCCCAACAGAAATTTGAGGCATTTAAAGCTGAGAATCCTCATTCTATCTAAAGGTTTTTTCCTTTACTTTGCAGGTGGAATCAACAGCTATCCTCCGCCAGACCTCATGAAGAAATGCAGAAGAATAGAATCTCAGGAGACAGTCAAAAAAGAAGAAACAAAACCATATTTTAATTTACAACTGTATGTTTTATAGATAACTGTAAAATGTTGTTAAAACTGCGATAAAGAACTTTTCGAGTTGGTAAAGCCTTTCCCCTTAATTACAGGTTGGTTACTACGGAATTTACTGAGGAACCTCAAATTTACACCAACAATCATGGTAAGTAAAGAGAAATATATGAAATATGAGTTTTGGGAAAGCAGGAGATGTGCCAACTTCAGCTGGTGGTAATTCCCAGGGAGGCATATTGCCAGCAGTGGCCAATTAAGTAGCCTATCCCCAAGAGTTGCCAATCCTCAGTGGCGCCAACACTAGTGGCGGCCATTTCTGATGCTATGCTACAGGAAGAGGATACCTCAATGGCCAGGCATCCTTGTATAATAACCTGCACATGACACATCCAATTGAGGATGTTTGTTTCCCTGTGCTCATTAGTAGTGCAAGCTCGCCGCACTGTAATAAATGGTCAGCCAGGGTGAGGCTGACTGGAAAGGAGAGAGCACCTGGTAAGTTGTAGCTCAGCCTCATGTATATAGGGCGGGATTCTACCTTGGCAGATTCCGAAATCGTAAAACGCGAGTGGGCGGAGAATAGGTTCTGATGCCAAAACTGCGGCGGGCTCCGATTTGAGGCCAAATCGCAATTCTCCGTCACCTCAACAGCAGCGTCAATGCAGTCCGGAACGCACCATCTATGCAGTCCAGAACGCACCAACAGTAATCACTGTTTGCACATCATTAGCGGGCCCGACTCTGTATTTTCTGGGGCCTCCGTGATTCTCTGCCTCCGATGGGCCAGGTTCCCGACTTTTAAAAATTGTGAAACCGGCGTTGTGGATGCTGAGGGAGAGAGGTGGTACAGAAAGTGTCCGACATTGCCGTAGTTTGCTGACAATTGTGCCGCTGGCCAGGGAGGCTTCTGCCAGGGTTGGGGGCAGTAGCAGGGGATGATCAGGAGGTAGGCTGTGGGGTCTGGGTGGACGGACACAGAACACCATTGCCGCAGCCGGAAAGACAGCCATGCAGTTGCGGAAGCCGCTGACAGTCCACTGTGAACTTAGGGCCACAGGTCGTATAGGTGTCCCCCCAGGGCACTCCCTTAGGTACCCTCTGGCCCCAGCCAACCCATCAGCTGTATGGGCGCGCTCCAGCACAACCAGTGCCATCTTGTTGGCTGGGATGAGTGTGTGCGCGGATTGTAATGTGAATGTACGGCTGCAGCTTGTCAGCCTCCCGAGTGTCAATCACGGACCGGGCGAATCCGCACCATTTTTCATTGGAGTGGATTGTGTTCCACTTCGCGCCAGTGCTAGCCCCTCCACAGTTGCTCAATTGGTCCAGGTTCGGCGCCACTTTTGCTGTCTTGAATGTCCACGAATCCTGCCCCAGCATCAACACTTAGTCATAGGAATGGGAAAGTGCCTAATCTGTAGGCTGTGTGATGATAGGTGGCCTAACATCTGTATATAATATCAGTAGATCATCATCTGTATGTGTATTATAAGTTATATGTTTTGCAAGTATGCAGACATTTGACCCAGATGCACCATGTGTTCCAGGACAAGGTGGTAGTGAGCAGTTGATAGCAGTTGCATATTAGAGTAGCTTTGTAATATCTTAGTGTAAGTTAGTGTTAGACCATTATTTCCAACTGTATTAATCTTCGACATTATATAAATCCTTTAGAATAGTGTTAGTAAAAAATGGTTTTGTTGTAAAATAAAGCTTAATGTTCTTCGTTAACACGACTATATCAAGATTCAACATCAGCATAATCACACATTAAAGGCTGTTGAATACTAATTTGCTGTAGGGATTCTACCGGAAATATTAGAACATAGAACAATACAGCGCAGTACAGGCCCTTCGGCCCACGATGTTGCACCGAAACAAAAGCCATCTAACCTACACTATACCATTATCATCCATATGTTTATCCAATAAACTTTTAATAGAACATAGAACATATTGCATGTTCTGTCATTGATTCCACTTCATCTGCCTGTCGCTCCACGCCCCCATCTCAGAATTTAGTTTCTGACGGGTGTTGTGCTTCAGAATCATTTGTGGTTCGATGAAACAAATCTGCTGATATACAGCATTGAATGAGTTGCATGATAAAATTATGTCTTGTAACTATTATACGGAAAGAAAATCCCAGGTAACAGAAATGACAGCCTCTGTATGTTAAAGCCAGTTGTGAATCTAGACATGGAAGCTTGATCGTTTTGCAAACGGATCAATCTTTGACGCATTGTTAACCTGCCAAAAACAGGGAGAGGCTCACAATCAACATTCTCCAGCGCCTGAATAAGCAGACTCGCCTATAGTGCAGAGTGAATGCATCCTACTAAAATGCTCACCATAGTCGTCAAATAAAGGTGATGACTAGACGGAGAAAAGATATTGCCATGTGCCAAATCTCTAAAGGATTACCATTTGTCCACCCAGGAAGAGTTCATAGGAATTCTATTCTAAATGCTCACTCAGAAATCAGTGGGACTCTCTGAGGTAATTTGAGCTGATTTAGAATAAAATGGTGCTATACAAATGCAGATGTTAGTATGATGCCCCAATAATTTTTATGTAAAAAAAACCCCTGGCAGATTGCCCCGATTGGTGTGTTTCACCAGCCTGGTTTATTTTTCTTTCAGGTGCGTGTGCACTGAATCTGGAAGAAGGGAATTGTTACAATTACACCATAAAGTGGTTCTTCAATAACAAAAAGAAGGGCTGCAGTCGCTTCTGGTACGGTGGCTGTGGAGGAAACAAAAACAGATTTGACACGCGGGAAGACTGCGAAACCTTGTGCCTAAACCCCATAAACACCTTGTAAAATGCATTGGCATGTCTTAACATCGTCTCTGATCATAGAATATGACAAAAAATGCACTCAGTTAATTAAAGTTCCTTGTGTGAGATGTCGCCAGAGATGTAATGTCTTCATTATACAGATGTAACAAAGACAATAGCGATGCTGTTTTATAGATGAACCGTCAACTCAATCTGCTTCCTGAGATTTTCTTGGGGCCATGACTTCTATGTATGCACATATGAAAGCATAGACAGACACACGTACAAGTGCAAAATTGTGACACTGCAGCGATTGACCTTCTGGGATAGAAGCCGTTAGCATTTGCACTGACTCCATTCGCACTGCAGTTACTAGAAGGCGCAAGAACAATCGAACCACTCTTTCAGATGGTGCCTTTTATAAAAACAGTTGAACAACCCCAATGCTTCAACTGTTTGTTTTACATATACTCTTCAATGCTGTTTTGGTGTGTATTCAGTTCAGGGGAATTTTTATAAAAATGTGCACATGAAATTGAACTGCACTTTGCATTATATTCTCGAGCATTATTCTGCTCGATGTCTTTCGGCAACATTTGCCTCAGGCAGAATGTTTAATTATTTGAAATGAAAATAGTATGTGTGAGACTATGAGATGCTTGAAGAAAGGAAAGGATCATTATGCTGACTTCTTAAATTGTCCCTATGTGAATCAAACAGATTTATGAATATTTGAATAATCCTCAATATACTTCTGAATGATTTAAAAATTGATGCCTTGTTCAGAGTTGTATGCTACAGGTTTCATGCAGTAATACTGCTGTCAGCCACAGCTTTGACAGTAACGACCGTAAAACTAAAGATAAAGCTGAAGAGATGGCATCATCACTGACCGCAAATGTAAATGTTGCTTCCCATGACATAGCCTGTCACCTGTTTGTGGGCCAACACAAACAGAATCATGAATCACAATCCATAGAATCCCCTACAGTGCAGAAGGAGGCCATTCGGCCCATCAAGTCTGCACTGACCCTCTGAAAGAGCACCCAACCTCGCCCCACTCCCCCCCCCCCCTATTCCTTTAACCCCACCTAACCTGCACATCTTTGGACACCAAGGGACAATTTTTGGCTTGGACAGTCCACCTAAGTTTCACATCTTTGGGCTGTGGGAGGAAACCGGAGCATCCGGAGGAAACCCACGCAGACACGGAGAGAAAGTGTAAACTCTACATAGTCGCCCAAGGCCAGAATTGAACCTGGGTCCCTGGCACTGTGAGGCAGCAGTGCTGACCACTGTGCCACTGTACCAACTTCCAAACAATGGTGTGCATGAGGCACTCGATGCGTTAAGTCAGAGTTTCCCAAACTTTCCTAGATGCGGAGCGCTTGGTGACCTCTCAAGAGCAGCGGGGGAACCCCAAATATTCTTATCATGTCAAAGACACTTCTTTGTTATTAAATAGGTGCTAACACAGAAATGAAATGTATACAAGTCTTTTCTAGCTATATATATATAGAGCTACACGCACCAGCTACATGGTATGCACTCCCCCTCCCTCTCCCCCCCCCCCCCCCTCAACCACATAGCCCCTCACAAAGCTGCCTCTTCTATGGCCCCCTCACTTCACTCTCTGCTATGGTTCCCCTCATATGAATCCCCTCCCATGGCCACCCTCACGTCAGCCTCTCCGATGGGAATGTTTTTGTCGCAAGAGTTTGTTTACTTAGAATTTTCCTTGCCCTCCACTGCCTCCCCGGCTCCTCCAACCACTATCTCTCCCGCTCTTCTCCCCGGCCACTGCTTAGGCCGCTCAGCCCCTCTGGCCCTGCCTCCCACTTTTATGTTTGGCGTCCAGCAACAGAAAAAGCAAAACATTAAATTGGCTAATCAGAGCTGGGATTCCACATAAGCTGGCTACTGATAGCTTGACAAGTGCGATGCTCAGAGAGGCCAGCCTCTGATTGGACAATTTGACTTTTTCGTTCTTTCCGATTTACGGCCGTTGCACCTTGCTCTTTTGTTTAAATCTTTGCTGCAATGTTCTTCTGGAACTGACTCTCCCGCTCATTTTATTTTATGCATTAATTTTTTTTTTTAAACCTGGCTTTCAGTCGATCTTTGTCACGTGGGTCACCGGGCATCCATGGAACCCAGTTTGGGAATCTGTGCTTTAGGTATACTCATGATTATACTTGAAGCATTTACTTAAGGATTAATAAGTATTGAGTACTCATGAATCTATATTATCCTGTATACTATATGAGGAATATTTTGAGCGACTCTGATGAATCAGCGTCTACAATTCCTAGGCTGGAATGGTGTCAAAATATCAATAGTTGTTGGAATTCTCATGAAAGGTCGCAGCTCCAAATAGGTAGATTCATTATAATCTGAACTGGTGTCATCTGCATTTAGGTCATTATCTTTGGCCTGCCTCTGGGTTTATTAGGGATCTTCAGTTTGGTAACCAATGGCTCACAGTAGGTGGTATCTTACCAATGTTGCCTATGATCATGATTCAGGACCAGTTTTGGGTCCCAACCCTTCACAGGTTGGTGGCATGCCAACGGGTAACCTGCAAGGCGGCCAATTATGAAGCTGCCTCCCCATCCACAGCTCTTACGCCAATCTTGCTGGAGGGGAAAGACCTTCACTGGAAGGATTGTGGTCTGCAGCCTTTAGATACCAGTATGTCATTCATTGGGCCAATGAGAGGAGACACCAAAAGCAAGCCCTCTGGCCTGCTGCTGGGAGGCCACTACAAATTGCTGCCGTAACTCAGCAGGGGAGGGGCTCATACTAGTGAGACGCTGTTGGCAGCTGGAGATTAGTCTTAGTAAACACACCTCTGGCAAAAGTGCAAGGAGGTGAGAACATAGGGAGCCAACCTCTCACGTAGCTTTCCAAATTTTGCCTGCCTGCTGCCTCTGAAGCTGCCTATGTGGGCTGATAAGATTCCACTCAGAGCCTCCCAATGCACCAACACATAGCCTTTCCCTCAGTCAACTTCACAACTGTTGCAGGTCCAACTTTTTCCGACTACTCGGCGTCAGAACCTTTGTATTACTCCAACAAGGCTAAACAGAGCAAAATTGGTGAATCCTTATCAACTTCTAAGCACTACATGGATACAGGGACCCAATGGTTTGGGGACGGATCGAAATCCCTCCAAAAATTGAATTCAATAAACCACTTGGCTTATGTGCTGCCATCAGAAAATCTGCCATGAAATCTGCTGGATTTACAAATAGGTTCACCAATGACCTTGAAGGGAAAGGGATTTACCATTCTTATCCAGTCTGGCCTACATGGTGCTCCAACCTATTGCTGTATGGTCGACTCAGAGTAACTAGAAATGGACAATTAATATTGCCTTCCCAGTATCACCCACAAGAACATCCCAAGAGCTATATATATATGGTTTTTAAATCTGGTTAAATGTATTTTTTTATGTACAGGTTTGAATCAGAATAATTATAGTCTGCCAATTGAATATTGAGAAATATTACATCAGATTCTCAGAGTATTTTAAGCTTGTTCTATGTACTGCACAGCTGTCAATAAACAAGTTATCCACTTGACACTATGACAATGTTCGATTTATTTTACAATGAAAGCCCACAGATTGACCACGTACATTTTATCGATGGATGCTGGTAACCTAGCCTGCTTAATTGAATGAAAATCGCTTATTGTCACAAGTAGGCTTCAAATGAAGTTACTGTGAAAAGCCCTTAGTCGCCACATTCCGGCGCCTGTTCGGGGAGGCTGGTATGGGAATTGAACCGTGCTGCTGGCCTGCCTTGGTCTGCTTTAAAAGCCAGCGATTTAGCCCAGTGTGCTAAACAAGCCCCAAAGAGTCAGTCACAGAATCCTACAGTGCAAACGAGGACCTTTGGCCCATTGAGTCTGCACCGACGTGTGAAAGGCCCTGACCTGCCCACCTAATCCCACTTGCCAGTGCTTGGCCCATAGCCTTGAATGCTCTCCCACCACCTCTCCCACCCTCCCAGGCAGTGCATTCCAGACTCGCCACTCGCTGGGTGAAAATGTTTGTCCTCAAATCCCCCCTAAACCTTCCACCCCCTCACTTGGAACTTGTGCCCCCTTGTAACTGGCCCTTCAACTAAGAGGAACAGCTGCTCCCCATCCACCCTGTCCATGCTCCTCATAATCTTGTACACCTCAATCAGGTCATCCCTCAGTCTTCTCTGCTCCAGAGAAAACAAACCAAGCATATCCAACCTCTCTTTATAACTTAAATGTTCCATCCCAGGCAAAATTCTGGTGAATCGCCTCTGCGCCCCCTCCAGTGCAATCACATCCTTGCTACAGTGTGGCAACCAGGATTGCACACAGTACTCCAGCTGTGGCCTCACCAAAGTTCCATACAGCTCCATCATGACCTCCCTGCTTTTGTAATCTATGCCCTGATTGATAAAAGCGAATGTTCCAGATGCCTTTTTCACCACCCTATTAACCGGCCCTTCTGCCCTCAGAGATCTATGGACAAACACGCCAAGGTCCCTTTGTTCTTCGGAACTTCCCAGTGTCAGATCTTTCATAGTAGACTTCCTTGTCACATTACTCCTTCCAAAGTGCATCACCTCACACCTGTCAGGGTTAAATTCCATCTGCCACTTATCCGCCCATCTGACCATCCCATCTATATCTTCATTTAATGAATGGAAATTGATGCATGGCTTGCAAATCGCTACATCAGAATTCCTCATATGCACTCTCAACAGCAGTTTAATGTCTAAAATTCATTCTTCAAAAGTTCAACTCAGTGTACATTTATCGAGCACACAATTGTATTTTCAAATACGCATGAGGAACCATCGGCAAGTCAGGAAGTTGGGGTCACTTTGTGTTAGTTATTTCAGACAGAAAAGAAATCAACATGACCAGCTAGGTTATTTAAGGGAAAGGTTGGTTAGCAGTATCATAGGATATAAAAGAAAGGCAAATGTATTAAATCAATTTTTTTTAAATTCATTCATGGGATGTGGGCATAGTTGGCTGGGCCAGCATTTATTGCCCATCCCTAATTGCCCTTGAACTGAGAGGCTTGCGAGCCATTTCAGAGGGCAGTTAAGAGTTAACTATGTTGCTGTGGGTCTGGAGTCACACGTAGGCCATACCAGCTAAGGATGGCAGATTCCCTTCCCTAAAAAACATTGGTGAAGCAGATGGGTTTTTGCAACAATGAACAATGGTTTTGTCACCATCATTAGATTTTGGTTTTGTATTCCAGATTTTTATTGAATTCAAATTCCACCATCTGCTGTGGTGGGATTCAAGCCCAGGTTCCCAGGTTCCCAGGGATTACGAGACAAGTGACAGTAACATTGCACCATTGCCTCCGCTATCAATTGTAAAAATCAATCTGAACAAATTAAGATAATGGACAAGACTCAAATTAGATCAAATTATTCAAAAACCTACATTAAGTGTGCCAAAACATCCCGCATTTGTACCTAATATTGAAAAACAACCTAAGGCACTTTATGAAGGTGTAATCAGATAGAAGAATGCATTTCATGACAAATGAGACATTAGAGGAACAGTCAAGGAAGTGGGTTTTAAGTGAGGTTTTTAAAGGAGAGGGATGCCGAGAGGTTTGGGAAGAGCATTCTAGAGAGCAGGGCCTGGACACAATCAGCAATGGTGTGGTGAAGGGCTGGGTGGGGGAGGAGGGCTTGAAGCTGCGAGAAATACAACAGTCAGAAGGATGCGGAGACCTGAGGGGTTTCAAGGCGATTGATGGTTGCAGAAATAGGAGAGGCAAGGCATTTAAAAGATGGAAATATTAGGATGTGAACATTAAATCAGAACATGGAAACAGAAACATAGAAACTAGGAGCAGGAATAGACCATTCGGCCCTTTGAGCCTGCTCTGCCATTCAACATGAACAGCTTACGAAATCCTACCAACTGTCCTGGCTTGAGACAATTCACACCTCTTTAACCTGGGGTTACCCCTCTCTCCAGTCGCTCCGTCTGGACCTGTAAAGACTTAATGACCTGCAAGGACTCGCATTCAAAGTATCGTATTGCATCTTTGACTTTGCCTATATATGTGTTTCTGGAACAAACCTCTTCATACACCTGATCAAGGAGCAGTGGTCCGAAGGCTAGTGATTTGAAACAAACCTGTTGGACTTTAACCTGGTGTTGTAAGACTTCTTACTGTGCTCACCCCAGTCCAACGCCGGCATCTCCACACCATTCAACATGATCATAGCTGATGTTCTATCTCAATGACATACTCCTGATATTTTCTCATATCCCTTGCTGCCATTACAATCTAAAATGTATCTACCTCTTTCTTGAATACATTCAGTGACTTCACCTCCTTAGCCTTCTGTGGAAGGGAATGCCATAGGTTCACTGCCCTTCGAGTGAAGAAATGTTTCCTCATCTCAGTCCTAACTGGTCTATCCCGCATCCTGAGACTGTGTCCCCGATTCTATATTCCACAAACAGGGAAAACACCCTCCCAGCACAGGGGCAGATTTACAGTTCATGGGGGTTCCACGCTCACCTTCATTTCTAGCCCTCCCCCCCACCCCTCCCTCAACCTCACACCCCTCCTGACTCCACCCACCTCCGCCCCACAAAACGCAAAGGCGGAAGCACAAAAAACACACTAATTGATCACTGTTTTCTCATCTGTAAAAACACACCTTTATGAACAATTGCTGCATTTCTGATACTGGAGCTTACCTCTTGTCAGAATGGCGGTCGAGTTGGTCAATATTGCGATGTGAGTTTTGAGGTGAGCAAACTTGGAACTTTCTAATGAGCAACGAGATGGAGAAATCGGCCGAGGACATCGCTTCAGCATAGGCCTGTGGAGGACAGAATGAGCCAGTCCAGTGTGGGAGCAAATAGTCCAATCAACAAGATGCATACCCTGCCAATCAGTATATTTCCCAGAGTCTCATTCAGTTTCAAAATTAATAGTTAATTTCTTTACTGCCTCTCACAAAATCAAAGAAGCTATTGCCGTAAATTCACATTAGTGTTGTGTCTAATGAGTTCTCGTCCAATATCAGTGGCTCTGTCTGGAAGGATTCCGTTCTTTGTCCGAGAGACTTTCTGATGGCCAGTCTTGAGAACGACGGTGATTAGAACTGTCAGCATGTGGCCAGCCGCAGCCATTATATAAGACCAGCAATAGTCCACTTTGAAAAACAGAATTCAAACACGAGGATGTGGAAGAAGGGCAGATTCTTAAGATTCTTTTTTGCATCATCCCTCGTTGGCATGGCAAATTCGATTGCTTTTTTATCCATACTTTTTCTTTACAAAATCATCAATTAGATCATCGTAGGTAAACTCTTGTAAAGATGCACTTTCAATTGTTAATATTGCTGAACTTGTCAAATGTTCCTGACTCATCGCACTTCACAAATCATTTTTAACTCTTTTCATTACAGAAATAAAATATTGACTGGAAGAATTTGTGACTGGCATTGGTAAAAATAGTTTCAGAATGATTTCCACATTTGAAAAGGTTGCCTGCAAACCATCACTTACAAGTCTGTTCAAATCATATGGTGATCTCAAAGCACAGAGCTCATCTTTATTGATGAAATTAATTAATTGTTTCACTTCATCATCTAAAAGATTTGTGACGCTGTCCTACCAGTAAAATTTATGTAATGCCTTCCTGCAGTGGCTTTAAGCATTCTTATCCAAACCTCGATTGAAAAGCATGGCAAATAAATTAATAGTTTTCTTCAGAGAATCATTTCTACTCTGCAATTGCATAATTATTGTCACAAATAACATTGAAAATCTCAATGATGATCTCCTCTTTCCCTTTTAAATTGATTTAATTGTCTCTAGTTCCATCAAAAAATGATTTCCTGTGTCATTTACACTTCTCTTCCAATTTTTGTTAATATTATTGTCTCTGCTTCCACCGAGCTATAGTCATCCCTAACTTCCATGACAAAACTTTTAACTGAGGCTAATAACTGTGCAACATTCAATAAATTTGGATCAATATTTTGCAGCAATTTGCTGACAGCATTAATTCTTTGAAGTAAAAGGTTCCACAAAAGAGTAAAAACATCATACTTTTCAAAATTCTCTGCTGAGGATTCTGCTTCAGTTTTCACACGTGGTTTTTCTAAATTTGATGCAGCTATATCTAATAAAGTTTCCTTTACATCAGCAGAGTTCATTTTCAGTGCCAAAATAGTGTCTGCATAAGCAGACCACCAGGTGTCAGCGAAAGGGAGCAGTTGTGAACTGTGCCTAAACCCCTCAGATCCTGTTGCTGCAACCCATTCATTAATTTATAGTCATGGGCTGGGATTGATAGCTTCCACAGAACAGCTGCAGCCTTGAGTCACTCATCTTCCTTCATGGTTGAATGTTTACAAACATCAACCACATCAAAGAGAGATAAGTGCATTCCAATCACTCATGCGATGTGGAATCTCTGAAAATTGGTACATCTAAGTCATCAGATAATTCCCTCATTCTTTTGGATGAGGAAGAATGTGCAGTTTGTGCACTGTTTAATATTTTATACTTTTAAAAGTAAAATGGCAAACTGTCTTTTTGATTAAGCTTCGACTCTTGTCTCGCCTTCAATGTTCTGCATTTTTGACTGCCAGATTGATAGTGGTGGTTCACAATGTTAGAGAAACTGATCTTGATTGTCAGCAGCTCATAAAGTGTCTGGAAGAGCAGTTGTTTGCTCAGTCAATCCCACATTTTTATCAGCTTCAAGCTCTGAAAAAATGGGATTAACCTTTTAACTATGAATCTGTGATTATTTTAATAAATATTTTTGTTAGCTATTTCAAAGTTTTTTGCATAATTTACATTACACACATTTAACAATCCCTCCCTCAACCTGGAAGCAATTCATAGCTGCTGACTGAGGCTAATTCCTGAAAGTGAGGTGTGAACGGACAGCATCTCTTGTGAAACCTCTCCTCATTCCCTCTTAAGCTAAATTTAACCTTCTCTATGCTCAGAAACTCCATTAAGTCTCCCAGCCAAACTGAGGCACAGACAGGCTGGAGCAACTGACCTCCACCCTAATAGGATCCGCCTCTTCACCACCAGCGAGGCGAAGGCTAAGAGACATCTGCCTCCACCCCTGTCTGAAGCTCCGGAAAGTCCGATACCCCGAATATGGCCCTCAGGGGACAGGGTTCTAGGTCCAACTGTAACACTGTCGATGTGGTGCTGAAGAAGGTTCCCCAGAAGATCCTCAGTTTTAGGTACGACCAAAATATGTGCACATGATTGGCCGGCCCCCTCCCACACCTTACACAAATGTCTTCAACCCCTTCAAACAGGCGACTCATTCTTGACCTCGCCAAATGTGTTCTGTGAACTACCTTCAATTGTATTCACGCTCGTGCACGAGGTCAATGCATTTACCCTCCAGAAAATTTCGCACCACAGCCATTCCTCCAACCTCCACCCCAATTCCTCCTCCCATTTGGCCTTCACCCCATCCAGGGATTCTGGTCCTACTTCCATATTTTCCTATAAATAGCCGAGGTAACTTCCCCCTTTATCCAGAACATCATCAACACCTCTTCCAGCAAAGAAGTGGGTAACACTGGGAAGGCGTTACGAAAGCCCGTACCTGCATATATCTAAAGGCCTCCCTCCTCGGGAGCTCGTATTTCTCCCTCAATTCTTCAAATGCTGCAAATCGTCCTTCCAGGAACAAGTCTTTCAACGTGATCACACCTTTCTCCTCCCAGTCTTGGAGTCAAACGTCTATTTTTGCCCGTTCAAATAGATTGTTTTCTCGGACTTATATCAGTTTCGACTCTGATCCTAACTTAAAATATTTGCGAAACCACTTCCATATCTTCAGTGTTGCCACCACAACCGGGCTCTTCAAGTATTTCCACGGCACCAACGGAAGTGGCGCTCTAACCAGCGCCATAGCCCCGACCCCTTACTTGCCCCTTTCTCCATCCGTACTCACACTGTATCCGGTTCCCCACCCCAGCGCCAAACTGTTTCGGTGTTCACCGCCCAGTAATAGTGCATAAGATTCAGCAGGGCAAGGCCACCCAATTGTCACCCACTCTGAAGCAACGATTTACGAATCCGAGGGACATTCCCATGAAGAGATCAATTGTTCCATCCCCACAAAAAAATGCTTTAGATTAAAAAAACCTAATGACACTGAAATAAGACCAAACCATGGTAGAACGTTCATTCTTGCCACTTGCACTCAGCCCGCAATCAATAGGGACAGACTATCCCATCTTTGTAAGTCTTCCTCAACCCTTGCTGTCAGACTTATTAAATTTAATTTACAGATCAGAGCCCGGTCTCGAGCCACCTGTACCCCCAAGTACCTAAAGTGATTGGTTGCTTCCTGAAACGGCACCTCTCCCACGTTTTGTCCTTTCCTCGGTATTGAGATTGAAAAGCACTCACTTTATCCAAAATTTAACTTATAGCATGAGAATGCTCTGAACCTTTTTAGTAGCCCCAATATGTCTCCAATCATAGTTATCAGGTCAGATATATATAAAATTAAATCGTCGGCGCATAATGACATCCTATGCTCCCCCCTCATTATCCCACCTCATTTATTCCAGCTCCTCAGCGCAATGGCCAAAGGCACTATCGCTAAAGTAAACAATGCCTTGTTCCCCTCGGCAGTCGAAAGTACTCTGAGCTCACTTAATTCATCCGTACACTCGTCTCGGATCTGCGTACGATAATTTGACCGATGCTGCGAATTTAGGCCCAATTCCAAACTGCTCCAACCCTGCAAACAAGTACTTCCATTCGACTCTATCGAACGCCTTCTCTGCATCTATTGCCACTGTCACCTCCTGCTCCTTCCCCTCTGCCAGAGTCAAAATCACGTTTAACAGGCATCATCCATTCAAAGCTAACCGTCTCCCCTTTACAAATCTCGTCTGGTCCTCCAGACATGTGGCAGGCATTTCTCTAATCTAAGAGCCAACACATTCGCCAATATCTTAACGTCTATGTTTAATCGGGGCTGGTTTAGCACAGGGCTAAATCGCTGGCTTTCAAAGCAGACCAAGGCAGGCCAGCAGCATGGTTCAATTCCTGTACCAGCCTCCCTGAACAGGCGCCGGAATGTGGCGACTAGGGGCTTTTCACAGTAACTTCATTTGAAGCCTACTTGTGACAATAAGCAATTTTCATTTTTTTCATTTCATAATGATATTGGCCGATATGACTCCATCGGATCGTTATCTTGCTTCAATAATAGTGAAATTGATGCTTGCCCCATCGTCTCTGGGAGCACATCTCACCTTTTCACTGCATCTTTAAACATCATTACCAGCGGTTGAGCCAGATTACCCATAAATCTCTTGCAGAACTCCACTGGGAATCCATCCAGCCTGCCGCCTTCCCCTGGTGGCACAGTGGTTAGCACTGCTGCCTCACAGCACCAGGGTCCCGGGTTCAACTCCGGCCTCAGGTGACTGTCTGTGTGGAGTTTGCACTTTTCCCCCGTGTCTGCGTGGATTTCCTCCGGGTGCCCCGGTTTCCTCCCACAATCCAAAGATGTGAATTGGTCATGCTAAATCGCCCCTTAGTGTCCAAAAGGTTAGGTGGGTTACGGGGATAGGGTGGAGGCGTGGGCTTGGATGGCTGCTCTTTCCAAGGGCCGATGCAGACCCGATAGGCCGAATGGCCTCCTTCTGCATTGTAAATTCAAAGAATTCTAATAATCTTTACACATAGATATTCTTTCCAATAGCCCATATTTATCAATTGTTGGCCCATCCGGTGTCTCAACTCCTTCCTCTTTCACATGATTTTCACAGTGGAAGCTGACCTGGCAAAATGAGAAGGTGCATCTGTCAACCGAGTGGTTAGAAGTACTTTATTGGAGGGTGGAGAGATTGACTTCAATACAAATAAACATTGAGAGAAATGTAAAATGGGCTGCTGATTTGCTATCAAAGGGTTTTATTTATCACACAAAGTCGAACGACTCCTTGAGTGTATCAAGTACATAGATCGTGGACTAGAATCATAAACACCAGTTGCAGATAATGTGATTGTGAAGCAAGTCATAGAGCCATAGGGTCATAGAGGTCCAGAGCACTGAGTAGGCCCTTCAGCCCATCACGCCTGTGCTGGTCAAAAACAACCACCGAAGTATTTTAATCCCATTTTCCAGCACTTGGCCCATAGCCTTATATGCCTTGGCATCGCAAGTGCACATCTAAATACTTCTTAAATGTTATGAAGGTCTCTGCCTCCACCACCCTTTTAAGGGTGAAAAGGTTTTTCCTCACATCCCCTCTAAACCTTCTGCTCCTTTAAATTTATGGCCCCTGGTCAATGATCTCTCCACCAAGGGAAAAAACCTCTTCCTGTCTACTCTATCTATGCCCCTCATAATTTTATTCATCTCAATCATGTCCCCCCTCAGTCTCCTCTGCTCCAAGGAAAACAGCCCCAGTCTACCCAATCTCTCCTCATAGCTAAAACTAGCGTTATTGAACTATAAAGATATTGGTGACCACACTGCATTCATGCTTATGATCCAGCTGAATCTTTAAAAAGGTTACATAGGAAATGAGTATTTGTATCCAGGAGGGGGCAGCAAAGCACCATTTTAAAATGTTTTTTCTTGAATCACATATTATTTGTTACTGATTATGCAGTAAGTTTAGCAGCGCTGAGAATCAAATAAAAGAATGCAAGTATATTTCCTAAACACATTTACAAAACACACAGCCTGATGCACTATCAATTACGACGAGACGAGAGTAGAGAGTAATCGAGGTTTTATTAAGCAGAGGTGTGTTGCCTCCTGCAGCTGCTACCAGAAATGGTAGCAGCTCGGTGTGCACACACATTTATACTCTGCCCACTGGGTGGAACCAGCAGGCAGGGATCTACCCCCGTACCTGTAATACAGGAGCCTTACCGTATTACCTCTAATACAAGCATTATACAAACAGTGGTGACTACCACATTCACCCCCTGTTAAAAAAAAGAGTCCAGTGGGGGTGGTGGAAAACCATTTACAGGTAAGAGAGCATTTAAAGCTTACAGTCTTGTGAAAATTTACAAATTTAGCCGGTCAGGTGCCTTGATCCTCCGCTGTGAGCGCCTCGGTCCCGGTGGTGATGCAGGCGCCGGCTTGGTCGCCTGTGACCCCGGGAGCGTGTTGTCCTCATCTTCATCCCCGGGTGGAATCAGTGGGAGGACAGGTCGTCCTGGGGCAGGGGCTGTAGTGAGGTGCGCTGGGGGGAGGGTGGGTGGCGCCGGGGCAATCGGAGGGGGGGGTGTCGGGTGGTGTGGGGCCGTGGGTGGGGACCCAGCTGGTGCCAGGTCCCTGAGGGAGACTGTGTCTTAGTGGCCGTCGGGGTACGCCACGTAGGCGTACTGCGGGTTTGCATGCAGCAGCTGTACCCTTTCGACCAACGGGTCCGCCTTGTGGAGCCGCACGTGTTTGCGGAGGAGGACGGGTCCTGGAGCTGCCAGCCACGTTGGGAGTGAAACCCCGGAGGTGGACTTCCTGGGGAAGGCAACGAGGCGTTCATGGGGGGTTTCGTTAGTTGCAGAGCAGAGTAATAATTGAATGGAGTATCATAGAATTTACAGTGCAGGAGGAGGCCATTCGGCCTATCGAATCTGCACCGGCCCTTGGAAAGAGCACCCTACCCAAGTCCACACCTCCACCCTATCCCATTAACCCAGTAACCCCACCAAACACTAAGGGCAATTTTGGACACTAAGGGCAATTTATCATGGCCAATCCACCTAAACTGCACATCTTTGGACTGTGGGAGGAAACCGGAGCACCCGGAGGAAACCCACGCACACACGGGGAGGATGTGCAGACTCCGCACAGACAGTGACCCAAGCCGGAATCGAACCTGGGACCCTGGAGCTGTGAAGCAATTGTGCTATCCACAATGCTACCGTGTTGCCCGAGTGGAGCGTGTCGGGGAGGACCTCCTGCTAACGGGAGACCAGGAGACTTTTAGACCGCAGGGCCAGCAGGACCGCCTTCCAGACCGTCCCATTCTCCCCCCCCCCCACCTGCCCGTTTCCCCGGGGGTTGTAGCTGGTCGTCCTGCTCGAGGCAATGCCCTTGCTGAGCAGGAACTGACGCAGCTCATCACTCATAAAGGAGGATCCCCGGTCGCTGTGGACGTAAGCGGGGAAACCGAACAGGGCGAAAATGCTGATGAGTGCTTTAATGACGGTGGCAGATGTCATATCGGGGCATGCGATGGCGAAGGGGAATCTGGAATATTCATCGACCACATTCGGGAAGTACTTGTTTCGGTCGGTGGAGGGGAGGGGCCCTTTGAAGTCCATGCTGAGGCGATCAAAGGGGCGGGAGGCCTTCACCAGGTGCGCTCGGTCTGGCCGGTAGAAGTGCGGTTTGCACTCCGCGCAGACCTGGCAGTCTCTGGTGACAGCCCTGACCTCCGCAATGGAGTAGGGCAGGTTGCGGGCCTTTATGAAGTGAAAGAACCGGGTGACCCCTGTGTCATAATATACACCAGTATATCATGGTGCAGACACACACTGATGGACACACAGTGGGACCAATCAACACACACAACACCGCAGCCAATCACCAGTTAGAGCACACGCACCATAAAGACAGGGGCATCAGAGTTCCCGCTCATTTGAGTTGCAGCTTCCTAGTAGGACAGAGCTCACAGCCTGCAGCACAGACATTCACCATGTGCTGAGTGCATCGACTGGTTCGGACAAGGCAAAGGTCTTTAGTTAAAACTAGTATCGTGTTAACCCACAGTGAGAGTATGTTAAACTGTTAATGACTCAATAAAATAGTGTTGCACTATTTCAAGTGTTGGTGCCCTGTATGTGTTCCACGGATCCAGAGCACCCAACACAACATGATACCAGGAGTTGAGGGATATTAGCACTTCTTAGACCTACCTGCAAGTGATCTGCCTTCCACCAGCATTACGTCATCCTGCAAAATGGACAACATCTGCCCACCGCCGCCGCTCCGCATCACCGGTAACGTAGGGGCCAACTGGAAGATATTCAAATAGCGCTTCCAGCTCTTCCTTGAGGCCACAGACAGGGAGGACGCCTCGGATACCAGGAAGATTGCTCTCCTCCTCTCCACGGCCGGGGACCATGCCATCCACATTTTCAATTCTCTCACCTTTGCGGATGATGAAGATAAAACAAAGTTCAAGACGGTCCTCCTCAAGTTTGACACTCACTGCAGCGTAGAGGTGAATGAAAGTTTCGACCACTATGTATTCCAACAGCGTTTGCAGGGTAAGGATGAACCTTTCCAATCCTTTCTCACTCACCTCCGCATCCTTGCGCAGTCTTGCAGCTACGGGCCCACCTCCGACTCCATGATACGCGACCAGATCGTTTTCGGTGTTCAGTCGGATCCCCTACGACAGCAGCTCCTCAAAGTAAAGCAGCTCACCCTAGCTACTGCCATTGAGACCTGTGTCCTACACAAAAACGCCACGAGTCGGTATTCCCACATCCAAGCGGCTGAAACGGCGCGGAAAGGTCCCAACGAGGCGGAACGGGTCCAAGCAATTGAGCAACTCCAGGGCCTCAGCCTGGATGAGGGTGGCCATTTCACGCGCTTTTCACGGACTCCCGCGCTTGTGCGCACCAAATGAGGGGACGGCGACGTCGAAGAACGTAATGCGCAGGCGCGCACCACGCACGACCGCACCACGCATGCGCGGTGGCGCAGCGAACGCGCTGACGTTACGACGTGTGCCAACTGTGGCTCCGCCCATTTAAAACGGCAATGCCCTGCCAAATCTCGACAATGCCTAAGGTGTGGCAGACTTGGCCACTATGCTGCCTTCTGCCGAGCAGCTCAGCCTGTCGATTCATATCGCTTCAGCCAGCCTCGCAGGAATGTCCGGGCAATTCAACCCATGGTCACCGATCCGATGCGGACCTACTACCCAACATTGACACCGAGGACCCGAAGGCGCCTTTTCGAGTTGGTATCGTGACAGGAAACAGGGTGTCCCCGAAGCAAAGACACCAGTCGCTGTCGGTATACAGCATCGATCCAGATGATGAGTGGTGTGCCACCCAGACGGTCAACCGGTCCCAAATACGATTCCACCTGGACACTGGTGCCTCCGCCAATCTCATTGGTCTGACTTCCAAAGCCTTCATGTCAAACCAGCCATCCTTCCATCAGCCTGCCAGCTATTGGATTATAATGGCAATGCCGTTGCTGCCAGCGGCTTGTGCCAACTTGAAGTGACGTACAGGTCACGCAAAGCCATCCTCCCTTTTGAAATCGTGGGCTCCTCGAAAGCCTCCCTGCTTGGCGTGCAGGCATGCAAGCTGTTGAACCTGGTTCAGAGAGTTCACTCTCTGTCTCCTGATGACATGTCTGCCTTTCAGGGCACTGACTTCAGGGCGCAACTCGACGCCATCATCAATCAGCACCACAACGTCTTTGAAGGCATGGGCACGCTCCCAAATACCTACAAGATCTTATTGAAACAGAATGCCACGCCTGTGGTGCACGCACCTCGCCGGGTCCCAGCACCCCTTAAGGTCCGCCTCAAGCAGCAGCTACAGGACCTCCAGGACCAAGGAGTGATTTCCAGAGTCACGGAACCAACCGACTGGGTCAGTTCCATGGTATGTGTAAAAAAGCCTTCCGGCGAATTGAGAATTTGCATTGATCCCAAGGATCTGAATCGCAATATCATGAGGGAGCATTATCCAATGCCCAAGCGCGAAGAGATCACATGCGAGATGGCTCACGCCAAGCTCTTCACCAAACTCGACGCCTCAAAAGGATTCTGGCAAATCCAGCTCGACAAATCCAGCAGGAAACTGTGTACATTCAATACCCCCTTTGGCAGATATTGTTACAACAGGATGCCGTTTGGGATCATATCTGCTTCAGAAGTGTTCCATAGGATCATGGAACAAATGATGGAAGGCATTGAAGGTGTTCGCGTCTCTGTCGACGACATAATCATTTGGTCCACCACCCCGCAGGAGCATGTTAGTCTCCTCCAGCGCGTGTTCAAACGCATACGTGAGCAGGGCCTACGCCTCAACAGGGCCAAATGCTCTTTTGGTCAGACGGAACTCAAGTTCCTCGGGGACTACATCTCCCAATTGGGTGTGCGGCTGGATGCGGACAAGGTGGCTGCTATCACAACCATGAAAACGCCAGAGGACAAGAAGGCGGTCCTCCGATTTCTGGGCATGATCAACTTTTTAGGGAAGTTCATCCCTAACCTCGCCTCTCATACCACGGCTCTCAGGAACCTGGTCAGGAAGACGACAGACTTCCAATGGTTCCCTGCCCATGAGCGCGAATGGAGAGAACTCAAAACCAAACTGACCACGGCCCCGGCCTTAGCTTTCTTTGATCCATCAAAAGAGACCAAAATTTCGACCAATGCCAGCCAATCCGGCATTGGGGCAGTGCTCCTGCAATGCGATGAGGCCTCATCATGGGCCCCCGTTGCATATGCGTCACGCGCCATGACCCCCACGGTACAGCACTACGCGCAGATAGAGAAAGAATGCCTGGGTCTTCTGACCGGTGTGGTTAAATTTCACGATTATGTGTACGGACTTCCTCAACTCACCGTCGAGACCGACCATCGCCCGTTGGTCAATATAATACAGAAAGACTTGAACGACATGACACCTCGCCTCCAGCGTATTCTTCTCAAGCTCCGGCGATATGACTTCCAGCTGGTATACACCCCAGGCAAAGACCTCATCATTGCTGACGCACTCTCCAGGGCAGTCAACACTCCATGTGACCCAGCGGGATTCGTCTGCCAGGTTGACGCCCATGTGGCCTTTGCGGCCTCCAATCTACCTGCCACGGATGAACGCCTCATCCAAATTCGCCGCGAGATGGCGGCTGACCCTTTGCTACAGCGTGTCATGCGCCACCTAACAGATGGGTGGCTCAAGGGCCAATGCCCTCAGTTCTATAATGTCAGAGATGATCTGGCGGTAGTAGACGGGGTTCTTCTGAAACTGGACCACATTGTCATCCCGCATAGCATTGCGCCAGCTCGTCCTGGAACAGCTACACGAGGGCCATCTTGTATTGGAAAAGTGCCGCCGACGGGCCCGAGAGGCAGTGTACTGGCCTGGCATCAATGAAGACATAGCCAACACAGTGCTCAACTGTCCCACTTGTCAGCGCTTCCAGTTGGCCCAACCACGTGAGACCCTGCAGCCCCATGTGTTGGTCACGTCACCTTGGACCAAGGTGGGCATCGACCTGTTCCACGCGCTAGGTAGATTCTATGTCCTGATTGTGGACTACTTTTCAAATTACCCGTAGGTGATACGGTTGCACGATATCACATTGTTTGCCGTCATCCATGCCTGTAAGGACACCTTTGCTCGACACGGCATCCCACTCACGGTTATGTCGGACAATGGTCCCTGCTTCGCAAGCCAGGAATGGTGCAACTTTGCCAGGCGGTACAATTTTGCTCATGTGACATCCAGTCCCCTGTACCCAATCCAACGGCAAAGTGGAGACGGGCGTCCACATAGTCAAACGGCTCCTCTGCACGGCTGCCGATGCTGGGTCCGATTTCTACCTCGCCTTGCTGGCCTATCGCTCCGCCCCACTGTCCACTGACCTGTCGCCAGCCCAATTGTTCATGGGTCATACCCTGAGGACGACGGTGTCGTCCATTCATGTCCCAGACTCGACCACGTTCCAGTCCTTCGAGGGATGCAGCTGTCTCGTGCACAGCACAAGGCGGCTCATGACTCCCGTGCAGCTGATCTCCCTGCTCTGGCTCCAGATGACAACATCCGCATCCATCTTCCAGCTGGTGGCTGGTCTGCAACCGCTGTTGTCCTTCGACAGGTGGCCCCCCCGTTCGTTCCTGGTTCGTCTACCAGATGGCTCCATTCTGCGCCGCAACCGACGCGCCCTTCATCTCGTTCCACGCTCGCTACGTGATCCTCCACTGTTGCCTCGCCCTCCTGCTGACCCTGCCATGGACTATGCAGAGATCCCGGTCACTCTGCATCCTCCTCACTCTGACGCAGTCCAGCCCGCTCCTCAGTCAGCGGCACCCGACCCACCCTTGAGGCGGTCAACCAGAATTCATCACCCGCCTCAGAGACTTAATTTGTGAACTTTGTGGACTTATAGACGTTCTGATTTGTTCTGTTCTTCCGTTTGATCGTTTACATTGTTTGTATATAGTGTTCATCTCGTTATTCTTGTTGCACACTGTTTTTCTGCACCAGGCACCTTCCCATGTAAATAGCTTAGTTCTCATGTACATAGTCCTTTAAATATGTCTTTCGCACACACGTAGTCAGGGACATTCTCACCATATAATATTTATTGCCACACATGTACATTCTTTTATAAAAGGGGGATGTCATAATATACACCAGTATATCATGGTGCAGACACATACTGATGGACACACAGTGGAACCAATCAACACACACAACACCACAGCCAATCACCAGTTAGAGCATATGCACTATAAAGACAGGGGGCATCAGAGTTCCCACTCATTCGAGCTGCAGCTAGCTAGTAGGACAGAGCTCACAGCCTGCAGCACAGACATTCACCATGTGCTGAGTGCATCGACTGGTTAGGACAAGGCAAAGGTCTTTAGTTAAAGCTAGTATCGTGCTAACCCACAGTGAGAGTATGTTAAACTGTTAATGATTCAATAAAATAGTGTTGCACTATTTCAAGTGTTGGTGACCTGTATATGTTCCACGGATCCAGAGCGCCCAACACAACATCCAGGGTGACAGAGGCCATCGTGTAGGGCCCGGAGTCGGTCCACTTGTGCGCTGGCACATGCACCTCGGGATAGGGCATCGGAGGCTCGTTGAGCTTACCGGGGTGATACAAAATCTCGTAATTGTAGGTGGAGAGCTCGATCCTCCACCTCAAGATTTTATCATTTTTGATCTTGCCCCGCTGTGTATTATTAAACATGAAGGCAACCGACCGTTGGTCAGTGAGGAGAGTGAATCTCCTGCCGGCCAGGTAATGCCTCCAATGCCGCACAGCTTCTACTATGGCTTGGGCCTCCTTTTCGACAGAGGAGTGCTGAATTTCGGAGGCATGGAGGGTGCGGGAAAAGAATGCCACGGGTCTGCCTGCCTGGTTGAGGGTGGCGGCCAGAGCGACGTCCGATGCATCGCTCTCGACCTGAAAGGGGAGGGTTTCGTCGACCGCGTGCATCGCGGCCTTGGCAATGTCAGCCTTGATACGGTTGAAGCCGTGGTGGGCCTCAGCCATCAGGGGGAAAATGGTGGAGTGGATGAGTGTGCGGGCCTTGTCCGCATAGTTCGGGACCCACTGGGCATAATTTGAGAAAAACCCCAGGCATCGTTTGAGGGCCCTGGGGCAGTGGGGAGGAGGTGTTCCACGAGGGGGCGCATGCGGTCGGGGTCGGGCCCTAGAACTCCATTTTCCACAACATAACCAAGGATGGCTACGCGGTTGGTGCAGAACACGCACTTCTCCTTGTTATACGTGAGGTTCAGGAGTTTGGCGGTGTGGAGAAATTTGAAAAGGTTAGCGTCGTGGTCCTGCAGGTTGTGGCCGCAGATGGTGATGTTATCTAGGTACGGGAAGGTGGCCCGCAGTCCATTCCGGTCAATCATTCGGTCCATCTCACGTTGGAAGACCGAGACCCCATTAGTGACGCCGAAGGGAACCCGAAGGAAGTGGTAAAGGCGGCCGTCTGCTTCGAACGCAGTGTATTGGCGGTCCGTCTTGCGAATGGGGAGCTGGTGGTAGGCAGATTTCAGGTCCACTATCGAGAAGACCTTGTACTGTGCAATCTGATTGACCATATCAGATATGCGTGGGAGGAGGTACGCGTCGAGCTGCGTGTACCGATTGATGGTCTGACTGTCGTCAATGACCATCCTGTGTTTCTTCCCAATCTTTACAACTACCACTTGGGCTCTCCAGGGGCTGTTGCTGGCCTCAATGATGCCTTCCCACAGCAGCCGCTGGACCTCGGACCTGATAAAGGTCCTGTCCTGGGTACTGTACCGTCTGCTCCTGGTGGCGACGGGTTTGCAATCCGGGGTGAGGTTTGCAAACAGGGAAGGTGGGTCGACCTTAAGGGTCGTGAGGCCGCATACGGTGAGGGGTGGTAGGGGTCCGCCGAATTTTAGAGTTAGGTTTTGGAGGCTGCACTGGAAGTGCAGGCCGAGTAGCAAGGCTGCGCAGAGGTTGGAGAGGACGTAGAGCCGGAAGTTGCTGAACTCTACGCCCTGTACGGTGAGGGTGGCGATGCAGTACCCCCGGATTTCCATGGAATGGGATCCGGAGGCCAGGGAGATTCTTTGGGTAACAGGGTGTACCGTGAGGGAGCAGCGCCTTACCGTAAAGGGGTGGATGAAGCTCTCCGTGCTCCCGGAGTCAAGAAGGCAGATGTCTTGTGTCCATCGACTTTAGCTGTCGTTGTCGCGGTTGCGAGGCTGTGCGGCCAGGACTGGTCGAGCGTGATGGAGGCGAGCTGCGGTTGGTGTTGGTAGGGGCTGGTCGGCGGCGGTGGCAGGCGGCCAGATGAGGTGCCCGACGAGCCGGGGTCCTGAGGCGCTGTCCAAAATGGCGCCGAAGATGGCGGCGCCTGCGGGGTGCACGTGGTGGGCGGCGTTAAAGATGGTGCCGCCCACGGGCCAGACGTGGGCTGCGGGGACGAAACTGGCAGCGCCCAGGGGTTGCGCGTGGTGGTTGCAGGAACAATGGGCCTGGATACAGCGGCAATCGACCGGGCCTGGCGCACCACTGCGAAATGTCCCTTCTTCCCGCAGGCCTTGCAGAGTGCGCTCCACGCCAGGCAGTGCTGCCGGGGGTACTTTGTCTGCCCGCAGAAATAGCAGTTGGGCCCCCCGGGGTTGGCTAGCAGCCGCGCGGCGCAGGCTTGGGGTTGATTGGGGGCAGCCGCTGGTGGGGTCTATGATGTCCATGGGGGCGCCGTGCGGTCGGGGGCGTATGACTGTACGTTACGGGAGGCAACAGTCAGTGAGTTTGCGAGCTGCCTGGTTGCTGCAAGGTCGAGGGTACCCCGTTCTAATAGGGTCTGACGGATGTACGCTGACCCCATGCCCGTAACAAAAGTGTTCCTGATTAAAAGTTCAGTATGTTCGACTGCCGAAACTGCCTGGCAATCACAGTTTCTCGCCAGGATGTGCAGGGCACGCCATAAATCATCTAAAGACTCACCATGGAGTTGCTGTCTCGTGGACAGGAGGTGCCTGGCGAACAATTTGTTGATTGGGCGAACATAATGTCCCTTCAGGAGCTCCATTACTTCCGCGTAAGTAGGCGCATCCCGGATATGGGGAAAAATATCGGAGCTCACCCGTGAGCAAAGGACCTGGAGTTTCTGTTCTTACGAGGGTTGGTCCTTCGCGGATCGGAGGTAGCTCTCGAAACAAGCGAGCCAGTGGTCGAAGGCTGATGCAGCGTTGGCTGCCTGAGGGTGCAGCTGTAGGCGATCAGGCTTGATGCGTAGTTCCATCGCTGTAATATCTCTGCTTAATAAATTGATGCACTATCAATTACGACAAGACGAGAGTAGAGTAATCAAGGCTTTATTAAGCAGAGATGTGTTGCCTCCTGCAGCTGTTACCAGAAATGGTAGCAGCTCGGTGAGCACACACATTTATACTCCGCCTACTGGGTGGAACCAGCAGGCAGGGATCTACCCCCGTACCTGTAGTACAGGAGCCTTACTGTATTACCTCTAATATAAGTATTATACAAACAGTGGTGACTACCACACAGCCCACATTCAGTAAATTATTAATTATAAACAAGTAACATGTTTCTCAGACGGCTCAACTTGTTAGGACAATGAAGATGGAGGATGGGATGGCAAATAACACCAACAACCTGCAGTCATACAGTACCGTAGACACAGTAAGGGCACCCCAACTTGAACAGGAGCGTTATCAAACAAAATTTGATCCTGAACTACGTAAGGAGATATTCTGACTGCTATCCTGGCTCAAGGGGTGGGTCTCAAGTAGCATCTTAAAGGGGTAGAGAGACGTGGAGAGCCAGAGGGATTTTTGTGAGGGAACCCACAGTTCTGGGCAGCACTGTTCACTGGGGATAGTGAGTGGGTTTGTGAGCGTGTGGGTGGTTAAAAGAGCTGAAATTTCTGATGCGTTGGAGAGCATCCAGCAACCCACCAACTGTCACCTTTATTCTCACTGCTTTTTAAACATAAATTTAGAGTACACAATTATTTTTTTCCAATTAAGGGGCAATTTAGCATGGCCAATCCACCTAACCTGCACATCTTTGGGTTGTGGGGGTGAAACCCACGCAGACACGGGGAGAATGTGCAAACTCCACACGGACAGTGACCCAGGGGCAGGATTCGAACCCGGGGCCTCAGCGCCGCAGGCAGCAGTGCTAACCACAGCGCCACAGTGCTGCCCCAACCTCTCTGCTGTCCATCGTGTGCAGGACACTCCCATCTCCCTGACCACCACCACTGACGCACAGTAGCAGCTGTGTGCACCATCTACAGGATGCACTACAGGAACTCACCAAGCCTACTTAGGCAACACCTTCCAAACCCCTGACCGCTACCATCTAGAAGGACAAGGGTAGCAGATTTCTGAGAACACAGCCACCTGGAAGTTCCCCTCCAAGTCACTCACCACCCTGACTTGGAAATATATCGCTGTTCCTTCACTGCCGCTGGGTCAAAAACTTGGAACACGCTCGCTCTCTGAATCAGGGGAAATGGTTCGAGAGAAACAAACAATCCATCCGAAAAGCAAAGGTTGCCTTTGGGGAAGTGGTGATCTGATTAGCCCCATAAATACAGGTTAAAATGTTACTCATTTTTCTCTCTGCAGTAATGGAGGACCTAGATAAGTGTTTGAAGTGAAACAAAATGTAAAACATTCAGTGCTGTAATTTTAACCCTTTTGAAGAATCAAGCTAGCAGGGTTTCCTAAATGTGCATTTGCTTTGATTTATATATTATCATAGATTATCATAGAATTTACAGTGCAGAAGGAGGCCATTCGGCCCATTGAGTCCGCACCGGCTCTTGGAAAGAGCACCCTACCCAAGGTCAACACCGCCACCCTATCCCCATAACCCAGCAACCCCACCCAACACTAAGGGCAATTTTGGACACTAAGGGCAATTTATCATGGCCAATCCACCTAACCTGCACATCTTTGGACTGTGGGAGGAAACCGGAGCACCCGGAGGAAACCCACGCACACACGAGGAGGATGTGCAGACTCCGCACAGACAGTGACCCAAGCCGGAATCGAACCTGGGATCCTGGAGCTGTGAAGCAATTGTGCTATCCACAATGCTACCGTGCTGGGATGTACCGTACCGTTATGAAACAAGTTGGGATGGTTTTTCTGTATTAATAGATTAGATAAATGTACTAAGTTGATTCAGTTGTGCGCTGTTGTCGCTATTTAAAACTGTGTGCAGTTTTATATCTTGGCTGACATTGTTCCACTGGGGATTTTCTTTCAACTTCCTTTTTCCTTTTGCTAAATGAGTCTTTTTGTTGTTGCCTTTACATTTGTAACACTGTAAAAAAAAACTTTGGGAATGCACAACTATGTTACTGAGACGGTTATTAAAGCTTATTCCTCACAAGCTTGGTCCAGTGATGGGACATTGATTAATATTTTGATCAAAAGTTTAAACTTCAGCAAAATCTGAATTGAAAATAAATGATGTCCCTTTGAAATCCGGATGCTGATAAAATCAGTAGTAAAAAAAACAGTTGTTCTTTACATTTTGGCTTTTATTGCACGCGCCAGCTGTTACTCATACTCTTGTTACTCGGTGAAGTTGATCGGAACCTGAATGTTGCAGAGATTGAATTCGGAATTAAATCATATAGCAGGTGCCTGAAAAGCGACAACACTGTTCCATCTGAAATCAGAGACAATGCGCAAAACAGAACGGAACTAAGAACCACATGTATCGGCTTTCACTTTAAAATACTTATTTTAAATTCTGTACAGAATCATGATCTAATTGAATCGCACAACAGGCTCCTCAGATCACTATTGCTTCTTTTGCTCAATACTTTAAATCCACGCCCTCTGGCTCTCAATTCTTCTGCAAATCGTCCTCCTGATCTACTCTGGCCAGGTCCCTTGTGATTTTGAATACCGCTATCAAATCTCCTCTCAACCTTAGAAGACCATAAGACAGAGCAACAGAAGTAGGCCATTTGGCCCATCGAGTCTGCTCCACCATTCAATGAGGTCATGACTGATCTGATATAATCCTCAACTCCGCTTTCCTGCCTTATCCCCATTACCCTTGATTCCCTTACTGATTGAAAACCTGTCCACCTCAGCCTTGAACATACTGAACGACACAACCCCTACAGCTCTCTGCAGGAAAGAATTCCACAGATTCGCAACCATCCAAGAGAAGAAATTCCTGTTCTGTCTTAAATGGGCCGCCCCTTAATCTGAAATTATGCCTCCTGGTCCAAGACTCTCTCACAAGGGGAGACAACCTCTCAGCATCTACCCTGTCAAGCCCCCTTAGAATCCTATGTGCCCCTTTACCAAGGATAACACTCCCAACTTCTGCAACTTATCCATGTTAGTGAAGTTCTTCATCCCTGGAAAGGTTCTCATGATTTTTTTCTGCATTCTCTGCCATGCCATCACCTCCTTCCAAAAGTGTGGTTCCCAAATCTGGATGCAATCTGGATACAGTTAATGGCCAAATCAATGCGTGGGATTTTCCGCCAGTGGGGATTTTCCACTCCCACTGGTGTCAATGAACTTTTGAATGGCTCGTCACATTTTCCAGCCCCACCCCCTCCACGATGGGACCAGAAAACTTTGCCTCATGTTTTATACAGGTTTAACATTATTTCCTTACCCGTCTCCTTGATCTTATTCAGATCGCCATTCTGGTGGTCACATGATATGGCAATAATGGAATTGTTGACTAATCACAGCCTCCTCACCTGACCCTACAATGAGGAGCGTCTAATTTCCTCATCACACTGTGAGCTGGTAAAGCTGAGGTTATGTGAGTAAAGTGGATAGTTGGAGGTCTTGGGGCTCAGTGGGTAGCGTTCCTGGCTCCGGGCCAGAAGCTCCAGATCTGAATCCCGCCTCAGGACTTGATGGCCAAAGGAAGGTGCATTCATAATGCGGCCAAAGAAATTGAGTGCGCCTACCTGCAAATCCTTCCAAACACGCCAATGCTTGATGCGGAGTGGCGCCCTCAAGATATAAGCCTCTGGTGACAGACTAGTGACCTGTCCCAGAAATAACTCGCTGTCAAAACAGACAAAATTCTGCTTCAATGCACCACTAGGTGCAAGAAGAAAATTGGAAACTGGAAAAGCGGATAGTTGGGCATCTATGCCTGATCACTAATGTGCAGTTCTTCCTACTTCCCAGTGTGGTCAGTTTTATCGACCAGCTTTAAGTCATTATTCTGCCAGTATGTCACAGAAAATCAACCTGACGTATGGAATATGATTCCAAATGTCAATCAAGATCTTGAAATCAAAGAACAAAGAAAAGTACAGCACAGGAACAGGCCCTTCGGCCCTCCAAGCCTGTGCCGACCATGCTGCCTGTCTAAAATAAAAACTTCTACACTTCCTGGGTCCGTATCCCTCGATTCCCATCCTATTCATGTATTTGTCAAGATGCCCCTTAAATGTTACTATCGTCCCTGCTTCCACCACCTCCTCCGGCAGCGAGTTCCGGGCACCCACTACCCTCTGTGTAAAAAACCTGCCTCATATATCTCCTCTAAACCTTGCCCCTCGCACCTTGAACCTATGCCCCCTAGTAATTGGCCTCTCGACCCTGGGAAAAAGCCTCTGACTATCCACTTTGTCTATGCCCCTCATAATTTTGTAGTCCTCTATCAGGTCGCCCCTCAACCTCCGTCGTTCCAGTGAGAACAAACCGAGTTTATTCAACCTCTCCTCATAGCTAAATCCACTGTGATGAAAAGGAATGAAACAGATTCAGTTCTCCTCCAGCAGTATCTTTACTCCTGGTCCTTTGATTTGTATGTTCCTTACTGAGTTGTCCGTATTTGTCAGAAAAGTATTTGCCAGCTTCAGTCGGCCATGGATATGCAGTATGAATGTCAAGATGCAGGTGCAGAAAATTGCGGATGTTAGAAATCATTCTTTTGTAGACAACTATCCCAGTTGAGACTGGAAGGAAAATATAAATACATATCAACATCAACTGGGCTACTCTATAAAATTATCATTTTTATTTTTAAAATTGACTAGACTTTACTCTGAATAGCCATGGCTCACACCAGAGGAATTTCTAACCTTCAGACAAACCAGCAAAGTCTAGATTATCTTTCTAAAAAAACACTAATGTCCCTGCCTGGAGCTTCACAAAGCTTCATTGCATCTCTAAAGGAGAATTCCGGCCTCCAGAGATTCCAGCCTGGATTCTCCTTCCCTGGCACGCCCAGATTGTATTCCCCGATGGGACGGAGAATCGGATGTCAGGGCAAAATCGGAATCAGCGCCGACACGAATGCCAAGCTCTGACCCTCGGCGAGATCCACGCCGCATGCCAGTGGAAGCATGGTAATAAATGCAAATGGGTCATAATAAATTTGCACAGTGTGGAATGCTGAATTGCATACTGCTTTACGACCACAAGGCGGTCATAAAATTAATGCAATTCAGCTCCGGTCAGAGAACATAGGGCTGGATTCTCCGATTTTGAGGCTATGTCTGGAGCATGTGTCTAATCTTACGACCAACCCAGTGGGGTGCTAGCAGCCACGCCACGTAAAGCCCCCAGCTTTACCTACAGATGTGGACAGAGAACTGCCCAGTCCGCGGTCACGCATGCCCACGGCTGCCTCCTGCCACGGTCGCGCCGTACAACATGGCGCCGGTCACACGCGAGGACCTGGCCTGTCAGATAGTTCCCGCCTGTAACCCCCCTCGACACCCCCGGACCACTTCCCTACAGTCCCCCCAACCCCGCCAATGCCCCCCCTGGCAAGCGGAATGTCTCCCCCCCACCTGACTGTGACGGCGCTGGGCACAGTCCTCGGCCGCCACGCAAGGTTGACTAAACCTCAGACCACAAGTGACCCAGGCCAACGGGAAGTCGGCCCATCGGGGGCAGAGCATCGGGGGAGGACCTTCAGGTGACGTCCTGAGGCTGTCCCAATGGCGTGCGGCGTACTCAGCAATGGCGCCATTCTGGAGGGGGTGGAGCATCTGAAAAACAGCACCGCCCCCGATTTCAACGGCAAAAGGGATTCTCCGGTCAATCGCTGAATGCAATTTAGGCGTCGGCAATCAGAGAATCCCGCCCATAGTCTCCCAATGAAGAATGCAGCCCTCCATTTCTCCTCGGGCAATGGCAGCTGTTGGCGACTTCTAATATCCAATGTGCATAAATGGCCCAACCGTTACCTGCTCACAAATATAATGGGTTTCAACGAATGCCCTCATTAGTCAACCCACAACCACACGGTCTCATGAACAAGACTTGAACTGTCTGAATTCCTTTAAATAATAAACTGTTGGATCATATTTTCGGTCACTGTCTGATCTCCGAAGAGAGCAGCGGTTTGTGTTAGTCTACCTCTATCATCTTACCACCGAACAAGTAGCAGCAGAAGGAGGTCTGGCCACATCTACACTGTGAACTATTTGAACATTGGAACTGGTGCCGCCAAGTCTTATTAAACTCTACATGCCTTTTCCCCTCATGATGTCCTTACCTCTGGAAAGACAGATCACTTTGCGACAGTCAAGTAATTTACTCTCTAAAGAAACCCCCCATTATACTTTTGATTCTGGATTCTGGACTCATGTAAAACTATAACTTATATTTTTATTGTGGGCTTGCCCTGAATCTATTTCGTTCCATTATCCCTCTTTTATTGTATGAGTGCAAAAAGGGGCAAATATTGCAAAACCCCTTTCCCGCGATTTGTGTGTGTGAAATAAACCAAGCACTTTTGTTTTCAGCTTATCTTGGATTAACTGTGCGAGTTATTCACAGAGGATTGGAAATCTCCAAATTTAAGGGTTGGGGAAAAAGAACCATCTCTTATAAAGCGGGAAATCAAAAACACCTTTCTGTTTATGGGGGATGGTAGTGAGAGGAGAAATCAGGGTTGTTTAAATTAATCCCTCTCCTGCCCAAAATACAACTCACACTTCAAACTGCAGAAAGCGACATTCCCCTTTGTCTTCCTCCATTAAACCCAGAAGTGAGTGGGTTGGAGATAAGTTGGGGTTGGAATTGGGTTTTAGATTTTTTTAAATGTTAACACCTGACCTGATCTCAACTCACCTATTTTTGGGTTCTGAAAGTCATCCGTTATTGTTAAAGGTACATTGAAACAACTTAATGTACTCAGACACGGGTGGAAGCAAAGATGTCGCAAATATGATCATCTCCAGCTAAATATTTGGGAGATTGAAGCCAGCATACTCTGTCACCATCTCCATCTCCTTCCCTGTCACTGCCACAAGCTGAACTATTTATTTTTAAGCATGTGCTTCTGACGGCTCTGTTGATTTATCTTTCTTAGAAATTGCTGTCAATGTACCAAGTAGGTTAAGTAGTTAAACATCAGAATCAAAGTACAAACACTGAGGAGTAGCACAGTGCCTGTCAAAGCCTCCAACATTCTCAAGCAGTAATGCATATGAAGCACATACCCTGCGCTTGACTGAATAATATGGTAAATATCTACTTGTTCTTGATTATAGCAGGAAACCAGCACAGGTAGGCAATGGATGGTGCCTGCTGAGCCGAATATGATAGTGGGGGACCAAAATAGTTTGGGCATGGTTATTTCATGGATGCAATTGGCTCCTTTAAGATAAAAGCAAATTACTGTGGATGCTGGAACCTGAAACCAAAGGGAAAATGCTGGAAAATCTCAGCAGGTCTAGCAGCATCTGTAGAGAGAGAAAAGAGCTAACGTTTCGAGTCAAGTTGACCCTTTGTCAAACCCATGCAGCCAGACCTGTTTCTATTTCGGATTTTCAGTATCCACAGTATTCTGCTTTTCTTTTAATATTAGGAATGCTTTCCAGGAAGCAAGAATTGGTCATCTGAGGACTTATCCAGGCCAATTTAATGGGAATAATTAAAACAGGAATTTCACTTGTGTAAGTTTGCCAAGCCAAATCAGTTATTTCCTTTCTTGATTTCATCTGAAAGTTGCATAAAAGAACTGGGAAGCAATCTGATATTTATTTTCGAAATGACATTGGCACCCATCCACCAGCTTAACTATTCATTCCCTCCACCACTGGTGCACAGTGGCAGCAGTGGGCACCATCTACAAGATGCACTGCAGGAATTCACCAAAGCTCCCTTGACAGCACCTTCCAAACCCATGAACTCTACCACCTGGAAGAACAAGGGCTACAGTGGCACCTGTAAGTTCCCCTCCAAGCCACACACAATCCTGACCTGGAACTATGGATGAGATCTACTGGCTGTTCACTGTGGCAGAATCTTCCGATGCCGCCGATGGTGCATTTAGCTTTCTGGCAGCATGGGGTTGATTCAATGGGAAATCCCATTGACGGTGGCAGGGCCAGAAGATCCCGCTACCGGCCAACGTCAGGCCACGTCCCGCTCTTGAAAAATACACCGTGGGGAGACCAGAGAATCTTGCCCAATATTACCGTTCCCTCGCTGCCAAGGGATTAAAATCCTGGAATTTGCTCCCTAACAGCATTGTGGGTGTGCCTACACCACATGGACTGCAGCAGTTTATAAAGGCAGCTCACCACTCTTGTTTTTTCATGTTTGTTCCTTGTTGGACCAAGGTAAGTTTTAGAGTCCGACCACATGACGTATTGATGACGTCAACAGCCATTCACAAAGGCAAACGGCCAGTCTATCTTACCAGCCTACAGCATAAACACCTTTCCATTAAAGCTCTTGTTTGTTTGTACCATCGTGGTCTGCAATGCTATCCATTAAAAATACCACAAAATAACTGGCGCCGAGGAGGTCGGAATCACACTAGCAGACACCCAGAGAGGTAAAAATAAAGTATAGAAAAATCATCGATCCATGCACAAACAACTGAAAAGGATTAAGAAGCTAAAAACTGTGCTACACAAAACTGGCGAGTGAGAGGTGTCAAATATCGCTAAATGCCATTGAAGGAACCAAAATTTAAACGTAGGTTTCAGAAAAAAATAAAATTGAAAAGAAGCTCGCCATATGCTCTGTCCAGAAAAATCTGGAACAGTACAGGGAGCACTGTGAGTAGAAAAAACCCTGCAACAATATTTTAGAGCTGAGGAGCTCCAAAATGGAGCTAACAGGCTAAACCCAGGGGTACGTTGTTTGAAAATAGAAGCGAGGTAGTACTAACAGTCTCATGGCACATTGAGAATGTACTGCCTATTGCAGGTGCAACAAATCTTTGCTGGGCAATTGGTTCAATACATGAACAACTGGTGGAAATGGAGGTGGACACTGGAGCAGCAGTTTCGTTGGTACCAGAAACTGTTCATTGTTCATTATTTATTGAAAAAAATCTGTCTTATGCACCAAGGTACAGTGAAAAGTATTATTCTGTGTACATACCTGACAAATCACTCCATACATGCATGCATAAATACAATGTACAAAAAATAATAACAACTGTAAAAAGGGAAAATGCAATAAAAGATCAATGTAATATCTAGAACAGGCGGGCCATTCAGGAGTCTAGTATGCAACAGGAAAAAAAGCTGCTCCTGAATCTACTAGAACCAGTTCACAAGCTTGTGTATCTTCTGCCTGATGGAAGAAAGTTGGAAAAAAGACTAACCAGGATGGAAGGGGTCTTTGATTATGTTGCCCGCTTTCCCAAAGCAGCGGGAAATATAGACAAAGTCAATCGATGGAAGGTGAGATTGTGTGATGGACTGAGCTGTGTTCACAACTCTCTGTAATTTCTTACGATCTTGGGCAGAACAGTTGCCATACCAAGCTATGATGCAACCAGATTGAATGCTTTTTATGGCGCATCTCTCGAAATTGGTAAGCGCTGTTGTGGACATGCTGAATTTCCTGAGGAATTAAAGGCATTGTTGTACTTTCTTAATTGTAGCTTTGACATGGGTGGACCAGGACAAATTGTTGGTGATATTCACACCTGGAAACTTGAAACTGTCAACTGTTATGGGCCAGGGTTTTGAGAAACTCAAAATGTATAATGGAGTTCACCTGACCCACAACTTTTAATAGATTGTGGTATGGGGAGCACACGGCCCACTCTACAGGTGTGGTACAGCAGAAATGGAAAAGTATTTTTCAAAGCAAAACAATGTTTATTCTATGAACACAAGTTAACCTTTTTAAAACATACAGTGAACAACTTAGCAACCATCAATTCAAATACAACCCCCAAAGAATACAACATTAAGTAATCCTTAATAACTTCACAAACAACATCCAGAAGACAGAAGAAACACCTTTTAACAGAAGCACATCAAGTTTACATTCACTACTGAAAACATTTATAATTCTAAATTCACCAAATGATCAAGAGGTAGTCTTTTCATGGCAGAGAGATCAACAGTATACCTGCTCTGTCTGGCTTCAGCTCCAACACTGAAAACGAAACTAAAACACACCCTGCAGCAAACAACCTAAAATGAAAGTAAAAAGCTGACAGACAGCCCAGCTCCACCCACAATCTGACATCACTGATAAACACCCATTTCTTAAAGGTAAATTTCTTAAACACTCATGTCTTAAAGGTACTCTCACATGACACAACCATCTCCACCTGGACATCATTGATATAAACAGGGGCGTGTACTACACCTCGCTTCCTAAAGTCGATGACCAACTCCTTTGTTTTGCTGACATTGAGAGAGAGATTGCTGTCATCGCACCATGCTACTAAGTTCTCCTGTACTCTGACTCGTCATTGATTGAAATCAGACCCACTATGGTCGTATCATCAGCAAACTTAAAGATGGAGTTGGTGCCAAATTTTGCCATACAATCATGTGTGTATAAAGAGTATAGTATAGAGCTGAGTATGTAGCCTTGCGAGGCCCCGATGTTAAGCACTATCGTGGAGGAGATGTTGTTACCGATCCTTACTGATTGCGATCTGTGGGTCAGGAAATCTAGAATTCAGTTGCAAGGAGAGAAGCCAAGTCTGAGGATTTGGAGTTTGCATATGAGCTTGGTTGGAATTATGGTATTAAAAGCAGAACTCTAGTCAATAAACAGGAGCCTGGCATAGGAGTCCTTGTTGTCGAGATGATCCAAAGATGAGTGTAAGACCAGGAAATAACGTCTGCTGTAGACCAGTTAAAGCGGTGAGCAAATTTCAGTTCATCAAGGCAATCTGCGAGATTGGATTGTTGCATTTCGTGACTAACCTCTCAAAGCACTTCATAATAACAGATGTCAGGGCCGTCGGGCGTATTCATTGAGGCACACTGCCTGGTTTTCTTAAAGCAGGTGGGAACCTAAGAACGGAGTAAGGAGCGGTTAAAGATGTCTACAAGCACACCCTCCAACTGGTCTGCACAGGATCTAAGTGCATAGCCAGGGACTACATCGGGACCCATTGAATTCCATGGATTCATTTTCCAGAAGGTCATTCTGACTGTAACTGTAGGTGTAGATGTATCCAAGGCTATTGGGGCAAGTGATATTAGTTAGTTGGCTTCCTGCTCAAAGCCAGCATAGAATGCATTAAGCTCATTTACCAAGAGAAACTACAACATATCACCGTAAATCCTCAAAGATAGTATTAAAAACCTATACTGGGGAAGTGGTTCCATTGAGGGGCTGTGTTGATGTAAATGTTCAGATAAACGGACAGGCCGCAGGCATGTCCCTGCATGTTATTAAAGGAGAACCTGGCTGGAGGGAATCAAGTTAAACTGGGCCGAGGTGAATCTCATGTTGGAGTCCGAAGCAAGTCGACCGAAGATTTTAAAGACACATGCCATTGGCTTTAACGGAAAGAGCATGAAACAGAACTCAGTCAAGCTAAAGACTAAGGATGAAAGCCAAGCAAGTTGCTTAAAGGCCAAGTCAGTTCTACCAGGCCTAAGGCTGAGGCAGAATTAGAGAGGCTGGTCTAGCTGGGGGTCCTCGAACCCATTAATGTAAGTGATTGGCATTGCTGATAGTATCTAGGATGAAGAAAGATGGTTTGGATGTACATGTGCCAATTTGAAAGTTATCATCAATCCAGTACTGTGTACAAAGCAATATCCTCTGTCTGAAATTGATGATTTATTTGCTGGATTGGCTGGAGACCAGCATTTCAGTAAAGTTGACCCCAGTCAAGATTATCTCCAAATAAACGTGGACCCAGGTTCACAACAATATTTGACAATAGTCGCACTCAAAGGGTTATTCAGATATAAAAGGCTTCATTTTGCATCATGTCTGCACCTGCATGTTCCAACGTACCATGGATAAAATACTTAGCGGATGAAAAAGAGTCCAGTGCTACTTAGATGATTTCTTAGTTACTGGAAAGAGTGAAGAAGAGCATCTTCAAAAAATTAGAGGTTCAACTCCAGAGACGGGAAGATTACGGACTGCAAGTAAGGAAGGAGAAATGTGACATCTTCAAATCTTCTAATGAATACCTGGGATTCGTCATGGTACAAAGAGACTGTACAAATCATCTTCAAAGGTCAAAGCCATAACTGCGGCACCTGTACCTCAAAATGTTGATTGTTTTTAGGCTTGTTCAACTATTACAGAAGATTTGTCCCAATCTAGCAACTATTCTCAACCCTTTACTCAACTTATTGTGTCAAAACAGGAAACTTTCAGAGGTTATGGACATGGTACTTCATGGCAAGACCGCAGGAGTAAAACCGGAGTTGAAGCCATATTTTACCCGCAGACTTGAGCTATCCGTACAGACTGATTTTCTCGGCTGGGGAACCATGGTCATCATTGTCCAAAAACAACTTCATGAAGGTCATTGTGAGATAAGGATTAAGGAGATAGCCAGAAGCTATTTTTGGTGACCAGGGCTTGACAGTGAAATCAAGGAGAAGCATGTGTTTGGCTTGTGCAAATGTTTGAAACCGGCTGGCACTGACGCCAACATATCCATGAGAATAGCCAGAAGGGCCACGGCAAAGAGTTCATATAGATTATGCCAGACCATTCAAAGGATGAATGTTTTTCATTGTGGAAGATGCCCACTCAAAATGGCCTGAAGTCACCATTATGAAGACTACATCCTCGGAGAGAGCAATAGAAAGACTGGGTGAGATTTTTGCAAGATTTAGTTACCCTGAACAACTTGTCAGCCTCAATAGACCACAGTTCATTTCTCAAGAATTCCTGAACGGAATCCAACACACCCAAGCCACTGCTTATCATCCTGCCACAAATGGGCTGGCTGAAAAATTTGTTCAGACAGTGAAACATTCATTGAACTCGTGAGCAAGGATCATTGTCTAAATAACTAAGCCAAATCCTGATCATACACAGGAATACAGCACATTCAACAACCCAAAGTTCTCTGGCATTACTCATGGTAAAACGTCAGTCACACACAGGGATTCATTTGATAAAGCCGCCTAAGACAAGAGAAATTGTTGAGAGGAAACCACAAAGTCAGGTTTTGCGATGTGGAAACAGGGCTAAACGCCTTGTTTTTCACATAAGTCAGGAAGTATTGGCAAGGAACTATGCTGCCAGTGAGAAGTAAATATCTGTCATTCATTTTAGCACAAACAGGACCGGTCTCCTACATCGCTCAATCTCGAGACAATGTAATATGGAGGAGAGACGCCGATAAACATTTAGCAACTAGAACTAATTTTCCAGAGACAGAGTCAGCTGAGAACCCACAATAAACTGTGCAAAGTGAAGATCTAGACATTCCTGAGAACCTGACAATACCAGAAACAACTGTGGAAACCAATCCCCACATTGAGAACACTTCAACAACGAGTTAACCTACAAAAGCGATGTCGACCCCAGTGGAGACAACTACAGACGACGTCCAAACTTAACCAAAAACACCAGAGGTTACAGTCAACATAAAAAAGTAGGCACCAGAGGTTCGCCAACAACCCACAAGAATCGACGTCCTCTGAAGCATCAAACTTATTGGGTGGGATTCTCCATTTCTGAGACTAAGTGTTGACGCCACCGCAGAAAAACAGGTGCAACGCCCGGACCGATTATGCTACTATTAAGGGGCTAGCACCAGTACCGCTTGGAACACAGCCGGTTCCAATGAAAAATGGTGCAGGATTTGCTGGGTTCATGATTGGCACTCGGGAGGCTGACAAGCTGCAGCCGCACATACACACTTCACTCCCCACACACTCTCACCCAGCCAACAAAGATGGCACTGGTTGTGCTGGAGTGCGCCCATACAGCTGATGGGTTGACTGGGGCCCGGGCACCCAGGGGGGTGCCCTGGGGGGACACCTATACGACCTGTAGCACTAAGTTCAAAGTGGGCTATTAGCAGTGTGCGCAGCTGCATGGCTGCCTTGCCGGCTGCGGCAACAGTGTTTCTTACCCGTCCACCCGACCCCACAGACCACCTCCTGGCCACCCCCCTGCTACTCCCCGCAGCCAGGGGCACAACTGTCAGAAATCTATGGCGATATTGGACACCTTCCCTACCTCCTCCTCTCCCCCAGCAGCTGCCACACCGGTTTCACGATTTTTAAAAGCACAAGTGAACCGTTCCGTCAGGAACTCGGCCAATCAGAGAATACTTGAATGGGCCCGCTATTGATATGCAAATGGTGTTTACTGTGTGTAGGTTCCAGAACACATTGACGCCGCTGTCGAAGTGACGGAGAATTGCGCCTTTCCCGATTTTGCCGTTGGCTAACGGATATACCGCCCATTGACTTTTGTGTTTATTGATTGTTTACATTGTAAATTTTTATTGGTAACGTTATATTGGGTGAGATTCTCCATTTGGGAGACAATGAGTGGAATTCTCTGTTTTTGACACTAACGCCAATGCAGAATTCTTGGATTTTCACGACAGCAAAACAGGCACCACACCTGGATCAATTTCACCACTGCTAAGGGGCTAGCACCGGCTCCACGTAGAACACAATTGATTCCAATGAGAAACAGTGCTGGATTCGCCAGTTTCGTGATTTGCACTCAGGAGGTCTGTCAAGCTGCAGCATGTACACACTGCACTCCCCACACACACCACCCCAGCTAACAAGATGGCAACGAGGAAAACAGCCCCAAGGTTCGTGGACGCAGAGCTCGAGACCCCCCTGGATGTCGTGGAGGAGAGGCGGATGACCCTGCACCCCGGCCAGGGTAGGAGGCTGCCAGACGCCGCCGTTTGCCATGCACAGGTGGCAGAGGCAGTGGGCAATGTCTCCCGTACCGGCCAGCAGTGCCACAAAAACTGCACAAATCCTCAGGGCGGACAGGGTGAATAAGCTGCCCTGTGCCCCTGGCACCAACCCTGTCCCACACCCCTGTAACCTGGCATCCCCCCTCATCCACATCCTGCACCACATGCCGGCACCCATCCCGGCCGCCATGGCCAGATGCCCTGGTCACTGAGGTCACCAGTTACCCACCCCCTGGACTGCATGCGTTGGAGTGTTTAACATTGTCGTTTAAGCCCCCCCACCAGGAGAAGGCCGCACACAACCTCCGGGAGCGGGAGAAGACTGGAGGGGGATCGCCGGACCTGTGGCCCCTCGCCATGGCAAAGCAGAGGCCCCTGGATGTGGTCGGCGGCCCGGAAGAAAGGGAGGTCCCCGAGGTGAAGTTCAGCCGCGGGCGAGGAAGTGAGACCTTGCTGGGTTGCGATTCCCCATGACACGTCTGTCAACCCCCATCAACACCACTCACCCCCCACACCACCCTCACCCCATGCCACCCTCACCTCACCCCCCCCCCCGCACCACCCTCACCCCCTACACCACCCCCACCCTCACCAACCCCCACTTCCACCTGTAATGATACGGAAAATCCAAGGAGAGTAAAGAGTTAACAAGATGATGTTCATGTCTATCAACACTAGATGGCATCACTGAGTAGTCTTATAAAAGGCTGCATCTCTAGGCATTCTGGGAGAAGCTGCTGGAGATGTTGATGTAGAAGGATAGTGTGAAGTTCAGTTCGAGTGTAGGTTATATATTAGAGAGATAATTAATTACTGTATCATAGATTCAATACTATTATTTTGTTAGTTGTTAGTTGTTACTCAGTAGAGTGTGCAAACCATTTCAAGTAGTGGAAATTCATAACACAATTTAAGTAGTGTAAAATAAACTAGTTTTGATTTAAACATATAGCTTTATGTTCTTTGTCACCAATACGACTTTGGCTACCTTGGAGAACAATACCAGAAACATAACATCATAACACCACCCACATGCTCATCACCCCCCAACCCCTGACCCGCGGTTTAATCGTGTGTCATGTCTTGTGTCTTGTAGGATCTGCTCGTGATGGGGCGGGTCCATCTGGTGTCCCCCAGCCTGTGACACAGCCGACGTACCCCTGTGAGCCAAGCAGCAATGAGAGCAGCTCGGACACCAGCCCTCCGCCTGAGACTCAGGAGACCCCGGAGCTCGGGTCGGAGGATGACATTGACTCCCCGTCACAGCTGTCTCCAGCACCCTCCACCATCCCAGAGACACTCACCGCAGTTGGGCACTTTAGTGAAGAGGCTCCTGGGACACTCTCTGGTGCGCACCACACAGCTCATCCGGTACAGCAGGTCTCTTTATTTTCATTCACGTCACATTGACCCAGTAATTCTTATAACACATTTATAACTCATACACTGATCGAGCAATGTGGATCACTTAAATGCTCTTGTGTTCTCAATTTTCATGCAAGTTTTAAAGTAATTTTGAATTGTCCTCTTCTCAGTTTCAGGGTTTAATACATTGGCTCAATAGCATTCCTTATGCCATTTATATGGGAACTCAAAATGATGGCCATCCTATTTCTGACCACTTCTGGTGCATCTCACATGGCAAGAGAGATTATAAGGCCGTTAGCCCAAGAGTTCTAAACATGCACTAGAAGCATTGAGTGGATATCATAATATCAGCCACCACCATTGCTGATTTGGTGGCCAACCTGCCATTTTGGATCTCAAAGGTCCTGTTAAAAACCTATCTTAAATGTACGCTAAAAACATTCAGGTACATTAGAAACCCTGTCTAGTGTTATTTAAAGTGATCATCATATGTTAAATTGACCTTTCTATGCATTTTTCCTTTTTTACAGTTGAAATTATTTTTTGTAAATTGTACTTGTGTATATATGTATGATGTGATCTGTCAGGTTTGTACCAAGAATATCACTGCACCTTGGTACATGTGACAGATTTTATCAATAAACAATAAACTTCCAGGTAACTTCTTTTTGACTTTCTTTTGCTTGTGCAGAGTGAGTGGAATGTTGCTGGAGGAGTTTGGAAAGGATTTTCGACTTAGAAGAAAATAGTGCAATGAAATCAAAGGACTTTGAAGGTCTGTCATCAGGAAGCCTATTTACAATATGAGGGCTATTGTTGAAGGCCCTAGTGGGCTGCAACACAATGGCGACAGGGGACAAAGGGAGCAGGGAGGGGAATACACAGCAAAAGGAAGAAGGAGACTCTCAACAGAAACCATTACAGGGAGCACTTTTCTAACATTCACCTCAGCCAGGAGCAGTGTCTGAGTTGTGTACAATTCACCAATACCCTGAACTGTGTCTCCCCCTACAACCAGACATATAGCTGAAGAGTACAATGAGGGTAGTACTCTCAGTAATCAGTGATCACAAAGCTCACCATGGCCCTCAATTTCCAGGTAGCAGATAACATTCCCCAAAATCTCACTTTTGGCCAAGCTTCACTGCATTAGGGTGATGACAGAGATCCTGGGCGTCATTCTCCGACCCACCAGCGGGTCGGAGAATGGCCGTTGGCCGCCGTGAATTCCGCCCCCGCCGCCCGCCGAAGTCTCCGAAGGGAGAAAAGTCGGCAGGGCGTTAATGGCACCGCAGACGTCGGAGAATGGCACGGGTGGGGGCAAGGCAGCCGATTTTGGGCCTGCCGATATTCTCCCGTCCGGATGGGCCGAAGTCCCGTCGACGTGATGACGGGTCACGTCGACGTAAATTAAACCTCCTTTTATTTGGCATCAACCTGTGCTCCAGGTTTACGACGACCAGCGTGGAGGTGGGTGACGGCCTGGAGGGTTGGCCGCTGGGCAGGCGATGGTGTGGCCGCAGTCTGAATGTGTGGGGAGAGGTGTGAATAGGGTTGTGTGTGTGTGTGTGCGGCGGGGATGGTGGTTAGAGTGGGCTGGGCTCCGGGGGAGTGCCGGGAGGGGGGATCAGTGCCGGGGAGGGCCGGGGAGGAGGATGGGGGGTCCGTGCCGGGGAGGAGGATGGGGGGTCCGTGCCGGGGAGGGGGATGGGGGGGGTCTGTGCCGGGGAGGGGGATGGGGGGGTCCGTGCCGGGGAGGAGGATGGGGGGTCCGTGCCGGGGAGGAGGATGGGGGGTCCGTGCCTGGAAGGGGGATGGGGGGTCCGTGCCGGGGAAGAGGATGGGGGGTCCGTGCCGGGGAGGGCCGGGGAGGAGGATGGGGGGTCCGTGCCGGGGAGGGGGATGGGGGGTCCGTGCCGGGGAGGAGGATGGGGGGTCCGTGCCGGGGAGGAGAATGGGGGGTCCTTGCCGGGGATGAGGATGGGGGGTCCGTGCCGGAGAGGGCCAGGGAGGAGGATGGGGGGTCCGTGCTGGCGAGGGCCGGGGAGGAGGATGGGGGGTCCGTGCCGGGGAGGAGGATGGGGGGTCCGTGCCGGGGAGGAGGATGGGGGGTCCATGCCGGGGAGGAGGATGGGGGGTCCGTGCCGGGGAGGGGGAGGGGGGGTCCGTGCCGGGGAGGGCCGGGGAGGAGGCTGGGGGGTCCGTGCTGGGGAGGAGGATGGGGGGTCCGTGCCGGGGAGGAGGATGGGGGGGTCCTTGCTGGGGAGGAGGATGGGGGGTCCGTGCCGGGGAGGGCCGGGGAGGAGGATGGGGGGTCCGAGCCGGGGAGGAGGATGGGGGGTCCATGCCGGGGAGGGGGATGGGGGGGTCCGTGCCGGGGAGGAGGAATGGGGATCCGTGCCGGGGAGGAGGATGGGGGTTCCATGCTGGGGAGGGGGATGGGGGTCCGTGGTGGGGAGGAGGATGGGGGGTCCGGGCCGGAGAGGAGGATGGGTGGACCGTGCCGGGAAGGAGGATGTGGGGTCCGTGCCGGGGAGGAGGATGGGGGGTCCGTGCCGTGGAGGAGGATGGGGGGTCCGTGCCGGGGAGGGGGATGGGGGGTCCGTGCCGGGGAGGGCCGGGGAGGAGGATGGGGGGTCCGTGCCGGGGAGGACGATGGGGGGTCCGTGCCGGGGAGGAGGATGGGGGGTCCGTGCCGGGGAGGAGGATGGGGGGTCCGTGCCGGGGAGGGGGATGGGGGGGTCCCTGCCGGGGAGGAGGATGGGGGGTCCGTGCCGGGGAGGACGATGGGGGGTCCGTGCCGGGGAGGAGGATGGGTGGTCCGTGCCGGGGAGGAGGATGGGGGGTCCGTGCCGGGGAGGGGGATGGGGGGGTCCCTGCCGGGGAGGAGGATGGGGGGTCCGTGTCGGGGAGGAGGATGGGGGGTCAGTGCCGTGGAGGAGGATGGGGGGTCCGTGCCGGGGAGGGCCGGGGAGGAGGATGGGGTGTCCGTGCCGGGGAGGAGGATGTGGGGTCCGTGCCGGGGAGGAGGATGGGGGGTCCGTGCCGGGGAGGGGGATGGGGGGTCCGTGCCGGGGAGGGGGATGGGGGGTCCTTGCCGGGGGGGCCAGGGAGGAGGCTGGGGGGTCCGTGCCGGGGAGGAGGATGGGGGGTCCGTGCCGGGGAGGAGGATGGGGGGTCCGTGCCGGGGAGGAGGAAGGGGGGTCCGTGCTGCGGAGGAGGATGGGGGGTCCGTGCCGGGGAGAGGGATGGTGGGGTCCGTGCCGGGGAGGAGGATGGGGGGTCCGTGCTGGGGAGGAGGATGGGGGGTCCGTGCCGGGGAGGGCCGGGGAGGAGGATGGGGGGTCCGTGCCGGGGAGGGGGATGGGGGGTACGTGCCGGGGAGGAGGATGGGGGGTCCGTGCCGGGGAGGAGGATGTGGGGTCCGTGCCGGGGAGGGGGATGGGGGGGTCCGTGCCGTGGAGAAGGATGGGGGGTCCGTGCCGGGGAGGAGGATGGGGGTTCCATGCCGGGGAGGGGGATGGGGTTGTCCGTGCCGGGGAGGAGGATGGGGGGTCCGTGCCGGGGAGGAGGATGTGGGGTCCGTGCCGGGGAGGGGGATGGGGGGGGTCCGTGCCAGGTAGCAGGATGGGGGGTCTGTACCGGGGAGGAGGATGGGGGTTCCATGCCGGGGAGGGGGATGGGGTTGTCCATGCCGGGGAGGAGGATGGGGGGTCCGTGGCGGGGAGGAGGATGGGGGGTCCGGGCCGGAGAGGAGGATGGGTGGTCCGTGCCGGGGAGGAGGATGTGGGGTCCGTGCCGGGGAGGAGGATGGGGGGTCCGTGCCGGGGAGGAAGATGGGGGGTCCGTGCCGGGGAGGGGGATGGGGGGTCCGTGCCGGGGAGGGCCGGGGAGGAGGATGGGGGGGTCCCTGCCGGGGAGGAGGATGGGGGGTCCGTGCCGGGGAGGAGGATGGGTGGTCCGTGCCGGGGAGGAGGATGTGGGGTCCGTGCCGGGGAGGAGGATGGGGGGTCCGTGCCGGGGAGGAAGATGGGGGGTCCGTGCCGGGGAGGGGGATGGGGGGTCCGTGCCGGGGAGGGCCGGGGAGGAGGATGGGGGGTCCCTGCCGGGGAGGAGGATGGGGGGTCCGTGCCGGGGAGGAGGATGGGTGGTCCGTGCCGGGGAGGAGGATGGGGGGTCCGTGCCGGGGAGGAGGATGGGGGGTCCGTGCCGGGGAGGGGGATGGGGGGGTCCCTGCCGGGGAGGAGGATGGGGGGACCGTGCCGGGGAGGAGGATGGGGGGTCTGTGCCGGGGAGGAGGATGGGGGGTCCGTGCCGGGGAGGGGAATGGGGGGTCCGTGCCGGGGAGGGGGGGTGCGAGGGCAAGTGAGTTGGTCCACCTGGCCAGGTGCCAGCCTCCAACAGTTGGACCCATGCGGTCTATGCCACCTGGCTGGGGGGAGGAGGGGGTATGGGCAAGGATGACATGTCGTCGTTCCCCCCCCCCCCCCCCAACCAGGCCGTCATGTTTTCCGATCAGCCAGCGATGTTAATCATCCGCTAATGTCTATGTTGCCTTGGGTGAGGAGGAGGAGCATGCCAGAGAGGCGGCGCAGACTGCCGCAGAGGGGCAGGCGGCAGCCGCCCAGACTCGAGGGACACCAGACCGATAGGTGGAGGAGGGGGAGGAGGACGTCGCGGCCCCACGGCAACGGAGGCACCCGAGGGCGCCCCGTGTGTACCGGCCCCGGCAGTCATACCAGGACCTCACGGACCGGGAATGCAGGAGGAGACTCCGGATGAGACGGGAAACCGTGGCACACATCTGCCACCTGCTGGCACACCTGTCACCGCGTGGCACTAGCGGGGGACACCCTCTCCCTGTGTCCGTCAAGGTTACGGTGGCCCTGAACCTTTATACAACGGGGTCATTCCAGGCACCGAGTGGGGACATATCCGGCATATCGCAGACATCGGTGCACCGGTGCATCTGGGCAGTGACAGACGCCCTATATGCCATGGCGCACCGCTACATCCGCTTCCCTGTGGACCGGGCCAGCCAAGATGCCCGGGCCATGGACTTCTCTGCCGTGGCCGGGTTCCCCATGGTCCAGGGCACGATTGATGGGATGCACGTCGCCGTGCGGCCACCTGCAGATAACAGGGCCGTGTTCACCAATATGGAAGGGGACCGATTCGATGAACATACTGGTGGTCTGCGACCACCGCATGACGATCCTGCACGTCTGCGCCCGTTACCCTGGCAGTGTACTCATACGTGTTGTCGCGGTCATCCATCCCCGGCATGTACGAGGGACGCCATCCCCGGCTGAGGGGCTGGTTGCTGGCCGACAGGGGCTACCCATTGCGATCGTGGCTGCTGACGCCTGTACGGAGGCCACGCAGTGAGGCGGAGAACCGCTACAATGATGCCCATGTAGCGACAAGGGGAGTGATAGAGAGGTGCTTTGGCGTGCTGAAGATGCGTTTCAGGTGCCTGGACCTCTCTGGGGGCGCCCTCCAGTATCGGTCAGATTGGGTCGGCCGCATCATTGTGGTGTGCTGCGTCCTGCACAACATAGCCCAGCAGAGGGGCGATGTGCCGCAGGCAGAGGAGTGCCGAGTGGAGGAGCAGCAGGAAGAGGCGCAGTCCTCCCCAGATGAGGGGGATGGGGGCAATGGTCAGGGCAGACGGGCTAGACACGGGCGGGTGGCTGTCCACCGTTACCGGCTGGGCCAGCGGGCACGGGACAGGCTGGTAGCCGCCCGCTTCACTGACTAGATGGGCGTGGGAATCGGGTAGTATGGCCACAGACCGCACATCATGGCAACAGCCGACCACCCACACCCCCCACCCATCCACCCACCCAGCACCCTCACCCCCCTCCCCAACCCCACCCACCCCACCCGCATGCACACCACCCCCCCATTGCCGATCCACCTGCGGCACAACGGCCGGGCTCACACAGTTACCGGTGGACGCGTGTCTATTAATGGCCATGGAGGATGATGACAACCCGCCCTGCGATGAGCTCCTGGCTCCACATCGTTGGACTATGTCTGACCCATGGCCACAGTACCACCATCCACCCGGACCATCCCTGCATGCGGCTGTGACACTGCAGCGCACGGTCCCGTCCTCTGCCCGGGGGGATGTTGATGGCGGCCCAGGGGGAAGGGGGCAGACTCACCTGGGGCTGAGGTAAGACCACCCCTCACACACATACTTGCGCTCAACGTACATGACACCCCCGCACGCTTTGGACAGAGCACAAAGGCAGCTTCTGTAGGTGTAACATTGACTTTAATAACCAAAGGAGTTCATGCACGTGCCCTAGCCCCTAAAACTCATCTGTGCCCTGCACCCGTGCCAACTTACTCAGTGTCTAATTGTTTGGCCTTACAGGCCCTTTGACTACGTCTACGTGGTTCCCCAGACGGCACAGCAGAACTGGAGGTGGACTCCTGTGATTCCTGCCCTCTGACACGGGATCCCTTTGGCGGCCGTTTCCTGGGGCGTCCTGGCCTAGATGAGCCAGGCTGCGGCCCGGGCGACTGGGATGGCGAGCTGCCAGCCTGTCCAGCCCGTTGCCCACCCGATGCACCTGGGACGGAAGGGGGGGGAGTCCGAGGTGTCGCGGTGTTCCGGGACCTCCCCTACAGGGGGACCCGGGACGGACCACAGCACCTCCTCCTCCCTCGGGGTGCCCGATGGCCCCTAGGCCTCTACATGGGTGGGGGATGCGAACTGACTGGCCATCCGACGCCCCCCCGACATCTGGCGCTGCTAGTCCTGGAGTCCCGTGCTGGTATCGACAGGGGTCTGCAGGTTGCAGCCATGGAGCTCAGGGGATTGGCAAACCCTGCCTGTGACTGTGCGCCGCCGGCTTGCACATGGCCAATGGCGCCGATGCCCTCAGCGATGGCCTGCAGAGACTGGGCTATGGCCTGCTGAGACTGGGCTATGGCCTGCTGAGACTGGGCTATGGCCTGCTGAGACTGGGCCATGGCCTGCAGAGACTGGGCCATGGCGTTGAGCGCCTCTGCCATCTGGCGTTGGCACTGGCTCATGGCCTCCTGTGAGAGGGCAGCCATGTCCTGGGCCACAGACGCCGCCTGCACGGAAAGCCCCAGGCCTCGCAAACCGTTCCCCATGCCTGACACCATCGCATCCATTGCCTCCACCGCGGACGGTGTCGGCCTGGGTGGCACGTATGACTGGCACAACTCCCAGCTCCTGGATGAGGGTGGACTCCTCCACCTGCGACTGCAGCCGCCGCAAGCCGGCCGTCACCCTCTTCGCTCGTCTCCGGGTCGGTGGCTGCATCGGATCTAGGGGTGGGTGTGGTAACTCCAGGAACCCGGGATCCATCTGGGCGGCAGACGTTCGCTTGGGCTGGGCTGCCCTCCGACCGCCCGGCCCCTCTGCTGCTTCTACCTCCGCCTGCTGTACCGGGACGGCTGTGTTGTGCGCACCAGTGAGTGTACCAGACGCTTCATCACTAAAGTACCCAACCGAGGTGAGTGTTTCTGCGATGGTGGAGGGTGTTGGTGACAGCAGTGGCGTTGTGGCGTGCTCTTCGTCCCACTCTGAGTCCATGGCACTTTGGGGTGGCACTTCGTCTCCGCCCATCCAATCTGTGTCACTGTCCGGTATTTTGTTTTCCTGGGTAGTGCTGTCCCGGGTAGGGGTGTCCTGGGTAGTGGTGTCCTGGCTCGGCTGTGACGGGGGCCTGTGGCTGCCCCTCTCCTCGCTGGGTGACACACGCCTGCGTTGTCGCACCCGCACGAGATGGGGGCGTCGTCTCCCTGTTGCTCCAGGTCTCTCCGTCTCCCGTGGTCTCCAAGGGACATCCTGCGGGCGTCACATGCCGGAGGGTCCGGGTCTCTCCGTCTCCCGTGGTGTGCGAGGGGCATCCTGCGGGCGTCGCATGCCGGAGGGTCCGGGTCTCTCTGTCTCCCATGGTGTGCGAGGGGCATCCTGCGGGCGTCGCATGCCGGAGGGTCCGGGTCTCTCCGTCTCCCGTGGCCTCCGAGGGGCATCCTGCGGGCGGTCTGCATCTGCGGGGATGGGTGCCTCGACGTTTGCTCCTGCGATACACAATGAAGCATGCATGGTTAGACACGCAGGCAGTGATCAGGTGATATGGGGGAGGAGGATATAGGGGAGGGGGGATATGGGGACGGGCTGTCGGTGGCTCACTTGCTAGTACGCCCCCGACCTCTGCATCAGCAACCTCCCGGTCCTCAGGTCCGCCAGCCAGTTCCAGGGCCCTTTCCTCGTGTTCGGTCAGTGGCCTCTCATCAGCGGGGCGTCATCCAGTCCTCACATGCTCCCTATTGTTGTGTGCGCGCTTCTCCTGTGGGGGGTGGTGGCAGGGGTAAAAGGCAACAGTGTTAGACAGGTATATGAATGCACGCCATTGGTTGCGCGTGTATTGCAGAGGTTAAGGTTAGGGCTGGATTCACTTGGGGATATGGGGGAGGGGGATATGGGGAGGGGGGGATATGGGGGAGGGGGGATATGGTGGAGGGGGGATATGGGGAGGGGGATATGGGGAGGGGGATATGGGGGCGGGGGGATATGGGGGAGGGGGGATATGGGGAGGGGGGATATGGGGGGTATGGGGAGGGGGGATATGGGGAGGGGGATATGGGGGATATGGGGGAGGGGGGATATGGGGAGGGGGAATATGGGGAGGGGGGATATGGGGGAGGGAGGATATGGGGGATATGGGGAGGGGGAATATGGGGGAGGGGGGATATGGGTAGGGGGGATATAGGGGATGGGGGATATGGGGAGGGGGGATATGGGGAGGGGGGATATGGGGAGGGGGATATGGGGGAGGGGGTATATGGGGAGGGGGATATGGGGAGGGGGGATATGGGGAGGGGGGATATGGGGGGTATGGGGGAGGGGGATATGGGGAGGGGGGATATGGGGGATATGGATATCGGACAGGGGGGGGGGGAGGCTCACCCTGGCTGCTCTGACGAGGTTGTTCACCTTCTTGTGGCGACGTTTTTGCCGGCGTGATGCAGGTTGGATTTGCGCCGTTTTTTGCGCCGATCGGCGGACTTTGCGCCGATAACGGAGAATTTCGCCCCCTGTACGCTGGAGAGGGGACATCATTGTCTTCTCTCTTAACAGAACAAAGCAGGAGGGGTGTGCACTTGGTTTAGCAGTATTCCCAATGCTGCATGCATCCACTGACTGTATGTTCTGTGGGTACCACATATTAATGGATAGATGTACTACAGCCAAAAGGGCTACAACTTCCTGAGTGAGCAGTTGGGCTGAGTGGCATTCGATACTCAGGTCAGTGACAGCCTGGCAACAGTACAACACTTACAACTCGTAATAATCAATCATAGCTGCCACATTTGAGTCACCATGATGAACTGAGGCTGGCTGCTCAGTGATAATGGTTGCACTCTACAATTAACCTATTGTTCCTTCATCATACAACTTGATGGGAGAGCACCTGCAATGAGAACCATACTGTCACCAGAAACATTGTGGAGCAAATCTTCAGGGTTCTAAAACTACAGCTTTGGACCACTGGGTGAGGAGTCCTCCAGCACCTTGGAATATCATGAGAGGTCATTGAACGTTTTCCAGCACTGTTGCCAGGTATTCGGGGCCAGACTCTGTGTATTGCCTTCCATAGTCATCTGCTTTCTTTTGCTTCAGAGGATACATTTTGAGGGCCTCCTGGTCCTTTCTAGAAACAATACTGTGGTCCTCCTCTCAACCTCCTACTGGTGTCTCCAACATTAGCTGAGGAACTCTTTCTGGCCTGATGCTCCATTTGCAGTCTCCTACGTGGCTTCAAGCAGTTTTTAACACAGCTTCAGCATTGCTGAAACATGGACACGCCTCTCCTTCAAGAGGACCACACTGCTTTTAAGATGTCCAAGCTAGCTGTCCATTGTGCTGGCCACACAAGCTCCTGGATTCCATGTTGAGGGTGCTGCCAATCAGCAGTATTGTGTTGCACACTGTCATCAGTGAAATGGGAAGGCAGCATGAAGTGTGTACATCGGCCTCAATTCAACTGACTGCAGGCGAATTGACATCTCAATCTACACATCCGCTGACTGGCCAAAACCAACTTTTTATATTCCTTTGCAGAATGTGATCGTCACTGGCTAGACTAGCATTTTATTTTCTATTGCTCATGCATGCTTGGTGGTGGTGAGGTGCCTTCTTGAACTGCTGCAGTCCCTGAGGTGTAGGTACACTGTGAGTGCTGTTAGGGAGGGAGTTCCAAGACTATGAAGCAGCAACAGTGAAGGAACGGGAATGTATTTCACAGTCAGAATGGTGTGCAGCTTGGAGGGGAACTCATGTGAGGTGCTGTTCCCAAGTGTCTGCTGCCTTTGTCCTTCTAGGTGGTAGAGGCCACGGGTTTCGAAGGTGCTGCCTAAGGAGCCTTGGTGAGGTCCTGTAAGGCATCTTGTAGATGGTACACACGGCTGCCACTGCGCATCACTGGTGGAGGGAGTGATTGTCGGAGGAGGTGGATGGGAGAAGTGTTTGTGGAATGGGTCCGAATCAAGTGGACTGGATGGCATCAAATCTCTTGAGTATTGATGGAGCTGCAGTTATCCAGGCAAGTGAAGAGTTTTCCATCACACTCCTGACTGTGTCTTGTAGGTGGTGGACAGGCTTTGAGGAGTCAAGAGGTGAGTTTCTCACCACAGAATTCCCAGCTTCTGGCCTGCTCTTGTAACCACAGTATTTATATGGCTGATCCAGTTCAGTTTCTGGTCAAAGATTACCCCCAGGATGTTCATAGCAGGGGATTCAGCGATAGCAATGTCAAGGGGTGATGGTTAGATTCTCTCTTGGTGGAGGTGATCAATGCCTGGCACTTCTGTGGCTCAAAGGTAACTTGCCACTGAGCAGCCCCAGCCTGAATGTTGGCCAGCACTTTCTGTATATGGGTGCGGACTGCTTCAGCATTTGAGGAGTGACGAATGGTGCTGAGCATTGTGCAGTTATCAGCAAACACCCTGACTTCTGACATTATTATGGAGGGAAACTCATTGATGAAGCAGCTGGAGATGGTTGGGCCTTGGAAACTGCCCTGAGGAACTCCTACAGTGATGTCCTGGAGCTGAGTTGATTGTCCTCCAACAACCATAACCATCTTCCTTTGTGCTCAGTGTTATTCCAACCAGTGGAGAGTTTCCCCCCGATTCCCATTCAGTTTTGCGAGGCCTCCTTGATGCCGCACTTGGTCAAATGCAGCCTCAATGTCAAGGCAGTCATTTTCACCTCACCTCTAGAGTTTGGCCCTTTTACCCATGTTTGAACCAAGACTGCAAAGAGGTCAGGAGCTGAGTGACCCTGGTGTAACCCAAACTGAGCGTCAGTGAGCAGGTTATTTCTGCGTAAGTGCCGCTTGATAGCGTGTCGCTGTTGCCTTCCTTCACTTTTCTGATGATCGAGAGTGGACTAAAGGGGGGTAATTGGCTGAGTGGGATTTGTCCTGATTTTTGTGGACAGGACATACCTGGGCAAGTTTCCATATTGCCGGGTCGATGCCAGTGTTGTATCGGAAGAGATTGGCTAAGGGCGCAGCCAATTAGAGGGTCATAGTATCATAGAGTCATACAAAAGAGGCCATTCGGTTCATTGAGTCTGCACCGATAAAACTACACTAAGCCTACACAAATCCCACTTTCCAGCACTTAGCCCACAGACTTGGATGTTAAAACATTTCAAATGCTCATCCATGTACTTTTTTAAAGGTTGTGAGGTTACCTCCTCAACTACCCTCCCAGGCAGTGCAGTCAAACCCCCTCTAAACTTCCTGTCCCTCACCTTAAAATGATACTCCCTTGTTACTAACCCTTCAACTGAGGGCAACAGCTGCTTCCTATCCACCCTGTCCAGCCCCCTCGTAATTTTATACACCTCAATCACCCTCCCCCTCAGCCTTCTCTGCTCGAAAGTAAATAACCCGAGCCTATCCCACCTCTCTTCATAGCTCAAATGCTCCATCTTAGGCAACGTCCTTGTGAATCTCCTCTGCACCCTTTCCAGTGCAATCACATCCATCCTATATCCAGTGACCAGAGCTCCACACAGTACTCCAGCTGAGGCCTAACCAAAGTTGGTACAACTCCAACATAGCCTTCCTCCTTTTCTAATCTATTGATTGATTGATCTTGGTTTATTGTCACATGTATCGAAGTACAGTGAAAAGTATTTTTCTGCAGCCAAAGGGATGTTCACAGTACGTACATAGCAGACAAAAAGAATAATCGACAAAGTACATTGACAAATAGGACATCGACAATAGTGATTGGTTACAATGCGGAACAATGGCAAACAAAGCAAATACATGCCATGACTGATAAAGGCAAGTCTCCTGTATGCCTTCTTAATTGACCTATTAACCTGTCCTGCCACCTTTAGGGATCTGTGGACCAGCACCCAATATCCCTCTGTTCCTTGGAGCTTCCTAGTGTCCTGCCATTCATTGAGTGCTCCCTTGTCTTGTTACTCATTCCAAAGTGCACTGCCTCGCACTTCGCAGGGTTAAGTTCCATCTACCATTAATCTGTCCATCTGATTAACCTGTCTATATCTTCCTGCAACCTAAGACCTTCTTCCCCACTATTAACCACCCTGTCAATCTTTGTGTCAGCCACAAACTTACTTCTCATACCCCTTTATTCTCATTTACATTATTTATATATACCATGAACAACAAGGGACCTAGCACCGGTCCCTCTGGTACACAACTGGACACCGTCCTCCAGTCACACAAACAGCCTGCTACCACCACCCTCTGTCTCCCACCACTCAGCCAGTTTTGGATCCAACTTGCCAAATGAACCTGGATTCCATGCGCTTTTACCTTCTTTATCAGTATCCCATGTAGGACCTTGTCAAAGGCTTTGCTGAAATCCAGAACAGACTAAAAGATAATAAGACATAGAAGCAGAATTAGGCCATTCGGCCCATCGAGCCTACTCCGCCATTCAATCATGACTGATATGTTTCTCATCCCCATTCTCCTGCCTTCTCACCATAACCCCTGATCCCCTTATATAAACTACATCAACTGCACTGCCCTCATCTACACACCTGATCGCCTCTTTCAAAAATTCAATCAAATTTGTTAGGCATGACCTTCCTCTGACAAATCTATGCTGACTATCCCTGATCAAACCTTACCTCCCCAAGTGGAGACAAATTATCTACTTCAGAATTTTCTCCAATAGTTTGCCTACAACTGTTGTAACTGGTCTGTAATTCCCTGGTTCATTTGTACCACCCTTCTTGAAAAGTGAAACCACATTAGCTGTCCTCCAATCCTCTGACATCTCTCCTAAGCCAGAGAGAATTGAAAGTTCGGGTCAGCGCACCTCTAGCTTCGTTCCTTGCCTCCCATAGCAGCCTGTGATTAGAACAAATCTGGACATGGGGACTTGTCCACTTTTAAGACGCCCAAAACCTCCAATAGCTCCTAGTTCCCTGGGTGGGATTCTCCGATCCCCCGCTGGGTCGGAGAATCCCCGGGGGGCCGGGTGAATCCCACCCCGCCGCTCCGACGCGGGCTGCTGTATTTTCCAGTGCTGATTTTTGGGCGGGGGCGGGGGTCACGCCACGCCAGTCGGGGGCCATTGGTAGCGGCCCCCCCGGCAATTCTCTGGACCCTGATGGGCCGAGCGGCCGTTGGTTCCTGGCCAGTCCTGCCAGCGTGGATTGGACATGGTCCAATGTTATCTGCTACCTGGAAATTGAGGGCCATGGTGAACTTTGTGATCACTGATCACTGATCACCCCCAGCGGGGGGTCAGAGAATCCCGCCCAGGGAATTAGGAGCTATTGGTGCTCCAGTTTCCTCCCAAAGTGCAAAGATGTGCAGGTTAGGTGGATTGGCCTTGATAAATTGCCCTTCGTGTCTAAAAAAGGTTGGGCGGGGTTACTGGGTTACGGGGATAGGGTGGAAGCGTGAGCTTATGTGGGGTGCTCGTTCCAAGGGTGGTGCAGACTCGATGGGCCAAATGACCTCCTTCTGCATTGTAAATTCTATGATTCTATTTTACTTTTCCCTGGTTATCCTATTCGCCTTAATATAGAATATTTTGGGATTCTCCCTCATCTTACCCACCAATGCATTTTCATGCCCCTTCTTTGTTCTCCTAATTGCTTTCTTAAACCCCCCTACACTTTCTATGCTCCACTAAGGCCTCCGCTGATTTGCTCGCTTTGTACCTGCTAAAAATCTCTCTTTTCTTTCTTATCCATCCCTGAATATTCCTGGACATCCAGGATTCTCTGGGTTTGTTGCTCCTACATTTCACCCTAAAGGGAACATGTGGGGCCTGTACACTCCCCATTTCCTCTTTGAATGCCCCCCCCCCACTGCTCTGCTGTTGATTTTCCCACAAGAAGTTGTTCCCAGTCTACTTTGGCCAGACCCTGCCTTATTTTAATAAAATCTGCCTTCCCCCAATCCAGAACCATTTTTTGCAGACCAACTTTTTCCTTTTCCACAACAGATCTAAATCGGAGGTTGTGGTCGCTATCATTAAAATGCTCCCCACTGCCACCTTAACACCTGTCTTACTTTGCTCCCCAGACTTAGATCCAGCACTGCACCATCCCTTGTTGGACATAAAAAGGTCTCCTGAAAATATTTCCAGAAATCAGCATCCTGTAAACCCGTACACTATGCCTATCCCAATTAATATTGGGGAAGTTGAAATCCCTGTAATATAATTACCCTATTCTTATTATTACACTCCTCAGTGAATTGTCTACGGGCATGATTTTTTTTTAAATGTTTTATTCTCCTCCTTTTTCACATTTTCTCCCAAATTTACACCCAACAATAAACGATCAGTAACGAATGAAATGTCAATCTCCATATCAATAACAACGATCCCATCCTCCCACCAAACCCCAGACATTGGCCCGCATGTTAACATAAACAAATGACAAAAAGGAATCTGGAATCACCAATAGTCACCATTAACACATACAGTCCCCCTCCCCCCAACCCTCCCAGCCCCCAACCCCCCTAATAAGACCATAAGACCATAAGACATAGGAGCGGAAGTAAGGCCATTCGGCCCATCGAGTCCACTCCGCCATTCAATCATGGCTGATTTCAACTCCATTTACCCGCTCTCTCTCCATAGCCCTTAATTCCTCGAGAAATCAAGAATTTATCAACTTCTGTCTTAAAGACACTCAACGTCCCGGCCTCCACCGCCCTCTGTGGCAATGAATTCCACAGACCCACCACTCTCTGGCTGAAGAAATTTCTCCTCATCTCTGTTCTAAAGTGACTCCCTTTTATTCTAAGGCTGTGCCCCCGGGTCCTAGTCTCCCCTGCTAATGGAAACAACTTCCCTACATCCACCCTATCTAAGCCATTCATTATCTTGTAAGTTTCTATTAGATCTCCCCTCAACCTCCTAAACTCCAATGAATATAATCCCAGGATCCTCAGACGTTCATCGTATGTTAGGCCTACCATTCCTGGGATCATCCGTGTGAATCTCCGCTGGACCCGCTCCAGTGCCAGTATGTCCTTCCTGAGGTGTGGGGCCCAAAATTGCTCACAGTATTCTAAATGGGGCCTAACTAATGCTTTATAAAGCTTCAGAAGTACATCCCTGCTTTTATATTCCAAGCCTCTTGAGATGAATGACAACATTGCATTTGCTTTCTTAATTACGGACTCAACCTGCAAGTTTACCTTTAGAGAATCCTGGACTAGGACTCCCAAGTCCCTTTGCACTTCAGCATTATGAATTTTGTCACCGTTTAGAAAATAGTCCATGCCTCTATTCTTTTTTCCAAAGTGCAAGACCTCACACTTGCCCACGTTGAATTTCATCAGCCATTTCTTGGACCACTCTCCTAAACTGTCTAAATCTTTCTGCAGCCTCCCCACCTCCTCCATACTACCTGCCCTTCCACCTATCTTTGTATCATCGGCAAACTTAGCCAGAATGCCCCCAGTCCCGTCATCTAGATCGTTAATATATAAAGAGAACAGCTGTGGCCCCAACACTGAACCCTGCGGGACACCACTCGTCACCGGTTGCCATTCCGAAAAAGAACCTATTATCCCAACTCTCTGCCTTCTGCCTGACAGCCAATCGTCAATCCATGTTAGTACCTTGCCTTGAATACCATGGGCCCTTATTTTACTCAGCAGTCTCCCGTGAGGCACCTTATCAAAGGCCTAATGTTCGATGTGATCCAATTCTCGAAAGTGCCTAATGAATAACGCCCATGAATTGTAGAACCCCTCCATCCTTCCCCTCAGTTCAAATTTGACCTTTTCAGGCATTCAGAATTCCAGCAGGTCCCCCCGCCACACCAGGGTACAGGGTGGAGAGGTTGATCTCCACCCTAACAGAATACGGCATTGGACGATCAACAAGGCTAAGGCTACGACATCTGCCTCCGCGCTCGTTTCCAACCCCGGCTGGTCCGACACCCCGAATATGGCCTCCCAAGGGCTCGGGTCCAGTTTCACGTGCACCACTTTAGAGATTACCCTAAAAACTTCCTTCCAGTAATCCTCCAGCTTTGGACAGGAGCAAAATATATGAGCATGGTTTGCGGGACCTCCCCCGCAGCGTTCACAAACATCTTCTACCCCCTCAAAGAACCGGCTCATCATCGCCCTCGTAAGGTGTGTCGTGTTAGGTACACCGGTATAACACTGGCTGCAACTGGATGCAGCATAAATCAAAAAGATTGTAACAACACCCTTGACTGACCATCTAGATGTTCATCAGTGGAAAGAGGAGGGTGTGAGTGCCTCGTGTCTTTTATAGTCAGATCCCACCCCTGAGCATCCTGCCTGCTTATTGGTCATGTCCTGTTCTCTGTGTCCATTAGCTGCTTGGCTGTATATCATTATGTGTGTGTCTGCATATCATGACAAGGTGCGCTCTATACACCACCTTCAGCTGTATCGGCCCCAACCTCGCACACGAGGTGGAGGAGTTCACCCTCCGGAGCATCTCACACCAGAACCCCTCCTCCATACCCTCTCCCAACTCTTCCTCCCACTTTGCCTTGATCCCTTCTAGTGGCGCCATCTCCTCCTCCAAAATAGCCCCGTAAACCCACCCTTCTCCAGTCCCCCTGTCGTCAGCACCTCCTCCAGCAATGTGGAAGCCGGCTCTACTGGGAAGCTCTGTACCTCCTTTCTGGCAAAGTCTCGAACCTGCATGTATCTAAATATTTGCCCGTGCTCCAGCCCATAGTTCGCTCCCAGCTCCTTCAATCCCGCAAAACGACCCCCAAGAATTAAATCTTTTAGTGTCTTAATTCCTTTCTCCTCCCGTCTCCGAAAATTTCCATCCCTCTTCCCTAGCTCAAATGTCTGGTTCCCCCGAATCGGGATTTCCCTTGACCCTGTCCCCAACCCGAAGTGCTGTCGAAACTGCCTCCAAATTCTCAATGAAACTATTACTACCGGACTCCATGAGTATCTCCCCGTGGCCGTTGGGAGCGGCGCTGTCGCTAGCGCCTTCAATCCCGACCCCCGACACAAACTCTCCTCCATTCTGACCCATTGGGAGTCAACCTCTCTGACCCAGCTCCGTACCTCTCCACATTCGCCGCCCAGTAATAATACATCAGGTTCGGAAGACCCTGCCTGCCTTCCTCTCTGTAGTAGCACCTTTTTAATTCTGGCCACCTTCCCTCCCCATATAAATGAGGTAATCATTCCTTCAATCTCTCTAAAAAATGCCTTTGGCAGGAAAATCGGCAGGCATTGAAAAATAAGCAGGAATCGCGGCAGCACATTCATTTTAACCTCCTGAACCTGACCTGCTAATGACAGAGGGAGACCATCCCACCTTAGAACATAGAACATAGAACAGTACAGCACAGTACAGGCCCTTCAGCCCACAATGTTGCGGCGACCATTTATTCTAATCTAAGATCAACCTAACCTACACCCCTTCAATTTACTGCTGTCCATGTGCCTGTCTAAGAGTCGCTTAAATGTCCCTAATGACTCTGACTTCACCACCTCTGCTGGCAGTGCATTCCACACACCTACCACTCCCTGTGTAAGTACCTACCTCTGACATCTTAAAATTATGTCCCCTCGTGACAGCCATTTCCACCCTGGATCAGCTTTCACTCTCCTCACCAAACTAGAAATGTTGTACCTGCGGAGCCCCCCCAATCTCGGGCAACCTGCACCCCCAGGTATCTAAAGTGAGTCCCTGCCTTATAGAATGGCAGCCCCCCTCCCCCACCCCTGGCCCCACCCCTGGCCGAGACACCACAAAATATTCACTCTTGTCTCGATTGAATTTGTACCCTGAGAAAGACGCAAACACCCGAACCAGCTCTAGTATTCCCCCTATTGATACTCTTGGTTCCGACACATATAATAACAAGTCATCGGCATATAAGGACACCCTATGATCTACCCCCCCCCCCCCGCACTATCCCTTTCCAAAGCCCCGAACCTCTTAATGCGATGGTCAATGGCTCAAACGCGAGTGCAAACAGCAGGGGTGACATAGGACATCCCTGCCTAGTCCCACGGTGGAGAGGAAAGTATTCTGAGTTGATTTTTGTGCGGACACTGATCCTCGGCTCCTTATATAATAGCTTTACCCAGTCCACAAATCTGAGTCCAATTCCAAACCGCTCTAGAACTGCCATCAAGTACCCCCATTCTACCCAGTCAAACGCTTTCTCGGCGTCCAATGCCACAACCACCTCTGTTTCCTTCCCCTCCGCCGGTGCCATAACCACGTTCAATACCCTCCTAATGTTCGAAAAGAGCTGCCTCCCTCTCACAAACCCCGTTTGATCTTCACCTATCACCTTCGGGAGGCACTCCTCCAGCCTACCTGTCAGTACCTTCGCCAATATCTTTGCGTCCACGTTTAAAAGTGATATGGGCCTACAAGACCCACACTCCGTCGGATCCTTATCTTTCTTAAGTAACAGGGAAATCGATGCCTGCCCCAAAGTTTGTGGTAACACCCCCTTCCCTATCGCCTACTTAAACATCCCCACCATCAGCGGTACCAGCTTATTTTTGAATTTTTTATAATATTCCATCGGAAGCAAATCCGGCCCTGTCACCTTCCCCGACTGCATCCTCCCAATCGCATCTTTTATCTCCTTCTCCATTGTCGCCCCCTCTAATGTAGCCCTGTCCCTCTCCCCTAACCTCGGGTACTCCAGCCCATCTAGAAATTCCTGCATCTCCTGGCCTACCCCAGGTGGCTCTGACCTGTATAATCTCTCATAGAATTCCTTAAAGACCTTTTTCAGGTTAATCTGATCTGGAGCTACCACCAACTTCCCTGCCCTGTGCCGCACCTGGACAATTTCCCTTGCCGCAGCCTCTCTACGGAGCTGACCCGCCAACATCCGGCCCGCCTTCTCTCCATGCTCGTAAACTGCCCCTCTTGCTCACCTCAATTGGTGTACCGCCTTCCTGGTAAATAGTCGCCTGGAGTTCCTATCTTCTGCATACCTCCTGTCTACCTCCAGCATCTCATCTATTACCCTCTGACATTACAACCTCGCCTCTTTGTCTAGCCTAGCCTTGAACGAGGTCACCTCACCCCTCACCACCTCCTTTAAAGTCTCCCAGACAACCGCCTTTGACACCTCACCCGTGCAGTTAAAACGTACATATTCCTCGATTACTTTTTCAATTTTGTCACAGAACCCTCGGTCCCCCAACAGTCCCTCATCTAATTTCCACCCTGGTCTCTGTACCATCACCTTCTCCAGTACCATATCCACCCAATGCGCAACATGATCTGATACTGCAATTGCCAAGTACTCCCACCCTTTTACCCCAGCCAGCAGCGCCTTCCCCACCATGAAAATGTCAATCCGCAAGTGCACCTTATGGACCGCTGAGAAAAACGAGTACTCCCGCTCCCTCGGGTGCAGAAACCTCCAAGGGTCCAACCCTCCCATTTCCACCATTAGCCCAGCCAGTACCTTCGCCCCTCCTGATGGGGCCAGCGAGTGTGGCCGTGATCTGTCTAATTTTGGCTCCTGCACCAAGTTCCAGTCCCCCCCCCACTATCAGTTTATGTGTGTCTAAGTCAGGGATGGCCACACACACCTTCTTCGTGAATCCCATATCATCCCAATTGGGACCATATGCACTTACCAGCACCACTAGCCTCCCCTGACTAACCCTGACTAACCCAGCCCTTTTTAAGTCTCACCTGGTCCTTCACCCTCAGGTGAGTCTCCTGCAGCATTGCTGCATCGGCCTTCAAACTTTTAAGATGCGCAAGCACCTTTGACCTCTTGACTGGGCCTCCCAGTCCCCTCACGTTCCACGTGACTATCCTAACTGGGGGTCCCTCACCCCCCCTTCTTATCCACCATCATCATACCACCGGGCCCTGCCCCATGAGCCTGACTTGTCCCTTTCCATTATTAACATCGAACCCCCTCCCCCCTCCCAGAATCCCCTCCTGCACGTCCCCTCGAGAAAAACTCCAGTACCTATCCTCCTTCCCCCCCCCCCCCCCCCCCCCACTTGCTCGCCTCGTAGGCCCATTGAAACCTGATAACCAAGCTCCAATGTCCGCAGCCCTCCTCTCACCTCACCTCCGTTCACTAGCCGACTTTAGTTAGCTGGTGCGGGTAGTCCCCCTCTCCCCCAAAAAGGCGTACTGTGTCCTCCCACCCAGTCCCAGAAGAAAAAGAAAAGCAATCGAACCCATGCAATTCAATGAAATAACATATAAACGTTGCAACAAAAACAAAAAGGAGCAAAAATGCCAATCAAACCAAACCAAAACTTAAACTCTATAACAATGTGAAGTCAAGGAAGTTACAATACAGGTCAGTGAAAAGAAAGTTATAACATTTATACATTCTCCAGCTCCCCAATCACAGTCCACGATCCTTCTTCCAACTCCACTCCTCACTTCTGTCTCAAGCCTTCTGCCTTCATGAATGCCTCAGCCACCTCCACCGTTTCAAAATAAAATCTTTGGCGTTGTACGTCACCCTCAGCTTCGCCGGGTATACCATACCAAATCGCATTCCCTTGTTGTACAGTGCCGCCTTCACTCGGCTGAACGCCGCTCATCTCTTTGTCAACTCCAGCGTCAAGTCCTGGTAAATCCAAACTCTAACAGCATCCCACTCCACCTCCCACTTCAGCTTCGTCCAGTTTAACACCTTCTCCTTCATGTGGTATTTATGGAAGCAGATAATTACTGCTCTCGGCGGCTCGTTTACTTTGGGTTTCGGCCTTAACGACCGAAGAGCTCGGTCCTGTTCATACCGGGACGGGTCTTCACCCTCCCCCATTAACCCCACCAGCCTCTCAGCAAAGTACCCTGTTGGCCTTGAGCCCTCTGCTCCTTCAGGTAAGCCAACAATTCTCAAATTTTGCTGCCTCAAGCGGTTCTCCAAGTCCTCGAGCTTTGCTCAGAGCCCTCTGTTGACCTCCACCACCCTCTGTAGTTCGTCTCCCATCGAGGTGAGCTGGTTACTGTGCTGCGACATGACCTCCTCCATTTCCTTCATCTTTTCACCCTGTTCTCTCACCTCAGCCGATGTCTTTGCCCCATCCACCCTCGCCAGGGCGATTGCCTCCTCCACCAATGATCTCAGTGCGAGCGCCATCTCCTCCCTCAACACCTACATGTGCCTCACAAAGTGCTTCTCCAGCTCCACAGCCATCACCTTGGTTTTCCTTTCCACTGTAAGTAGTGCGGCCCCACCACGCGGTCCGGCCTCCGCCATCTTGTCAGCACTTTTACTGGTCCTCTCCTTTGGTGGCGAGCCCGCGTTTCCTCCCTTCTTCACAGCTGTTATTGGCATCCCTTAGCCACTTAATATTTTTCTTCTTCTTTCTTCATTCTCAAGATAAATAATAAAATAATATTTTCCTTCTTCATTTTTCAATCTCGATAAATAATAAAATCATAAAATAAATTTTTAAAATTGAAAAATTACATTAAAAAACATCTCCTCTCCTGGGACCGGACTTCAAACTTCCCAACCTTGCATTTTCAGCGGGAGGCCACCCGGTGTGCGCTGCTCCCCCTCTACATTCGCGCTGGATTCAGGCCGAGCCTCAGGCCACCCTCCTCCCCCACTGCTTGCTTCAGGCTCGAGACCCCTGCTCCTCCGATCACGGGGGTCCCCACCAGCTCCAAACCGGCCCGACCCGGCGCCCGTCCCTTAGGCCCCAACCGCTGAAGAAATCCTGACCGGCGAAACTACGGGGAAACCCCCGGAAAACGGCGAAATGCCCCCGACCGGCATTCTCTCCAGCGCAACCGCTGCACTCGCACACGCCACTGGAAGTCCTACGGGCATGATTTAATGGAAATATTTTGAAGTGTTATTTTGGGTGGGTTTGGTGGAGTGTTTCTTGCCAGCTTATTTGGTGCGATCCACTCCGGGATTTACCCACACTTAGGACGCGATTTAACCAAACAAGTGCAGTGATATCATGGCTGTGTTGTAATTCACTGACTGACCACTAAGAGTCTCACTAATATATAAGTGAAGGTTAGAGTCAGGTGACCTCAGACTGACTGAAGAGCTGGAAGAGAGAGGTTGCTTGTGCATGATCATACTGTTATTCATCTGTTGTTTTGTATATAGTTGACCCACAGTTAATGTTAATAAATAATTTATAGCTTTAGCTACAACTGTTCTTCTAATACAAATCAGGCCATCCGACAAGTACATTACATGGTACCAAGGCTGGACGATATTAAACGCTGAGAAAGGTTGCCATGAGGTCCACAGAGATTTGAAGATTTTGCAGACTCCAGGAATTAACAACATGGAGTCGTTGAAGCCACCAATGAGTCCCAGATTTCATGGTAATGTGGACAGCAACCGGCATGTGTTCAAACAACAATTTAATCTGTTTCTTACTGCAGTAAATTTAGGAGATAAATTACTTTCGCGAAAGGTAGCAATGTTCTGAACAGTGGCAGGACCCGAAGCAATAGCTGTGTTTAATATGTTTAAATTTGCAAAAGATGAAGATGGTAAAAATTTTAACGAAGTAATTTGAAGATTTGATGCACATTTCATCCCCAGGAAGAATGGAATTTATGAACGCTATATGTTTAGATAACGTTTACAAATGACAGAAGAGTCCATGGATCATTTCATCACTGATTTAAAGTCAAAAGCTAAAACCTCTACGGCAGGATACTCCGACGATCGGCCGGAGAATCCCCATTTACGCGGGAATCGGGGGTGGCGCCGTTTTTGCGATGCTCCACCCCGTCAAAAATGGCATACTTGTGGAGTATGCCGCATGCCGTATGGACGACCTCAGGACGTCACCTGAGGCCCTCCCTGATGCTGCGCTCCCAATGGGCCGAGACGCCGAAGACTTCGCTCACGTGTGCTCACATTGTTCGGGAACCTCGCTTGGCGGCTGCGGACGAAGTCCAGCACCGCCACAGTAGGGAGGAAGCCGTTCCGCTGGAGGGGGGACTTCGACGCGTGGCTGCGGGGACTGGTGGGGGATGGCCTGGGGTGGCGAGGCTGGCTACAGGGGGCAGTTCTGACAGGCAGGGTCCACGCGCAGCCGCCGCAGCCCATCACCGTGCGCCTGCACGGCCACGGACCCGGCCATTCTCCGGCATTATCCACAGGTAAAGCCGGGGGCTTTACGCTGTGCGGCTGATAACCCCCCACCAGACGGAGGATCGTTGTGGGGGAGGCGCCGACTTTCTGGTCCTAAAACCAGATGGATGCTGTGGATATAGCCGTAGGAACAGATAATCCAGCTCAGTATTTTCTGCGGTAGAATCTTCCATCATTCGGGACCAGATTGTATTTGGTTTCAATGAAAATAAGGTGAGGGAACAGTTGCTGAGGCAATCGGAGCTATCTTTGGAACAGTTTTGTCAGGCTCATGAGCTAGCAGCACGGCATTTATTGAGAAAAATGCAAAGGTGACATTTGAAACATGAAGGACTGATGGAAAAAACCCCAAGAAACATGAGAAAAAGCAAAGTAACAGAAAAGATCCCATAAAAGTAAATGTAATGAAATGCTAAAATGAAATAGCAGAAGGTTCTCGAAGGGTTAACTGCAGACAAAGGTTCTTTAGAAAGCAGACAGCCATTATCACACAGGCCTTGAGTTAAGGAAGCAGTTCATGCTGCAACTTAATATCTTTAGTTCAAGAAATTCTTATAAAAAATTAAATTTTAAGTTAAATAAAGAGGATGAGTTTTATACCCTTTAATAGAAGTTAATTAGTTTAGCAAGCAGTTGATTGGAATTATCAGAATCTTAATTTTGAATAATTTGAAACATTTAAGAATACAAGAAAATACAATACTTCCAAAAGATAAGGGAATGAAAGACTGGAATGCCCCAGTATAATTAACAAGGAAACCTCCCTTCCAGTAAGCTGGCAGACCAAGGTCAGGTTTACACGAAGGCCCTCTCATGATATTATGAGGACTTGATGTGAATCACATGGACAGGAAAAGTATTGCGATCAGGAGCAGAAGAAAATACTTCAGAATAATGTCATGTAATCAGCAAAGCTGTTTTAAAGGTGATATACATCCTAGATCGCCCCCAGCCAGGCACTCACTCTCAGCCTGCAGGGTGATTTCGGTACATGGGACAGACAGAAGACGAAAGCCGAGCAGAACCGGAGAACAACCGGGAGGAGACCAGCAGATAAAGGAGAGAGATTGTCGAGGAGGCCCAGGAAGGTCTGATCAACCGACCAGGAGAATCCAGAAGCAAGATCTTTTTACTTTTCTGTAAAGACAGTGATTTTATCTTTTAAAAGAAAAAATAAAATAGCTTAAAGTTTAAACCTGAAACAGTGGTTTATTACAAAAGTCTACTTTACTTATCTAGCAACGCAGGACCCAGGATTGAGGCTACTAGGTGGTAAGTAGATAAAATTCTTCTATGAAGATACGGGTTATCCCGGGGAATAACTTGAAACACTAGTTTGACCTGAATAGCACCCGTTAATAAGTCTGCATAGGAGTCGGGAGTGTGAATCCCTGTCCACCATTTAGAATCTCTTGACCGTTTTTCCCTAAAGGGGAAACCTAAGAATTCTAAGAATAGTGGTGAGGTTTAAATACACATTCTAAAATGTTTCTCAGTAATGGCAGCGTCTTCTTGGAGGAAAGCACTCCAGTTGCCACCCTTTTCCCAAAAAGGCGGGAAACTTCCAAAAAAAGGCGGGAACGTTCTTGCAGCTCCATGACTATTCACTACCTCCACCACCAATGCACAGTGTCCACCATCCACAAGGTGGTTTGCAATAATTCACCAAGGCTCCTTAGACAGCACCTTCCAAACCCACAACCACTAACACCTAGAAGGAGAAGGGCAGCAGATACATGGGAACACCAACACATGGAAGTTTCCCTCCAAGTCACCAGCCATCTTGACTTGGAAATGTAATATATGACCAGTCCATCACTGTCAGAGAGTCATACAGCACAGAAAGGGTCCCTTTGGCTCATTGTGTCTGCGCAGGTCAACATCCTGGAACTCCCTCCCGAATAGCAATGGGGGGGTGTCTACACATCAAGGGCAACTCACCACTACCTTCTCAAGGGCAATTAGGGGTGGACAACAAAATGCTGACCTGGTGAGTGACGCCTAAATCCCATGAATGCATTTTTTAATAAGTTGTGCTCTCTAGCCAGTGGACGAGACTCAATAAATGCTGTCAAAGAGACATGTTGTTTGATACGCTCTGCCAGTCGAATCCAAAGAATGTTTGTGCCAGTTGTTGCTAACTTTTGGTTGGCTCTTAATTCGTAATTTGCTCTGTTTGTTTAACCTTTGCTCTAGAGTCGCCATGTATCTTTATGATACCGCCACGAGGTTCAAGTTCAACTAATAATCAATAACTCAACACACCAATTAGTAAGATTCAAATCAAAACAAATTTATTATATACATAAATCACTACTCATGCATAAACTCTACTTTCTAGACTATTCCTATCACTAAAAGGTCTATACTTAGCTTCGGACTGGCCCACCCGGTCAGGGAAACAAATGGCCTTTCGTTCAGGTCCTGAGTCTGCTCTGGAATCCATTCTGAACTGAAAGCAAAGACTGCAGTTCTGCAATCTGCTTCCGGCACTTTGCGTGATCTAATGAGCTTTGTCTGTGCTCCGTGGTAGTAGCATGGAGTGCTCATAATGCTGCTTTCAGGTCGCTATACTGTCTTTGCAATGCCTCTACCTGTTTCTCTGTTTCCTCTCTTACCAGGACTGCACGTTGCGTGTCCCGATAGGCCTTTTCGTACTGTGTCTGGAAGCTGCTTAAATGCGCCAGACAAGACTGGTGTGCCCGCTTGGCATCATCCACGTCTCCGTCCTTTGCTGCTAACTTCCTTCTCAACTCTATGTTCTCTTTCTCAACCTCACTTCCATCGACCTTGCTCATTCAATGTACTCTTTCTATCTCTTTACGGAGCATCCGAACGACCTCCTCTGTGCCTCGCAATTGTGCCAAACAGGACACGATTGCCATCGGCTTGCGAGCTTTTCCCAAGCTTTTCTTATGAATCTCTGACAGGTTCTCCCAACAAGTATGTCCTATACTCCCAGGTCCTGTTTCCTCATTGTCACAGAACTCACTCCAAAGGGGCCATCCCTTCCCTTTGAGATATTTCCTGATTTCCTCTTCCCAAACGGGACACTGACCTACTCTGCTGCTGGTCGCTGCGACCACGAATTCGTCAGGGTTCATGAGGAGTTGCATTGCCTGCATTGCCATCTTTCCTCTCTAAATACTATCTTAAAATTTGGAACGAGGGGTACTAAGGCGGTGCTGAAATTACGGGTACGGCTTTCGCTATTTTCCGGAATACAAACTCCCGACATTTTTTCGCAACAAAAATCTAACAGTTTTACCTTGTAGCCCTGTTAGTTACGCATGCATTAACACGCTTCCGGATTATGAGGATTGATCAGAACTGCTTGAACACTTGTGGTTTTTATGTTCCCAATTGGATTTCTAATTCAAATTTTGGGTTCTCCCGGAGTGGTTAAGCCACTTCTAGGTCTAGTCCCGTCAGGATGTCGCCAGTAATATGTTGTTAACTTTTGGTTGGCACTTAATTCGTAATTTGCTCTGTTTGTTTAACCTTTGCTCTAGAGTCGCCAGATTTCTTTATGATACCGCCACGAGGTTCAAGTTCAAGTAATGATCAATAACTCAACACACCAATTAGTAAGATTCAAATCAAAACACATTTATTATACACAGTAAATCACTACTCATGCATAAACTCTACTTTCTAGACTATTCATATCACTATAAGGCCTATATTTAGCTTCGGAATTGGCCCACCAGGTCAGGGGAACAAATGGCCTTTTGTTCAGGTCCTGAGTCTGCAGGATTCAAAAGCTGGTATGGACTTGTGGCTAGGAGCGCCTATCTTATAGAGAGCGTTGACTGGAGACTTACTTGGTTGATGCGGCAGCTTAGACAGGTCACTCTCACGGGTTGATTCAAGTTGCTGAGTGACCCTGCCAAAGAAGGACGATTTGAACTTGGGGGCTTTACTTTATAGTCCCCAGGGGTTTCCCGGACTTCGGGGCGGATCCCGTACCTGGTTCCAAGTGATTGGACTGCGTTCCGATCACTTGGATTGATTTCTCCAACACTGGAGTTGTTCCCTGATTGCTGGGCGGTCCCTAAATGTCCGTTGGCCTTCCTTTGCCTTGACTCCTGCTGGCGCCGAGGAGTCTGGCTTGGCTTTATTCACCTTAACTGTTGCAATTGTGCCTTGGAATTGCTCATTGCTCTGCAGGTGGCTGCTGTTTTCAGTGCTGTCTGTTTTTTTACAGGTTTCAATACACATGATTTCTGTACTTGCTAGTCTTTGCCTGTGTTGGCTGAATTTCCCTTCAGTCTTTGCGGTTCGCCATTTTAAGTCGGGAAGTGGCCAACCCAGGTGGCTACACAGTGTGATGCTAGTTATTTATGCTGTTTGTCATGGCTTCGATGGCCTTGACCTTGTCTGTGTCCAGGCATACGCCCTGCTGAGAGATCTGGTCACCTAGGAAGTTGAGTGTCGACATGCCAAAGCAACATTTGGACCTGTTCAGCTTCAGGCCATTGGCATGGACACGGCGGAATACCTGCAAGAGACGGGAAACATGCTCTTCAGTGGTCGTGAACCATATGATGATGTCGGCCACGTACACACGAACCCCTTCAATGCCCTCCATCATCTGCTCCATGTTGCGATGGAAGATCTCCGATGCCGAGACAATGCCAAACGGCATGCGATTATAGCAGTATCTGTCAAACGGTGTGTTGAAGGTGCAGAGCCTTCTGCTGGACTCATCCAGCTGGATTTGCCAAAATCCATGTGATGCATCTAACTTGGTGAAAAAAACGTGTATGTGCCATCTCACTGGTGAGTTCCACCCGCTTCGGGATGGGGTAGTGTTCACGCATTATATTCTCATTGAGATCCTTGGGATCAATGCAGATGCACAGGTCTCCCGAAGGCTTTCTGGCACATACCATCGAGCTGACCCAGTCACTCGGTTCGGTTACCTTGGAAATGATGCCCTGTTGCTGAAGATCCTTGAGCTGAGCCTTCAGGCGCTCCCTCAGCGGAGCCGGGACTCAGTGTGGTGCGTGGACCACTGGCTTGGCATCAGGTCGTAGCAGAATCTTGTATCGAATGGCAGCGTGCCCATCCCGTCAAACACATCCGGATACTGAGTGAGGATGTCGTCAATGCCGGCCTGAAGATCCACATTGGAGGATGTCATTGTGTAAAGCCGCTGCACGAGGTTCAGCTGCTTGCAGGCCTGCGCGCCTAGTAGGGATGCCCTGTCTGCCTTGAAAATTTCAAAACATAACCGTGCATGGGTGCTCCAGTTGGTGACGAGTAGATGGCAGGATCTCAGTGCCATGATGGCATTTCCGTTGTAGTCCAGGGGTCTGCAGGCTGCTGGAAGGACCTTGGGGGGCTTCTTGATGCGTTGGAAATCTGCCTGTGAGAGGAGGTTGGCAGAAGCATCTGTGTCCAGCTTAAACTGGATGGAGTAGTGGTTGACCTGCATCACCGCACGCCATTCGTCCGCAAAATCCACAGCGAGGATAGATTGAATTTGTGATGAGTTGGATGTGGCATATTCACATTTGGTAATGATGCCCACACAGCAGGCGGAGTCCAGGCATTCTTCCTCTAGATCCATTGTGCTGCCAGGATCAGAATCCTGTAATCGTTGTTGCACACTCTGAGAGGGAGGGGGAGGATCCAGTTGTTGTGGTCCATGTCGGTACCAACAACATAGGCAAGTCTAGGAAAGAGGACCTGTTTAGAGATTATAAAGAGCTAGGATTCAAATCAGAAAACAGGTCCTCAAGGGTCATAATCTCCGGATTACTGCCCGAGCCACGTGCAAATTGGCATAGGGAGGCAAGAATAAGGGAAGTTAACACGTGGCTGAAAGAGTGGTGTGGGAATGAGGGGTTCCTTTTCATGGGACACTGGCATCAGTTTTGGGACAGGGGGGACCTATACCGTTGGGATGGTCTCCACCTGAACCGAGCTGGGACCAGTGTTCTGGCGAAAAGAGTAAATAGGGTGGTCAATAGGACTTTAAACTAAAGATTGGGGGGGAAGGGAAAGTCAGGGAACCAAGAGGTGAAGTAATCAGTGGGAAGGGTAGCTGCTTAGGAATACAAAAAAACACGAACAGACAAAACTCAAGAGTGGTTACGATTGTCCCCATCCCACAAAATATGACACAGTGTATGGAAAGGCTCAGTAAACCAAGGTCCACCACACTAAGAAAACAAAAAGGGACGGTCAATAGAGAATTAAAGGTGCTATATTTAAATGCGCGCAGTGTACGGAACAAGGTAGATGAGCTTGTGGCCCAGATTGTGACTGGCAGGTATGATGTGGTAGGCATCACAGAGACATGGTTGCAGGGGGTTCAGGACTGGCATTTAAACATCCAGGGATTCACAACCTATCGAAAAGACAGAGAGGTGGGCAGAGGGGGTGGGGTTGCCTTGTTAATTAGGAATGAAATTAAATCAATAGCACTAAACGACATAGGGTCAGATGATGTGGAGTCTGTGTGGGTAGAGTTGAGGAACCACAAAGGCAAAAAAACCATAATGGGAGTTATGTACAGGCCTCCTAACAGTGGTCAGGACCGGGGGCACAAAATGCACCACAAAATAGAAAGTGCATTTCAGAAAGGCAAGGTCACAGTGATCATGGGGGACTTCAATGTGCAGGTGGACTGGGTAAATAATGCTGCCAGTGGACCCAAGGAAAGGGAATTCATTGAATGTTTACAGGAGGGCTTTTTGGAACAGCTTGTGATGGAGCCCACGTGGGAACAGGCCATTCTGGACTTAGTGTTATGTAATGAGCCAGACTTGATTAAAGATCTTAAAGTAAGGGAGCACTTAGGAGGCAGTGATCATAATGTGGTCGAATTCAATCTCCAATTTGAAAGAAAAAAGGTAGAATCAGATGTAAAGGTGTTACAGTTAAATAAAGGTAACTACAGGGGCATGAGGGAGGAACTGACGAAAATCGACTGGGAGCAGAGCCTAGTGGGAAAGACAGTAGAACAGCAATGGCAGGAGTTTCTGGGAGTAATTGAGGACACAGTACTGAGGTTCATCCCAAAGAAAAGAAAGGCTATCAGAGGGGGGAATTAGGCAGCCATGGCTGACAAAGGAAGTTAGGGAATGCATCAAAGCAAAAGAGAAAGCCTATAATGTGGCAAAGAGTAGTGGGAAGTCAGAAGATTGGGAAGGCTACAAAAACAAACAGAGGATAACAAAGAGAGAAATAAGGAAAGAGAGGATCAAATATGAAGGTAGGCTAGCCAGTAACATTAGGAATGACAGTAAAAGTTTCTTTAAATACATTAAAAACAAACGGGAGGCAAAAGTTGACATTGGGCCGCTCCAAAATGACGCTGGTAATTTTGTGATGGGAGACAAAGAAATAGCTGAGGAACTAAATAAGTACTTTGCGTCAGTCTTCACAGTAGAAGACATGAGTAATATCCCAACAATTCCGGAGAGTCAGGGGGCAGAGTTGAATATGGTAGCCATCACAAAGGAGAAAGTGCTAGAGAAACTAAAAGGTCTAAAAATTGATAAATCTCCGGGCCCAGGTGGGCTGCATCCTAGAGTTCTAAAGGAGATAGCTGAAGAAATAGTGGAGGCGTTAGTTATGATCTTTCAAAATTCACTGGAGTCAGGGAAAGTCCCAGAGGATTGGAAAATCGCTGTTGTAACCCCCCTGTTCAAGAAGGGAACAAGGAAAAAGATGGAAAATTATAGGCCAATTAGCCTAACCTCGGTTGTTGGCAAGATTCTAGAATCCATTGTTAAGACCATAGGAACATAAGACCATGAGACATAGGAGTGGAAGTAAGGCCATTCAGCCCATCGAGTCCACTCCACTATTCAATCATGGCTGATTTCAACTCCATTTACCCGCTCTCTCTCCATAGCCCTAATTCCTCGAGAAATCAAGAATTTATCAACTTCTGTCTTAACGACACTCAACGTCCCGGTACCGGAGACTTCGGCGGGGGCGGGAATCGGGCCGCGCCGGTTGGCGGGACCCCCCACTCAATTCTCCGGCCCGGATGGGCTGAAGTCCCGCCCAGAAATTGCCTGTCCCGCTGGCGTAAATCAAAGCTGGTATTTACCGGCGGGACCAGGCGGCGTGGGCGGGCTCCGGGGTCCTGGGGGGGGGCGCGGGGCGATCTGACCCGGGGGTGCCCCACAGTGGCCTGGCCCGCGATCGGGGCCCACCGATCCGCGGGCGGGCCTGTGCCGTGGGGGCACTCTTTCCCTTCCGCCTCCGCCATGGTCTCCACCATGGCGGAGGCGGAAGAGACTCTCCCCACTGCACATGCGCGGGAAACTGTCGGCGGCCGCTGACGCTCCCGTGCATGCGCCGCATTTCCGCGCCAGCTGGCGGGGCACCAAACGCCATTTACGCCAGCTGGCGGGGCAACAAACGCCATTTACGCCAGCTGGCGGGGCGGAAATCCCTCCGGCGCCGGCCTAGCCCCTCAATGTTGGGGCTCAGCCCCCAAAGATGTGGAGCATTCCGCACCTTTGGGCCGGCGCGATGCCCGTCTGATTGGCGCCGTTTTTGGCGCCAGTCGGCGGACATCGTGCCGTTGGGGGAGAATTTCGCCCCTGATGCCTGTCGGGTCTGACATCAGGGACAACTGACATGAGTGCGCACTGGTCTCAGCAGTGAACGGTTCTGATGAGGAGTGTTGGGTGGTTTGAGGATGATGCTGGGTAGTCAGGTGCCGGGAGCCTCTGAGGTGGCGCCACGTGGCTTCAAGGTGGCATTTCGAAGGGTCGAATGTCAAGGGGAGACATAGGGCACTCACGCATGCGGATCATAGGAGGTCTATTTTCTACATTGAACCCTTAGTCCTCTTGGCCAGGCTGCTGGCACTGATCAGTGCTGCCACCGTGTCCCAGGTGGGATTGCTAATTTTCCTGATGGCCGTATATTGTAGGCTGCCTCTCCTCCACGGCATCCAGTAATCGAGTGAGGGCCAACTCTGAAAACTGGGAGCTGGTCTGCTAGCTGCCACCCTCCTGCCTTGTATGAGAGTGAGTGCTGTGGAGATGTTTAAATGAAGCATCCCCTTGACTGAAATACTCAGATACCTCCCGTGGCAGGCGCCTCAGACACGGTAACTTTCATGTGGAGAAAATTGTTTTTTCGAAAGTGGCTGAAGATTATGATCCGGAACTCACCTCTGGGGTTGGCTGGTATTAAAGATTACGATCCGGATTGCACCCCCGGGGCTTGCGGGACAGCCAGCAGAGGACCAGGCTGCAGAGGACCGGGCTGCAGAGGAGCGGGCTGCAGAGGAACGAGCTGCAGAGGAGCGGACTGCAGAGGACCGGGCTGCAGAGGACCAGGCTGCAAAGGACCGGGCTGCAGAGGACCGGGCTGCAGAGGACCGGGCTGCAGAGGAACGGGCTGCAGAGGACCGGGCTGCAGAGGAACGGGCTGCAGAGGACCGGGCTGCAGAGGAACGGGCTGCAGAGGAACGGGCTGCAGAGGACCGGGCTGCAGAGGACCGGGCTGCAGAGGACCGGGCTGCAGAGGACCAGGCTGCAAAGGAACGGACTGCAGAGGACCAGGCTGCAGAGGCCCGGGCTGCAGGGAAACAGGCTGCAGAGGACCGGGCTGCAGAGGACCGGGCTGCAGAGGACCAGGCTGCAGAGGAACGGACTGTAGAGGACCGGACTGCAGAGGACCGGGCTGCAGAGGACTGGGCTGCAGAGGACCGGGCTGCAGAGGACCGGGCTTCAGAGGACCGGGCTGCAGAGGACCGGGCTGCAGAGGACCGGGCTGCAGAGGACCGGGCTGCCGAGGACCGGGCTGCCGAGGACCGGGCTGCAGAGGACCGGGCTGCCGAGGACCGGGCTGCCGAGGACCGGGCTGCAGAGGACCGGGCTGCTGTGATGAACGGTTACTGCCTTATCATCATGTAAGGTGATGTCCCCTTTAAGACCGGGCTTGGAACCCTGGGGACTCCGCCTCTGGCTCCGCCCATCTGGGAGCCATACATAAAGGGCTGCCTCATGGTCTGTGCAACAGTCAGCTCTCGTCTCTAGCTCTAGCATAGTTATTAGTCTAATGAAGCCTTCTTTACAGTTTAATCTCTAAGCGTCATTATTGAGGGTACCTCAATTTATTAGACGAAACTAGATTCAGGATGGACGCAGGCCTAAAACGAGAGAAGCTCAATCTGGAAGCACGGCTACCGGAGGCAAAGGAAATTTTTAAATACTGGCTGCGGTGCTTCGAGGCCTACCTGGACTCCGCAGAGACTCCCATCCTGGGGCCACGCAAGCTGCGTCTACTCCACGCCTGAGTGAGTCACAGAATCTCCGCCACGCTCGAAAAGGCGACGACTTATGATGAGGCGATCGAGTTGCTCCGTAAGCGGTTTGTCAAACCCATCAATGAGGTGCACGCCCGGCATCTGCTCTCTACCTGCCAGCAGCGCTCGGGGGAATCGCTCGACAAGTTACAGGCCTGCGCCATGCGGCGACCCGCTCACCATGGGGGCACACCATGCTACTTCTGCGGGCAGGGCCAGCACCCACGCCCACGCTGCCCAGTCCGCTCCGCGATCTGCAGCGACTGCGGGAAGAAAGGGCACTTTGCGAGGGTCTGCCTGGCCAGACCCAGGGGCCAGAAAAACAAAGAACAGCCGGCCAGAAAATCAGGCTCTCGGGCCTGCAGGCCTCGCAATGCTGCTGCGCACCGACCCGACACGCCCTCTTCTGACGCGTCATCAGCCTTGTGTGAATCATGGGAGCGGCCATCTTGTCGGTGGCCATCTTCTTGACCCGACACGCGCAGCCGGTGGCGGCGGCCATTTTATGAGTCCGACTCGGCTGAGGACTCCGACTACCCGCGACTGGGTGCGATCACCCTCGATCAAACTCGGCCATAACACCTGCAGAACTCCATGATGCAGGTCCAGGTCAACGGGCACGACACTGCATGCCTCTTCGACTCCGGGAGCACGGAGAGCTTTATCCACCCTGAAATGGTAAGGCGCTGCTCCCTACGCACCCATCCCGCATCCCAAACCATAGCCCTCGCATCTGGGTCCCACTCGGTACAAATCACGGGGTACTGTATTGTGGATCTCTCGATCCAGGACGCCAAATACACCCGTTTCAAATTTTATATCCTCCTTCACCTCTGTGCCCCCCTGCTGCACGGACTGGATTTCCAGTGCAGCCACCGAAGCCTGACACTGAAGTTCAGCGGACCCTTGCCCCCCCTCACGGTGTGCTGCCTTGCGACACTGAAAGTCGCACCCCCCTCGCTATTCGCGAACCTCACTCCTGACTGTAAGCCCATCGCCACCAGGAGCCGGCGCTACAGTGCCCAAGATATGGCTTTTATCAAGTCAGAGGTCCAGCGTTTACTGGGAGAGGAGGTCATCGAGGCTAGCAACAGCCCTTGGAGAGCGCAAGTGGTGGTAGTCCGGTCCGGGGAGAAGAAACGGATGGTCGTGAATTATAGCCAGACCATAAACCGATTCACGCAGCTTGATGCGTACCCCCTTCCTCGCATCGCGGAAATGGTAAATCGGATCGCCCAATACCGAGTCTTTTCCACGGTCGACCTCAAATCCGCCTACCACCAGCTCCCCATCCAACCAAAAGACCGCCCCTATACTGCCTTGGAAGCAGCCGGCCGGCTCTTCCACTTCCTCAGGGTCCCCTTTGGTGTCACAAATGGGGTCTCCGCCTTTCAAAGGGCGATGGACCAAATGGTGGATCAGTACTGGTTGCGGGCGACATCCCCGTACTTGGACAATGTCACCATCTGTGGCCATGATCAGCAGGACCATGACGCTAACCTCAAAAAGTTCCTCCAGACCGCCCGAGCCCTTAACCTGACCTATAACGAGGGCAAATGCGTTTTCCACACCACCCGGCTGGCCATCCTCGGCTATGTCGTGGAAGACAGGGTCCTAGGTCCCGACCCCGACTGCATGCGCCCCCTTAAGGAACTCCCTCTCCCCCGCAGCCTCAAGGCCCTCAAACGGTGCTTGGGGCTTTTCTCCTATTACGCCCAGTGGGTCCCCAAGTATGCGGACAAAGCCCGCCCACTCCTAAAGACCACCACTTTTCCCCTCTTGGCTGAGGCTCAATTGGCCTTCAACCGCATCAAGGCCTACATCATCAAGGCCGCCATGCACGCGGTGGACGAAACCATCCCTTTCCAGGTAGAGAGCGATGCATCAGACATCGCCCTGGCTGCTACCCTCAATCAAGGAGGCAGACCAGTAGCGTTCTTCTCCCGAACCCTCACCGCCTCCGAGGTTCGACACTCTGCAGTCGAAAAGGAGGCACAAGCCATTGTGGAGGCTGTACGGCGCTGGAGACACTACCTGGCTGGTAGGAGGTTTACCCTCGTCACCGACCAACGGTCGATCGCCTATATGTTCGATAACACGCAACGGGGCAAAATAAAAAATGATAAAATTTTGAGGTGGAGGATCGAACTCTCCACCTACTCGTATGATATCGTGTATCGTCCAGGGGAGCTCACCGAGCCCCCAGATGCCCTGTCCCGCGGCACATGCGGCAACGCGCAGGAGGACCGCCTGCAAGCCATCCACAATGACCTCTGCCACCCGGGGGTTACCCGGCTCGTCCATTTCATCAAGTCCCGCAACCTACCTCACTCAACCAAGGAGGTCAAGGCCATGGTCAGGGCCTGCCAAGTCTGTGCGGAGTGCAAACTGCACTTCTATTGGCCAGACAAGGCTCGGCTTGTGAAGGCCTCGGGCCTCTTTGAGTGACTGAGCGTGGACTTCAAGGGGCCCCTCCTGTCCACCAACCGTTATGCCTATTTCCTCACCGTGATCGATGAGTTCTCCCGTTTCCCATTCGCCATTCCCTGCCCCAACATGACCTCAGCCACGGTGATTAAGGAACTGCACAGCATCTTCACCCTGTTCGGTTACCCCGCTTATATCCACAGCGACCGGGGTACATCATTCATGAGCGATGAACTGCGTCAGTATCTGCTCTGCAAAGGCATCGCCTCCAGCAGAACGACCAGTTATAACCCACGGGGAAACGGGCAGGTGTAGAGGGAGAACGCGACCGTGTGGAAGGCTGTCCTTCTGGCCCTGCGGTCGGGAGATTTCCCAACCACCCGCTGGCAGGAGGTCCTACCCGATGCCCTACACTCCATTAGGTCACTCCTCTGCACGGCCACGAATGAGACCCCTCACAACCGATTGTTTCTCTTCCCCAGGAAGTCTACCTCCGGGGTCTCGCTTCCACCTTGGCTGATGGCTCCGGGACCTGTTCTCCGGAGGCACGCGAGGAGCCACAAAACGGACCCCCTAGTTGAAAAGGTCCGACTGCTCCACGCCAACCCCAGTTACGCCTACGTGGAGTACTCCGACGGCAGGCAAAATACGGTTTCCCTTGGGGATCTGGCACCCGCTAGATCCTCCACCACAGATGCCCCTTCCCGCGCCGCTCCCCTGCAGGACCCGTCGCCCCCTACAACACACCCCCTTCCGGCCCTACCACCCGTTGGTGAGCCCCTACCGTGCGCCCCCCCCCCCTTTACACACCCCGCCGGCGCAGGCACCGCTACCCCCGGCCCTGCCTACGTCCCCTGCCCCAACCCGGACCGAAGCTCCGACCGCTGTGCTCCCGGATGTGCCCTCAACCGGGACGTCCGTGCCCGCCACACCACCGCCCGCATTGAGGAGGTCGAGGAGGACGATCCGGCCACCGAGACGGATGGACCTATGATAGCACTTCACCCCCGCCGGACTCTTTTTAAACAAGGGGTGAATGTGATGAACGGTTACTGCCTTATCATCATGTAAGGTGATGTCCCCTTTAAGACCGGGCTTGGAACCCTGGGGACTCCGCCTCTGGCTCCGCCCATCTGGGAGCTATACATAAAGGGCTGCCTCATGGTCTGTGCAACAGTCAGCTCTCGTCTCTAGCTCTAGCATAGTTATTAGTCTAATAAAGCCTTCTTTACAGTTTAATCTCCAAGCGTCATTATTGAGGGTACCTCAGCTGCAAAGGAACGGACTGTAGAGGACTGGGCTGCAGAGGACCGGGCTGCAGAGGACCGGGCTGCAGAGGACCGGGCTGCAGAGGACCGGGCTGCAGTGGATCGGGCTGCAGAGGACCAGGCTGCAGAGGACCGGGCTGTAGAGGACCGGGCTGCAGAGGACCGGGCTGCAGAGGACTGGGCTGCAGAGGACCGGGCTGTAGCGGACCGGGCTGCAGAGGAACGGGCTGTAGAGGACCGGGCTGTAGAGGGGCAGGTGGCGGCTGCACAGGCTGGAGGGCCGGCTGCCCAACAGGCCGAGGAGGGGGACGTGCCAAGGAGGCGCCGCATGAGGCTTCATGTGTACCGACGGTGCCTGTCATTCGAGAACATGCCGGACCGGGCATGCTGTCGGAGACTCTGGCTGAGCAGAGAGACAGTGCGACACACCTGGCACCCTGACGGTATGGGGGCCGCTCCCGGTGATCGTCAAGGTGACGACCCAGTTAGTGTGCACGGCTCCTTCGTCCTGGCACACTCGATGAATCCTGACATGTTCGAGGGGCACCCCCCCCCCCCCCCCACCCCAGCCGGGGAGTTGACTCCTGGGCAACAGAGGTTACCCGCTGAGGCTGTCACTGATGAGGTCACAGACCGACGTGGAGGCAACGCCCATGAGCGACCAGGAGTGTGATCGAGCGGTGCGTCGACATCCTGAAGATGCGCTTCAGATGCCTGGACTGCTTTGGAGGGATTGCACTTGTTTATTGTCACGTGTACCAAGGTACAGTGGAAAGTATGTTTCTGCGAGCAGCTCAAACAGATCATTTAGTACATGAAAATATAATAAAATTAAAATAAATTAAAATAAATACATAATAGGGCAACACAAGGTGCAAGATGTAAATCCATTGACACCGACATTGGATGAAGCATACAGAAGTGTAGTATTAATCAGGTCAGTACACAAGAGGGTCATCGTATGACAGTCCATAAGAGGCTCGCCAGTATGATGCTCAGAGTGTTGCCCTGCTGACCTGGTGACCTGCTGCATTCTCCACAACATTGTGCAGCAGAGGGGCGATGTGCTGGAGGGGGAGGATGAGAAGGAAGTGCAGGCCTCGTCCGATGAGGAGGATGTGGGGGACAGGACGATGAGCAGGACATGGGGCCTGGGCAGGCAGTGCCGGGGCAGGTTTTAACGGTGTTAACAGATGTTCATTGCTGAAATATATGCACGGTCTGTGCTCTATCTCCTATAACTAAACTGAGCCCTGCACCCATGGTAACGTAATTGGTGTCTTACCTTCTGGCCTTCTGGGCCCTAACACGACTCCTAGATGGTTCCCCCGATGGTACAGCAGGGGTGGAGGAGGCCTGCTGTGACTCCTGCTCTGCGACAAGTTCGTAGTTTCACCAGTGGGGATAAAGTTTTAGTGTTGTTACCAGTGGTAGGGGAGCCTTTAAAAACTTGGTTTTGTGGACCGTATCAGATTGAAAGGAAATTAAGTGAGGTGAATTATGTGGTAAAAACACCAGATAGAAGGAAGTATCACCGACTGTGTCATGTGAATATGCTTAAAAGGTACTTTGAAAGGGAAGGAGAGAAAAAGGAGGTTTTAATGATTCCTAACTCAAGTGACGAACCAAATCCAGATGACTGTGAATTTGACATACCTCAAATTAAATTGGAAAATGAGGATGTTCTTAAAAATTAGGATGAATTAAGTTACCTTCCAGAGGAAAAATGAACTGACCTGAAAGAGTTATTGATATCACATGGGCAAGTTTGTAGAGATAAGTTGGGAAGTACTAAAATGGCTATACATGATGTAGATGTAGGAAATGCTGTTCCTATCAAATAACATCCCTATAGACTTAATCCTTTAAAATTGGCACAGGTTAACAAAGAGGTTGAGAGTATGCTTAAAAATGGCATAATTGAAGTGGGTTGCAGCCAATGGAGCTCACCCATAGTGATGGTACCTAAACCAGATGGTACCCAACGGTTGTGTGTGGACTATAGAAAGGTAAATGCAGTTACAAGAACGGATTCTTATCCTGTCCCACCATTGAAGGATTGCATGGAGAAAGTGGGACAATCTGCTTTTATTTACAACTTCCAGACATGGAAAGAACATTCAAAACATCGTATGGAGTTCTTCGATCGACTTCAGGTGGCGGGTTTGGTGATGAACCTAGCCGAAAGTGAATTTGGAGAAGCCCGAATCACTTTCCTTGAGGAGTTTCCGATACCCTCAAGACAAAGGGAGGCAATGCGATCTCTTAACATGAATGAATTTGATCGAACCTTTGTGCAAAGGTTTTGTGGCGTGATTACTCCACTGATGGACTTGCTAAAGAAACCTAAAAAATGTCAATGGTCAGCGGACTTTCAACAGCTATTTGACTGCCTGAAAGTTGTGATCACCAATGCTCCTGTATTGGAGAATTGCAAGGGGCTCTGTGGTCAGATTGAACTAAAGTATCGGATTCTAAAGAGAAATGCTGAGGAGTAGAGGAATGGATGGATCGTGCAGAGACTTTCCTGTGCAAAGAGACTGGCAATCGAGAGGGATTTCGGTTGGAGGAAGAAGAACAAAGAAAAATGGACTATATTATTATGCCTGTTTGCGTGTGTTGTTTTTAAAAAAAAAATGAAAAGGTATATTTACTGTGTACATTTCTTAGTGGATGGTGCAAAAGTGAAAAATGAAACCACCTTGAAGTTGATGGTTTATTTTTTTTTTCTTGGGGGGAGGTGTCATGTGAGAGTACCTTTAAGACATGGATGTTTAAGCAATGTACCTTTAAGAAAACAGTGATGTCAGAGAGTGGGTGGAGTTGGGCTTTAGATCAGCCATTTTGCAGTTTTTAGTTTCAGTTTTTAAAAAGAGCTTGTGTGTGTCTGTGTGTTTCCAGAGAGCTGAAGTTTGAAGGGAAAGAGCTAGGTGTGTGTCTGTGTTTTGCAGTGAGCTGGATTTGCTGCGATATCTGCACTCGATTGTACCATCTGGTCAAAGCCCGCAATCTGCCCTACTCCGTCGAGGAAGTAAGGACAGTCACCAGGGACTGCCAGGTCTGTGCAGAGTGCAAGCCGCACTTCTACCGGCCAGACCATGCGGGCCTGGTGAAGGCATCCCGCCCCTTTGAACGCCTCAGCGTGGATTTCAAAGGGACTTTCCCCTCCACCGACGGTAACACGTACATTCTCAGTGTGGTCGATGAGTACTCCAGATTCCCCTTCGCCATCCCATGCCCAGATATGATGTCTGCCATCGTCACCAAGGCCCTCAGCACCATCTTCGCTCTGTTCGGTTTCCCCGCCTACATCCACAGTGACAGGGGATCCTCATTCATGAGCAATGAGCTGCGTCAGTTCCTGCTCAGCAGGGGTATAGCCTCCAGCAGGACGACCGGCTACAACGCCCGGGGAAACGGCCAAGTAGAACGGGAGAATGGGACAGTTTGGAGGGCCGTCTAGCTGGCCCTATGGTCCAGGAGCCTCCCAGCCTCTCGCTGGCAGGAGGTCCGCCCTGACGCTCTACACTCCATCCGGTCACTATTGTGCACCGCCACTGATAACACATCCCATGAACGTGTTTTTACCTTCCCCAGGAAGTCCACATCTGGGGTGTCGCTCCTGACTTGGCTCGCTGCTCCAGGACCGGTCCTTCTCCGTAGGCATGTCCGACTCCACTAGGCGGACCCCTTGGTGGACAGGGTTCACCTGCTCCTCGCCAACCCTCAATATGCCTATATTGAGTTCCCCGACGGCCGCCAAGATACTGTCTCACTCAGGGACCTGGCACCGTCAGGTTCCACCCCAACACACGTCCCCACCCATGCCCCCCCTCCCACCGTGCTGCCAATATTGACCCCACCAGACCACCCCCCCCTCCCCTTTTCCGCACAAGAGGACGAAGAGGACTTTGTCACGCTCCCAGAGTTCCCCGATGACTGGCCAGCATTAGCACCGCCACCACCGCCATCGGTGCCACCTCCACCTCCGCCAGCACCGACTTCGCCGCCACCATTACGCCGCTCCCAACGAAGCACCAAAGCACCGGACCGGCTGAACCTTTGACGGACTCCGGACTGTCAACATGGACTTTTCTTTCCCTACCACTGTACATAATTGCACTAATTGTATATAGTTTCACGTCACCCCCGCTGGACTCATTTTTAACAGGGGGTGAATGTGGTGAACCACTGTAATAGGAAATGTAAGGTAAGACCTGTACTACAGGTTCGCCGGTAGCTCCTGCCGGCTGGCTCCACCCACAGAGAACTGGATAAATATGCATGACCTCCAGTGCCCTGCCATTTCGGCAGCTGCAGTAGGAGGCCACGCATCTGACTGTAATAAAGCCACAATTGTACCCAACTTTAGTCTTTATGCAATTGATCGTGCATCACCGGAGAATACCAGTTCAGGCCCGTTCATGATATGCTAGCGGTGTTTACTGTACGTGCAGGGTAGAATGCATTGACGCTGCTGATGAGACACCGGGGCACGGCATTCCATAGGGCTCACGGCGCCGGAGACAATTTTCGCCTCGCACGTCTTTTCAGCCCAATCGCGTTTCACAATTCCGGCGTCGCTGGATGGAGAATCCCGCCCTATGTTCTCCCACTGGAGATGAATGACAACTGATTTGTGCCCACCCTGGGAATCCCCCGCTCATCCTCCCTCTTCCTGGTAAGTCTCCACCGGGTCCGATCCTGGCAGTCCCAACCTGGCACCCTGACCCTGACAGTCTGGCAATGCCAAGGTGCCAAATACCAAAGGGAGAGCCAGGGTGCCACCCTGCCCTGTCGTTGATCACCCGGGGGTCTCCAATGGCCTGAGAGATCCTCACACTCTCCCAGGTTCCGTTATGCCTGATCCATATTTGTGTAGGCCAGTACTGAACAGTGCCCTGGCGAGGTCTCCCTGGTGCGGCCGTTGAATCCCGGGCCCCAGGTGAATCCGGCGAACGTATATTTTAATGGGCAGTGCAGCTAATTTAAATATGCTGATCTGGACCATGCCCAGTGAGGACGAGATCCAAACCGTGACGTGTGACGAGATTCCTTTGAATCCCGCGAGGCATTTCGAACGTCGCAAACCTCGTAAGCGGCCTCTCGCGGGATTTCACGGTCTGGTCCCGACACCAAGTCGGGAGCGACGAGGCCGCTGATCCTTGCCCATTGTGTTGAGTTCAGCAAGGTGATGTAGTTCATGGGGGAAGCCGGGGTTGAAGCAGTCAGGTGTTCACGGTGGTCAGAGAGTTTTAGTTTAGAGCTGAGAAGGTTTCTGAAGAAATACAGCCAGAGATTCTGCATTATTCTGACAGGAGTTAGGTCGACCTTTCAAGAAGTCTCAAGAAACATCTCTGTATTGCAAGTATTCCTGAGTGCTAACTGCTTTTTGTTTTGCTGTTTGAGTGGAAATCAAGATAGCAATTCGTATCATAGAACCCTAAGAGAGCAGAAGGAGGCCATCGAGTCTGTCCCTGAAAGAGCACCCTACCTAGGTATTCTCCTGACCCGGTCTTCTCCAGGGTCACCACGATGCTCCGACTCCAGCTTGGTGGGGGGGCGGATCCAACTCCGTGGGGGGGGCTCCACGGTGGCCAGGCCCTGGCCAGGCCCGCGATCGGAGCTACCAATCAGCGGGCGTGCTCATTCCGGGGGGGGGGGGGGGGGGGGGGGCCTATGTTCCACCGCGCCGGGCCCCTGTAGGTCTCCACCATGTTGCGCGGAGGTTGGCTACCGCGCGCATTCGCCGGCGCCGACATGGCCGTCGCACGGACCGGTGCGGGCTGTGGCGCGCATGCACGAATCCGCGCCGGCCGTGCAGGGCCGGCTTTCAGCGCCGGAGCAGCACGCAGCACTCCGCCGCCGTTCTAGCCCCTGAAGAAGAAGAGAATTACTGGGCCTGGAGGCCCGTTGATGCCAGCGTCGCTCGCGTCGGTTTTGACGCCGGCGTCAACACTTGGCCGGGTTATCGGAGAATCCCGGCCATGTGCCTGGGACACATGTCTGCATACTCCCACCACCTGCTGGTCAGATGCTAGAACTACAGCAGTAAAACATATAACTTGTAATACACATGCAGATGATGATGATTCACTCATATTATACACAGATGATAGTCTACCCATCATCACAAACTCTGTGTGGAGTCTGCACATCCTCCCCGTGTCTGCGTGGGTTTCCTCTGGGGGCTCCGTTTCCTCCCACAGTCCAAAGATATGCAGGTTAGGTGGATTGGCCATGCTCAATTGCCCTTAGTGTCTAAAAAGGTCAGGTGGGGTTACTGGGTTGTGGGGATAGGGTGGAGGTGTGGACTTCGATAGGGTGCTCTTTCCAAGAGCTGGGGCAGTCTAGATGGGCTGAATGGCCTCTTTCTGCATAGTAAATTCTATGATTCTATGATCACAAACTTAACTGGTGTCTACCTTTCTGGCCTTACGGGCTCGAATGCTACGTCTTGCTGGATCCCCAGGTAGTGCATCAGGAGTGGAAGCGGCCTGCTGTGATTCCTGTCCTGTGACCTGGGTCCCCTTTGGTGGCTGTCTTCTGAGGCGACCGGGCCTGGGTGAGCCTGGCTGATGCACGGAAGTCCCGGATGGCATGGGACCATCCTGTTCCACCTGCTGCTCACCAGATTCATCAGGGAGAAGGGGGGGGTGTCCGTGGCGCTGTGCTGTTCAGGCACCTCCACTGCGGGAGTCATCGGCATGGGTCTCATCACGTCCTCGCTCCGGGTGCCTGATGGCTACTGCATGGGAAGAAGGTATGAGCAAAGCTAACCCCTGAGACTCTCCCACCACCTGGCGCTGCCAGTCTCGGAGGACCACGCTCACCCTGATGAGGGCCTCAATGCTCGCGGCCATGGAGCACAGGAAGTGGACCACATCTCTCTGGGTCTGCGCCACATCCCGCTGAGACTATGGCACCACTCAATGAGAACAGAGTAGAGAGTAATCGAGGCTTTATTAAGCAGAGATGTGTTGCCTCCTGCAGCTGCTGCCGAAATGCCTGCAGCTCGGTGAGCACACACATTTATACTCTGCCTACTGGGCGGAGCCAGCAGGCAGGGATCTACCCCCGTACCTGTAGTACAGGAGCCTTACCGTATTACCTCTCATATACTTATTATACAAACAGTGGTGACTACCATATTCACCCACTATTAAAAAAGAGTCCAGCGGGGGTGGTGGGAAACTATTTACATGGTGTGTGAGCATTTTTAAAGAGTACAGTTTGGTGAAAGTTCACAAATTTAGCCGGTCGGGTGCCTTGATCCTACGTTGTAAGCGCCGCAGTCCCGGTGGTGATGCAGGCGCTGGCTTGGTCACCTTTGTCTCCGGGAGCGTGTTGTCCTCATCTTCATCCCCGGGTGGAACCAGTGGGAGGACGGATCGTCCTGGAGTGGGGGCTGTAGTGAGGTGCGCTGGGGGGAGGGTGGGTGGTGCCGGGGCAATTGGAGGGGGGGTGGGGAACCAGCTGGTGCCAGGTCCCTGAGGGAGACTGTGCCTTGGCGGCTGTCGGGGTACGCCGCATACTGCAGGTTTGCATGCAGCAGCTGTACCCTTTCGACTAACGGGTCCGCCTTGTGGAGCCGCACGTGCTTATGGAGGAGGACGGGTCCGAGGGCTGCCAGCCACGTTGGGAGCGAAACCCCGGAGGTGGACCTCCGAGGGAAGGCAAGGAGACGTTCATGGGGGGTTTCATTAGTCGCAATGCAAAGTAGCGATCGGATGGAGTGCAGAGCGTTGGGGAGGACTTCCTGCCAGTGGGAGACCGGGAGATTTTTAGACCGTAGGGCCAGCAGGACGGCTTTCCAGACCGTCTCATTCTCCCTCTCCACCTGCCCATTTCCCCGGGGGTTGTAGCTGGTCGTCCTGCACGAGGCAATGCCCTTGCTGAGCAGGAACTAACGCAGCTCATCACTCATAAAGGAGGGTCCCGGGTCGCTGTGGACGTAAGCGGGGAAACCGAACAGGGCGAAGATGCTGTTGAGCGCTTTGATGACTGTGGCAGACGTCATATCGGGGCATGGGATGATGAAGGGGAATCTGTAGTATTCATCGACCATAGAATTTACAGTGCAGAAGGAGGCCATTCGGCCCATCGAGTCTGCACCGGCTCTTAGAAAGAGCACCCTAACCAAGGTCAACACCTCCACCCTATCCCCATAACCCAGTAACCCCACCCAACACTAAGGGCAATTTTGGACACTAAGGGCAATTTATCATGGCCAATCCACCTAACCTGCACATCTTTGGACTGTGGGAGGGAACCGGAGCACCCGGAGGAAGCCCACGCACACACGGGGAGGATGTGCAGACTCCGCATAGACAGTGACCCAAGCCAGAATCGAACCTGGGACCCTGGAGCTGTGAAGCAATTGTGCTATCCACAATGCTACCGTGCCGTCCTAACCATGTTCAGGAAGTACGTGTTTCGGTCAGAGGAGGGGAGGGGCCCTTTGAAATCCATGCTGAGGCGTTCAAAGGGACGGGAGGCCTTCACCAGGTGCGCCCGGTCTGGCTGGTAGAAGTGCGGTTTGCACTCCGCGCAGACCTGGCAGTCTCTGGTGACAGCCCTGATTTCCACAATGGAGTAGGGCAGGTTGCGGGCCTTTATGAAGTGAAAGAACGGGTGACCCCTGGGTGACAGAGACTATCATGTAGTGCCCGGAGTCGGTCCACTTGTGCGCTGGCACATGTACCTTGGGATAGGGCATCGGGGGCTCGTTGAGCTTACCGGAGCGATACAAAATCGCGTAATTGTAGGTGGAGCGCTCTATCCTCCACCTGAAGATTTTATCATTTTTGATCTTGCCCCATTGTGTATTATTGAACATGAAGGCTAGCGACCGTTGGTCAGTGAGGAGAGTGAATCTCCTGCCAGCCAGGTAATGCCTCCAATGCCGCACAGCTTCTATGATGGCTTGGGCCTCCTTTTCGACGGAGGAGTGCCGAATTTCGGAGGCATGAAGGGTGCGGGAAAAGAATGCCACGGGTCTGCCTGCCTGGTTGAGGGTGGCGGAAGAGCGACGTCTGATGCATCGCTCTCGAATTGAAAGGGGAGGGTCTCGTCGACCGCGTGCATCGCGGCCTTGATAATGTCGGCCTTGGTATAGTTGAAGGCCTGGTGGGCCTCAGCCATCAGGGGGAAAACTGTGGAGTGGATGAGTGGGCGGGCCTTGTCCGCATAGTTTGGGACCCACTGAGCATAGTATGAGAAGAACCTCAGGCATCGCTTGAGGGCCTTGTGGCAGTGGGGGAGGGGGAGTTCCATGAGGGGGCGCATGCGATCGGAGTCGGGCCCTAGAACTCCATTTTGCACCACATAGCCAAGGATGGCTAAGCGGTTGGTGCTGAACACGCACTTCTCCTTGTTATACGTGAGGTTCAGGAGTTTGGCGGTGTGGAGAAATTTGAAAAGGTTAGCGTCGTGGTCCTGCTGGTCGTGGCCGCAGATGGTGACGTTATCGAGGTACGGGAAGGTGGCCCGCAGTCCGTACCAGTCAACCATTCGGTCCATCTCACGTTGGAAGACCGAGACCCCATTAGTGACGCCGAAGGGAACCCTAAGAAGTGGTAAAGGCAGCCGTCTGCTTCAAACGCAGTGTATTGTCGGTCCGCCTTTCGGATGGGGAGCTGGTGGTAGGCAGATTTCAGGTCCACTGTAGAGAAGACCCGGTACTGTGCAATCTGATTGACCATATCAGAGATACGTGGGAGGGGGTACGCGTCGAGCAGCGTGTACCGATTGATGGTCTGACTGGAGTCAATGACCATCCTGTGTTTCTCCCCAGTCTTTACAACTACCACTTGGGCTCTCCAGGGGCTGTTGCTGGCCTCAATGATACCTTCCCGCAGCAGCCGCTGGACCTCCGACCTGATGAAGGTCCTGTCCTGGGCGCTGTACCGTCTGCTCCTGGTGGCGACAGGTTTGCAATCCGGGGTGAGATTTGCAAACAGGAAGGGTGGGTCGACCTTAAGGGTCATGAGGCCGCAAATGGTGAGGGGTGGTAGGGGTCCACCGAGTTTAGAGTTAGACTTTGGGGGTTGCACTGGAAGTCCAGGCCGAGTAGCAAGGCAGTGCAGAGGTTGGGGAGGATGTAGAGCCGGAAGTTGCTGAACTCTACGCCCTGGACGGTGAGGGTGGCGATGCAGTATCCCCGAATCTCCACGGAGTGGGATCCGGAGGCCAGGGAGATTCTCTGGGTAACGGGGTGTACCACGTGGGAGCAGCGCCTTACTGTAGCAGGGTGGATGAAGCTCTCTGTGCTCCCGGAGTCAAGAAGGCAAGATGTCTTGTGGCCATCGACTTACACCGTCGTTGTCGCGGTTGCGAGATTGTGTGGCCGGGACTGGTCGAGCGTGATGGAGGTGAGCTACGGCTGGTGTTGGTAGGCCCCGGGCTGGTCGGCGGCATTTGCAGGCGATGAACGGTCAGATGAGGTGCCCGATGAGCAGGGATCCTGAGACGTCGTCCAAACTGGCGCCGAAGATGGCAGCGACCACGGGGCGCGGGTGGCATTAAAGATGGCGGCGCACACGGGCCGCACGAGGTCTGATTGGGGGAAGATGGCGGCGCCCACGGGCCATACGTGTTCTGCTGAGAGGAAGATGGCGGCGCCCACGGGTCGCACGTGGGGGGTGCAGGAACAATGGGCCTGGATACAACGGCGATCGACCGGGCCTGGCACACCGCAGCAAAATGCCCCTACTTCCCGCAGGTCTTGCAGATTGCACTCCACAACGGGCAGTGCTGCCGGGGGTGCTTTGTTTGCCCGCAGAAATAGCACTTTGGGCCCCCCGGGATTTGCTGGCTGCCGCACGGCTCAGGCTTGAGGTTGGCTGGGGGCAGCCACTGGTGGGGCCCACGATATCCATTAGGGGGGCGCCATGCGGTCGGGGGCGTACGCTTGTATATTACGGGAGGCTACCGTTAGTGAGGTCGCGAGTTTCTTGCTCGCCGCGAGGTCGAGTGTACCCCCTTCTAAGAGGTGCTGGCGAATGTACGCCGACCCTATGCCCGTAACGAAAGCGTCCCTGATTAGGAGTTCAGTATGTTCAACGGCCGAAACTGCCTGGCAATCGCAGTTCATCGCTAGGGCGTGCACGGCACTCCAGAAATCGTCCAATGACTCACCGGGGAGTTGTTGCTGCGTGGACAGGAGGTGCCTGGCGTAGAGTTTGTTGATCGGCCGGATGTAGTTCTCTTTCAGAAGCGCCATGGCCTCAGTGTAGTTGGGCGCATTCCAGATAAGGGGAAAAATATCGGAGTTCAACAGTGTGTACAGGATCTGGGGTTTCTGTGCTTCTGAGGGTGGTTCTGTCGCTGCTCCGATGTAGGCTTCAAAGCAAGCTAGCCAGTGGTTGAAGGCCAACATGCCGTTGTCTGCTTGAGGGTGTAGCTGCAGACGATCTGGCTTGATGCGTAGGTCCATCGCTGTAAAGTCTCTACTCAATAAATTGATGCACTATCAATTATGACGAGACGAGAGTAGAGAGTAATCGAGGCTTTATTATGCAGAGATGTGTTGCCTCCTGCAAATGCTGCCGAAATGGCTGCAGCTCGGTGAGCACACACATTTATACTCCGCCTACCGGGCGGAGCTAGCAGGCAGGGATCTACCCCGTACCTGTAGTACAGGAGCCTTACCGTAAGACCTCTCATATATGTATTATACAAACAGTGGTGACTACCACAGGGGGTGAGGGGATGAGGGGGTAAGTGGTGAGGGGGTGAGGAAGTGAAGGAGTGAGGGGATGAGGGGGGAGAGGTGAGGGTGAGGGGATGAGTGGGGTGATGGGGTGTAGGAGAGAGGGGATGAGGGAGGTGAAGGGGATGAGGGGGTGAGGGGTGAGGGGGAGGGGTGAGGGGTGAGGGGGTGAGGAGGTGAGGGGATGAGGGGATGAGTGGGGTGATGGGGTGTAGGAGAGAGGGGATGAGGGGGGTGAGGGGGTGAAGGGGATGAGGGGGTAAGGGGTGAGGGGGTGAGGGAGTGAGGGGGATGAGGGGGTGAGGGGTGAGGGGGTGAGGGGATTAAGGGGGTGAGGGGGTCAGAGGATGAAGGGGAGAGGGGATGAGGGGGGTGAAGGGGTAAGGGGATGAGGGGGGTGGGAGTGTGGGGATGGGGGGGATGGGGGAAAGGACCGTTTAGGTGCGGCTGCGGCATGTGAGCCTCATGTGTGTCAATCACAGACCTGACGATTCCGGCACCGTTTTCCATGGAATTGATTGCGTTCCACGTGGTGATGGTGGGAGCCCATTTAAAGCAGCTGAATCGGTGCAGGTGTTGCGCCGGTGTTTCTGTCGTAAAACGCCACACATCCTCCGCTGGAGTCAACACTTAGCCTCAGAAACAGAAAATCCAGAGCCAAGTGTGGTCGCCGAATTTGTGGAGTTCCACAACAGCAAAACTGGCGCTGCGCCTGGACTGAATTCGGGGCTAGCACTGGCGCATGTGGAACACAATCAATTCCAATGAGTAACTGTGCGGGATTCACCACTCACGAGGCTGACAAGCTGTAGCTGCATATACACACTGCACTCCCCACACACACCATCCCAGCCAACATGATGGCAGCGAGACGCGTGGCCCCAAGATTCACCACCGCAGAGCTGGAGACCCTCCTGGAAGTGATGGAGGAGAGGTGGATGACCCTGTACCCAGGTCCGGGGCAGAGGCTGCCAGCCGCCGCTGTTTGCCGTGACTGGGCGCAGGTGGCAGAGGCGGTCAGCGCCACCCGAAATACACTGTCCAGACTGGCCAGCAGTGCCGGTACAAACTGCACGACGTCCTGAGGGCGGCCAGAGTGAGTAGGCAGAACTGTGACCCTAGTTCACCAACCCCAGTCCCACACACCCGCAACCTGACAACCACTCGGAAGGCGACAAAAACCCCCACTCTGCCCCACATGCCGGCACCCATACCGGCTGCCATGACTGGGTGCCCTGGCCACTGAGGCCACCAGCTACCCACCCCCTGGGCTGCATGCGTCGGACTAACACTGTTGTTTTCTGTTTTCCCACCTCCCCCGCAGCCCCAGGAGAAGGCCGCCCACAACCGCCGGGATCGGGAGAAGACTGGAGGGGGACCACCTCACCGTGGCAGAGCAGAGGCCCCTGGATGTGGTCAGCAGGCCGGAGGAAATGGGAGTTTGCCGAGGTAGAGTACTGCCGCAGGCGAGGAAGTGAGACCCTGCTGAGTTACGGTTCCCCGTGTCAACCTCCCCCTCCAAACACCACGCCCACACCACCCCACCTCCCTCACACCCACACCACTCCACCCCATCACCCTGTACCACCCACACGCTCACCATCCCCCACCCCCACCCACACGCTCACCACCAACATACCCTGGTCTAATCATGCATCTTGTCTTGTGTCTTGCAAGAGCTGCTGGAGATGGGGTGGGTCCATCTGGTGTCCCCCACCCCAGCCAGTGCGACAGCCGGAGCCCCCCCCCCGTGATTTAGAGCAGCGACGAGAGTAGCTCGGACGCCAGCCCTCCGCCCGAGACTTCGGAGACCCCGGAGCTCGGGTCAGAGGATGACACTAATTTTCCGTCACAGCTGTCTCCAACACCCTCCACCATCCCAGAAACACTCACCTTGGTTGGACATGTTAGTGAAGAGGACCCTGGGATACTCTCTGGTGCTCACCACACAGCTGATCGGGTACAGGAGGTGGAGGTAGGAACACCCAAGGTAGCGGTCAGTCGGAGGGCAGGCCGACCCCAGGAACTAGCTGCCGTGCCGACTGGTTTCGGGCTTCAAGAACTGACAGTCCCATCAATGGCAGAGATGCAGATGCAGAGCCGGGGACTACATGGTGTTGTCAGCGAGCATCCAGTAACTGCAGGTGCAGTTGGAGGAGGCCAATCGCGTGCAGCAGCAGGAGGTGGTGCCGACAATGTGTGCCACCCAGGCCAACACCACACAGGTGGAGTCCGCGGTGAAGGCATTGAGAGTGACGTTTTTTGCGATGGATCAGCGTGTCCAAGGCCTGGGGCATTCTGTGCAGGCACTGGCCAAGACCCAGGACAGGGTTGCCCTCCCACAGGCAGCCATGTGCCAGGCCCATCTGAACATCGCAGCGCGCTTCTGTGCATGGCCCAGTCACAGCAGGCCATGGCTGGGAACGTCGGCGCCATTGCCGAGGCTCTGGCCAATGTGGCACAGACACAGAGAGGTGGCCCAGTCCCAGAGGAAAATGGCACAGTCACTGGCTGATGTGACAAAAACCCAGTAGTGTGACCCAGGTCGAGACCAGAGCGGGACCCCAGGACTGGCAGCGCCAGGTGGCGGGGGAGCCTCTGAGGGTAGCTCCGCTCGCACCCCCGTCCCATGGAGTATCCCAGGGGCCATCAGCGACACCGAGGGAGGAGGAGGTGATGGGGCCCGTGCTGGTGACTCCCGCAGGGGAGGTGCCGGAATACGGCAGCACCTCGGACTCCCCCCCCCCCCCCACCCCCCTTCCTGTTCCTGGTGCATCTGGCGGGCAGCGGGCAAAACAGGGCAGCACCACACCACCCGGGACACCCGAGCAGCAACTGGGCCTATCCAGGCCCGGTCGCCCCAGAAGACGTCCGCCAATGGGGACCCAGGTCACAGGACAGGAATCACAGCAGACTGACTCCACTCCTGCTGTACTGTCTGGGGGCCCAAATAGATGTAGTGTTAGGACCCGTAAGGCCAGAACATTAGACACCAATTAAGTTGTCACGGGGGCAGGGCACAGTTTAGTTCTCAGGGCTAGGGCAAGTATATGTACACATTTGTGGACATTAAACACCTTTACCACTGTTACAACCTGCCTCGGTGCTCTGTCAGATGAGTGTGAGGGGTGAGCTGAGCAGAGAGGGCGCGTGGGGAGGGAATGGGCAGACGTTGTGGGTGGCCTGTGCTCACCACCCTCCCCCCTCCCAATCGTCCCCACCACCATCACCCCAGGGATTTGATGGGACCGTGTGATGGAATGGTCAGCTCGCTTGCAGGGATCACCCAGGTGAACGGTGGAAAGTGCTACTGTGGGCAGGAGTCAGACATTGTCACACGATGCGGAGCACCAGAGCTCATCGCAGAGCGGGTGGTCATCATCTTCCATCCCATAGACCATCAACGCTGTTACTGCTAACCCAGGACTCACACCCCGTAGTGTGGCTGGTATGTATCACGGAGAGAGTTGCAGGCGGGGGGGGGGGGGGGTGGTACACGTCATGTGGCCTCCCTTGCCTGCCTGGTTCTCGTGTCCTGCCCATCCTCACCCTCCCCAACATCCTCCTTGTTGGACGAGGCCTGGTGTTCCTCCTCTTCCTCCAGCATATCACCCCTCGGCTGTGGAGGACTTGGGCTGTTCCCCCATCACCCCGCTCCCCCCCCTGGCCCTGGTAAGACTCCTCCAGCCGGCCAGTGTCGGGCCCGGCAGCCGGCAGTCTCTCCTCTCTGTGTCCTACCTCCTCTCTCTCCCTCATCAGCCACGACGCCGGTTTCGCGATTTTTAAAAGCACAAGTGAATGGCGCCGTCGGGAACTTAGCCCATTAGAGGCAGAGAATCCCGAAGGCCCTGGAGAATACCAGGTCGGGCCTGCTAATGACATGCGAATGGTATTTCCTGTACGTGCGTTCCAGAATTCATTGACGCCGCTGTTGAGGTGATGGTGAATCACGATTTGGCGTCAAATCGGTTTGGCCACTATTTTGGCATCGGAAATGATTCTCCGGCCAATTCCTTTTGCGATTTCAGGGTCAGGCAACGGAGGATCCCGTCCCCAATTTTTAGCTCTAACTGCTTCTGAGAAACTCATATTGCTGAAAAGGTTTTATGGTAAAGGAAAAAGGCTAGGGTTTTCGACATCCAATCGCGACAGGCAGGTTCAGCAATGGGAGCGGAAAATATCATGAGAACATCCAAATCGCTTTGTATGTCGAAGTAAACGCATGGGGCGATTGTCCCCTTCCCCGCCTTCAGTTTGGGGAACATTACCTGCATTCATTAAGATATTATTATCAGGCCCCTAGCCTACCCTCAGAAAATTCCTCCATGCCCGCATGACGGCAGAACAGTGTGAGACCCAACTGGCCTACCAAGGCGTGCAACTAACAAGCAAACCTCCCAGGGGAGCTCAGGTGAGTGCATCACTCAGGTAGAGCGGGTATTACCTTGTCACTGACCCTGACATTGCCTAGGCACTGCCTCCCCCAGGGGCAAGTGCCACTGGGGTGCCAGGCCGGGATTCCTCCCTTGTGCTGGTGCAGCCTTTAAAAATGGCGCCCCAATCCTCGGGTTACTAAGTTGCTAGTGATTCAGCCACCCGGCCAGCGATACATCGTGGGATCTGCGCATCGTTCATACATTTTGCAAGTCCCACGCTATACAGCGGAGAAAGCCGCCATTGCTGTCGGCAGCTTCAACACTGCTTTTCGCACCTTTTTTGGCCTTTGATTATTTCTGGGAAATCTCATTCATAAAGTGACATTCGGAATGGAGGATTTAAAGTAGAGTATCAGGGCCTTGGCTGTGGGCATTGCGATCAAAGCGGGTATTTGCTCATCTCTCGTTGAACTGCAGTAAGAAGGTGGTGATGGATCTTCTTCTTGAACCACAGATAACAGATTGACAGAATTGGGCCACTTCAGAGGACAGTTAACAACCAACTACATTGGATTGGATTGGATTGGTTTATTGTCACGTGTACCGAGGTACAGTGAAAAGTATTTTTCTGCGAGCAGCTCAACAGATCATTAAGTACATGGGAAGAAAAGGGAAGAAAAGAAAATACATAATAGGGCAACACAACATATACAATGTAACTAATAAGCACCGGCATCGGATGAAGCATACAGGGTGCAGTGTTAATGAGGTCAGTCCATAAGAGGGTCATTTCGGAGTCTGGTGACAGCGGGGAAGAAGCTGTTTTTGAGTCTGTTTGTGCGTGTTCTCAGACTTTTGTATCTCCTGCCTGATGGAAGAAGTTGGAAGAGTGAGTAAGCCGGGTGGGAGGGGTCTTTGATTATGCTGCCCGCTTTCCCCAGGCAGCGGGAGGTGTAAATAGAGTCAATGGATGGGAGGCACGTTCGTGTGATGGACCGGGCGGTGTTCACGACTCTCTGAAGTTTCTCGCGATCCTGGGCCGAGCAGTTGCCATACCAGGCTGTGATGCAGCCAGATAGGATGCTTTCTATGGTGCATCTGTAAAAGTGGTAAGGGTTAAAGTGGACATGCCGAATTTCCTTAGTTTCCTGAGGAAGTATAGGCGCTGTTGTACTTTCTTGGTGGTAGCATCGACGTGAGTGGACCAGGACAGATTTTTGGAGATGTGCACCCCTAGGAATTTCAAACTGCTAACCATCTCCACCTCAGCCTCGTTGATGCTGACAGGGGTGTGTACAGTACTTTGCTTCCTGAAGTCAATGACCAGCTCTTTAGTTTTGCTGGCATTGAGGGAGAGATTGTTGTCGCTGCACCACTCCACTAGGTTCTCTATCTCCCGCCTGTATTCTGACTCGTCGGTAGTCGAGATCCGGCCCACTATGGTCATATCGTCAGCAAACTTGTCGATGGAGTTGGAACCAGATTTTGCCAGACATTGGTGTGGAATTTGAATCACATGTAGACCGGACTCAATAAGAGTAGTTGGTTTCCTCCCTTTAAGGGCATTAGTGAATCAGGTGAGGTCGACAACTACATGGTCACTTTTACTGATACCAGTTTTGTTTTGTAACTGAACTCAACCTCAAATCGCCATGATAAAAATTAGAATTGGGTTACCAGTCTACTAACATAATCATTAGACAATCACGTGTCTAACTAACTGCTGGAACTGCTTGAAAGAAATGCAAAGGAAAAAAAACAGGTAACCTTTGATAGAACGGAGATGTTGGAGGATATTAAGAAGTTAGGCAAGAGAATGGGTTGATTACAATATTTGTTGACAGAAAGAGAGGTTAGTTGCAAATCAGTTTGGATTGTAATCACTTAAACAGGATGTTTAAAAGAAAATATTTCAACCTTCCAACTAATGACCATTTTACCATTTGCTAATTCAAAACAGTTTTGTAAAGTTTGTGGGGATTGATCAAATTCCAAGTTCTACATGAGAGGTACTGGTTCCAAACTCTTTCCCGCTGGTATTTGCTTTTGAGCCAGAGTCATCTCACCAAACTGTACATGTGGCACTGTGACAGCACTTTGAACGTGTCAGGTTCATCCAAACTAAAAGTCATGTGATGGAAAAGTTAAGATCTGGGGCTGGATTCCAAGTCCCCATGCCATCATGAAAACTGTGGTCTTTTACACTAGGGGGCTAGCAGGGGGTCGTCTGAGAGCTCGCAGCTCTAACTGCCGATAGGCCCCCAACACTTCCGGGTCAGAGGCCATGGACCTGGACCGCCAAAGTAGTGCCTCGCATCAGCCGCTCGCACGCCCCGGACCAACCGCCCACATTGCCCCCAGCCCCGAATGAAGTCCCCCCCCTGCCCGCCGATCGGCCCTTCCCCGACTGTGGCGGCCCCAGACTGAATCCGCACCGCCACGTGCGGATCCCAGATGATGTGAGCACACGTAAGCCACGCCGTCAGGAATTCGGCCGGTCGGCAATGGAGCATCGCGGGGCAGGCCTCAGGCAATGGCCTGAGGCGGTGGATACTCAGCGCGGCGTGCTCCACGAGTACGCTGATTTTTGGGGGGCGGAGAATTGAAAAATCGGCGCTGCTCCTGATTTCGGCGCCAAAACGGATCTTTGCCCCGTCGCCGAACGCGACTTCAGCGTCGGGTATCGGAGAATCCAGCCCTGATTCTAAGAAAACGTGTAATTTAATAGAAAAACGCACATTCAAAAGGACTTGAGAAAAAAGACTATCATTCTACCTCGTGTCGCCCTCCTATCACTGTCAGCGATGGCATCGGTGCCCGGTATTATTCTCGGCTCTCCTGCAAGAAGTGTCGGACTTTTGTGTTCCATTATCTTCCCCTTGGAGGGCAAACCCATTGGTGGAGTGGGAAAGCTGCTCCTCATGACAGCTGATGCCTGGACTGTGACCCTTAGGGTGACCAGAATGTAAAAGCTATGAAAATCGATTAGGGAAAGGTCAATTCACAACATGATCACAACCCCTTGAACAGGAAGACAGCAAATTGCTGTTCTCTCTGTTGCCTTCTTCTGCATTGTACAGTGGGGAAAGGTGAAAGCACCCACATGAGAAAATGAAACACTTTCAACTCCTCGGAAGAACTTTATAGCTGCATTCTTCACTGCTGCGGTGGTGGTGAGAGATGTATTCAATATCTGAGACACAAATTAAGTGGGTCGATGAAAACAGGCATAAAGAGCATCCTCAAACATTGCAGGATGTGAAGAAGGGAAGAGTTATTTCCGAATCTTAGAGTACGAAATCCATTTTCTGTAGGTAGTGGGATCATTTCCACACTTGCTTTAGTGTGAGGCTACTCGGCCAGAGTTCTCTGGTTTGCAGGAGTCTCTGTTTTTTCCCAGGAAACTGTCAGGTTGGAATTTCATATTGCTGATTTCCTGGACTTCAAAACCAGCTTGTTCCAGCTTTCTTCCCTTACATTGTTTTAGATCTGCAGAATCGTTTCAAATGTCCAGGGTCTCCTCAAAGAAAGCATTCAGCTGCTCTTTCTGGAGAATTCATTGTGGTGGTGTTATCATTTGGTGCCACTTTTTAACATACGTAGATGGGTTCTCCCCATCCCTTCAATATCATTGATGAGATTTTCAGTGCGCCAAGTTCCTGAATTTTGGCTTACACATTTAATCAACTCGTCCCAAACCTCAACATCTCCCTGAAGCACACTTGATTTTGCTGTCCCAGCTCTGCCTCCCTTTCAGGCCATTTGGCTAGTGTTAAATCCTCCAATTCCAAATATCCAACAGCGAGTTGTCCAGCATGGTGACTACAGAACTCCATCGCCACAACTATGAACTCATCAAATGAATCAATGGATTAACCCAGCCATCGGCTCCTCTGGTTAAATCTCGGCTTTTCAATTATTAGATTCTTCTAGGAGCTGCAGCAACTATCAAAGGTCCTCAGCACCTCCTCGTCATCACCTTGAGGTCATCTCAACTCCTTGCTGAACCAGAATACTATGAAATTTGATTCCAATTGTATTCAAAAGGGTACAGACCTTGTCTGCCTTTTCTTGTAAATCTTTAAAATTCTCTCCTCCAGTTGTACGGTTGTCTTTGCTACAGACCCTCAATGTGGTTGAAGGGCAGTGGTCTGAATAATGGCTATTCATTGGCTGTTGACATTGTTGCGTGACTCAATGGCCCTATCAAGTCACGTTCAGTCAGTTTTTCTCTTTTTACGACAATCAACAATGATTTCATGGTCATCATTAGACTTGGAATTCCAGATATTTTATTGAGTTTAAATTCCATCACATTCCGTGATGGGGTTTGAACCCGGCTGCCCAGATCATTATCCTGGGTCTCTGGATTACTAGTCCAGCGACAATACCACTCACTGTGCCACCACCTCCCCCGTCTGAGCTGGCCAGGTCCTAAAGGACATAGCTGCTAGACTGGGACTGCAGCTGGTGGTGAGGGAACAAACAATGGGAAAAACATAATTGACCTCATCCTCACTAACCTGCCTGCTGCAGGTGCATCTGTCCATGACAGTATCGGTAGAAGTGACCACCGCACGGTCCTTGTGGTGACAAAGTCCCATCTTCACATTGAGGATACCCAAAATGAGATAGACTTCGAGCAACTGAAGACTGGGCATCCATGAGACGCTGTGGGCCATCAGCAGCAGCAGGCTTGTACTCAACCACAATCTGCAACCTCATGGCCCAGTATATCCCCCACTCTACCATGACCACCAAACCAGGGGATTGTCGTATCTGTCCAATTCAGATACTTCAACTAGCTCTTTAATTAAAGTTTACCCAGGTGTCTTTATTTGTGAGTAGAACAAAGTAGGACACAGATATAATGCAACACACTTTATGAATGAAATGAAATGAAAAAATGAAAATCGCTTATTGTCACGAGTAGGCTTCAATAAAGTTACTGTGAAAAGCCCCCAGTCACCACATTCCAGCGCGTGTTCGGGGAGGTTGGTACGGGAATTGAACCGTGCTGCTGGCCTGCTTGGTCTGCTTTAAAAGCCAGCGATTTAGCCCAGTGTGCTAAACCAGCCCCTATGGTATAATAAACTATGTTTATTAAACATAGTTAACCTATATACATACAAGCAACACCCAGGATTCGACTATACTACTCGCAAAGGTGTTTTGGTCAGCTGCAGAACTGGGGCGGGATTCTCCGACCCCCCCCCCACCAGGCCGGAGAATCGCCGGGGGGGGCGGTGTGAATCTAGCCCCGCCGCCCCGACACCGGCAGCCAGGTGGGCCGAGTGGCCGCCCGTTTTCGGCCAGTTTCGCCGGCGTAAATCAAACAAGGTCCTTACCGGAGGGACCTGGCTCTCTGGGCGGCCTGCGGAGTCCTCGCGGGGGGGGGGGGCACGGAGGGATCTGGCCCCGGGGGTGCCCCCATGGTGGCCTGGCCCACGATCGGGGCCCACCGATCCGCGGCCGTGCCTGTGCAGTGGGGGCACTCATTCCCTCTGCGCTGGCCGTTGTAAACGTCCGCCATGGCCGGCGCGGAGAATAAACCCCCTGCGCATGCGCTGGGCTTACGCCAGCACACGCTGGCGCTCCCGCTCATGCGCTAACTCGCGGCGGATGGCGGAGGCCCTTCGGCGCTGGTTGGCATGGTGCCAACCCCGCCGGCGCCGGCCTAGCCCCTGAAGGTGCGGATGATTCTGCACCTTCCGGGCGGCCTGACGCCGGAGTGGTTCACGCCACTCCTCGGCACCGGTACCGCCCGTCCTGCCGGTTAGGGGAGAATCCCACCCCCAATCCCTGAGTCCCTCTGGTTCCTCTTTGTAAAGGTGATTCTCGCAAGCTGTTGCTTGCTTGCTTCCTTTTGGTCTGGTCAAGGTCACCTCACATACCAAGCTTTGAGTCTTTAGCTTCGAATCTTTGCTTTGAATCTTTTGCTTCCAGTCTTTGTTTCCAGTCTTTGCTTCCAGTTCTTTTTTCGCTAGACATCTGGAATGCCTATTTTCCTCCCCCTGTCGCCACCCACCTCCTTTCTCCACCTGCCCTTGGCCAATGGAGTCTCAGGAGGCAGGGTTTCAGTGCCCAATGGCCTGGTTGATGACCTGTTGACAGGGTACCTGAGCCCGCCCAGGAGGAGCGATGATTGCTTGATGGGTTATCAGCAACTGTGGACAATAGGCCAATGCATCTCAAGTAGCAGCGACAATTACTTGATGGGTTATTCAGGGGTTGCTTCAGACACGCCCCGGGAGCCTGAGTGAGTTCTGTATATTCGGATTCTGCAGGCTTCTGCAGATTGTGGTTTTTAAAGAGCCCAATTGTTTAATTTAAGATATCTAATTTAATCGGCCGTAAAACTAGGCCTTATTATATTACTACAGGATCAACCCTGGTTCAATGAAGAGTGCAGGAGAGCATGCCAGGAGCAACATCAGGCACACTGAAAAATGAGGTGCCAACCTGGGGAAGCTACAACACAGGACTGCTTGTGTGCCAAACAGCATAAGCAGCAAGTAATAGACCGAGCTAAGCGATTCCACAACAACACATCAGGTCTGAGTTCTGCAGGGAGCGGCACATGGCACAGCGGTTAGCACTGCTGCCTCACGGCGCTGAGGACCCGGGTTCGAATCCTGGCCCTGGGTCACTGTCCTTGTGGAGTTTGCACATTCTCCCTGTGGGTTTCACCCCCACAACCCAAAGATGTGCAGGGTAGGTGGATTGGCCCTTAATTGGAAAAAAAAATAACAATTGGGTACTCAAAATTTATTTTGAATAAAGATCTAAGTTCTGCAGTCTCCGAAGGTCCCCAGCATCAATGTCAGTCTTCAGCCAATACGATTCACTCCACCTGATATCAAGAAACGGCTGAAGGCACTGGATACTGCAAAGGCTATGGGCCCTGACAATATCCCAGCAATAGTACTGAAGACATGTGCTCCAGAACTTGCCGCACACCTAGCCAAGTGGTTCCAGTACAGCTACAACACTGGCATCTACCCGGCAATGTGTAAAATTGCCCAGGTGTGTCCTGTACACAAGAAACAAGACAAATCCAACCCAGCCAATTACCGCCCTATTAGTTTATTCTCCATCATCAACAAAGTGATGGAAAGAGTCATCAACAGTGCTATCAAGTGGCACTCACACAGCAATAACCTGCTCACAGACATTCAGTTTGGGTTTCGTCAGGGTCACTCAGCCCCTTACCTCATTACAGCCTTGGTTCAAACATGGACAAAAGAGCTGAATGCCAGAGGCGAGGTGAGAGTAACTGCCCTTGACATCAAGGCAGCTTTTGACCGAGTATATCATCAAGGAGCCCCAGCTAAACTGGAGTCAATGGATATCAGGGGGAAAACTCTCCGCTGGTTGGGAGTCATACCTGACACAAAGGAAGATGGTTGTGGTGGATGGAGTTCAATCATCTCAACTCCAGGACATCACTGCAGGAGTTCCTCAGGATAGTGTCCAAGGCCCAACCATCTTCAGCTGCTTCATCAATGACCACCCTTCCATCATAAGGTCAGAAGTGGGGGTGTTTGCGGATGACTGCATAATATCCAGCACCATTCGCGACTCCTCAGATAATGAAACTGCCCATGTCCAAATGCAGCAAGACCTGGACAATATCCAGGCTTGGGCTGACAAGTGGCAAGTTACATTCATGCTGCACAAGTGCCAGTGTTATGGGCCAGAGTTTAGAAAACTCCAAAGTATATCAGGGAGTTCACCTGACCCACAACTGTTTATTGAATATGGCTGGGATGAGCACAAGAGCCTGCCTTTCAGGTGTTATTCAACAAAGTTGTTAGGCACTTTTAATCAAAAAAAAAAACTTTACTCTACGAATTTAGTAAACATTTTTATAAACACACACATACAAGTATTTTTATCAACTACAAACATAAATATCCTACACAGAGACAGTAATCTATGTATGACCCTTAATGAATCCCCGCTTTACTGTTCCAATTTAATAACAAGATCCAAGTAAGCAAAAAGCAGAACCCCCTTTTCAAAGGTGTACCAGCACACGGCCCTCTTACTGGTATAAGACTTGGTTTGGATACTCTTGTTTCCTTTCCAAACAGCAGGTTTGAATTCCTTCCAGAGAGCATTTATCTCTTTTAAGTTGCCAAGCAGCCTGGGAACAGCTTTTAAAATGAAGATAGAGAGGCACTTCTTTCAACCTGTGCAGTACAAACCAGTCCAAACTCAAAGTGAAAGTAAAGGTCAGAGCCACAGCCAGCTCCAAACTCAAAGTGAAAGTAAAAACTCACAGAGCCACAGCCCAGCTCCAACCATACATGACATCACTGAAGCCATGTGATAAGACAAAACATTTCTTAAATGGACACTCACATGACACCAGGCAATGACCATCCCTCCAAGAGAGGATCTAACCACCACCCCATGACATTCAATGGCATTACCATTGCTGAATCCCCCACAATCAACATCCTGGAGGTTACCATTGATCAGAAACTGAAATAGCCATATTAATACTGTGGCTACCAGGGCAGATCAAAGGCTAGGAATCCCATGGTGAGTAACTCACCTCCTGATGCCCCCCCCCCCTCCCCTCAAAGCCTGCTCACCATATACAAGACAGACGTCAGGAGTGTAATGGCACTTGCCTGGATGAGTGCAACTCCGGCAGCACGCAGTAAGTTTGACACCATCCAGGACAAAGCAACCCGCTTGATTGCTGCCCCTTCCACAAATATTCAAACCCTCCACCACCGACAAACAGTGGCAGCCATGTGTGCCATCTACAAGGTGCACTGCAGAACTCACCAAGACTCCTCAGAGAGCACCTGCCAAACCCACAACCACGACCATCTCGAAGAATAAGAGCAGCAGATACCTGGGAATGTCACCATCTGGAGGTTCCCCTCCAAGTCATTCACCACCCTGACTTGCAAATATATCGTAGCTCCCTCTCAAACAGCACCGTGGGTGTACGAACACCTCAAGGACGGCAATGGTTTAAGAAGGCTCCCCCCCCCCCCCCGGATCAAGGAGAAGACGGCCCAAAACCGTCAAGAGAGGGAGAAAACCAGAGGAGGACCGCCACACCTGCGGCCTCTCACTGCAGCTGAGCAGCGGGCACTGGACCTAATCGGTGGGCCCAGGGAGAGGGCGGGCACCGAGGCAGAGGTCAGTACCAGGTGAGCAAGTGAGACCCCGCTGAGTTGCGGTTCCCCATGGCACGTGCGTCACCACCCCATACCCCCACACCATCCACCATCCCCACACTGCCCCCTCCACTAACAGCACGCACACCACATGCACCCCCCCCCCCCCCAACAGTACCCCCTCCACCACCACCACCACCCTCCATCCCAATCCGCAGTCTAATCTGTCTTGTCTGGTGACTTGCAAGATCTCCTGACAATGAGGCAGGCCCTACTGGTGCCCCCCACCCCTGAACCCAATCACAAACCCAGGAGGAGAGCAGCGAGGAGGAGGAGGAGCACACGGACCCCGATGGGAGCCCTCGACCCACAGCCTGAGACACCCCGGAGCACCAGTCCGGGGACGACACTGACTTCCCATCACAACTGTCTCCAACACCCTCCACCATTCCAGAGACACTCACCTCGATTGGGCAATTTAGTGAAGAGGCTCCTGATACTCTCTGGTGTGCACCACGAACGTGTCACGATATAGCAGTTGGAGGTAGGAACCCTGAGGGGGCGGTTGGTTGGAGGGTAGCTGATCCCAGGGGGTAGCTGCCATCCGGACTGGTTTCGGGCTTCTGGAATGGACAGTCCCATCTGTAGTGGAAATGCAGTCACGGAGCCAGGGACTGAATGAGGGGGTGTCGTCAATCATCCAGCATCTGCAGGTGCAGTTGGAGGAGTCCAACCACCTGAGGAGCAAGAGGTGGTGCTGACAATGCGTGCCACCCAGGCCAACACAACATAGGTGGTGTCCGTGGTGGAGGCCTTGGGGCGAGAGTATCAGCCATGGGGCAAGGTGTCCAAGGCCTGGGGCAATATGTGCGAGCAGTGGCCGAGGCCCAGGACAGGGCTGCCCTATCACAGGCAGTCATGTATCAGGGCCACCTGAACATTGCAGCAGTGCTCCAGAGCATGGCTCAGTCACGGAGGATCATGGCTGAGGGCATCAGTGGCATTGATTGGGTGCTGGCCAACATGGTACTGACCCGCAGTGAGGTGGTGCAGTCACTGGCTGATGTGGCAAAGACCCAGAAGGCGATGGCATATGTGCAGCGTGGTGTGGCGCAGTCTCAGAGGGGTCCATTCCCTGTGCTCCACGGCCGTGAGCATCGGGACCCTGCTCGGGGCAGGCGTGGGCCTCCAGGACTGGCAGTGCTAGGTGGCGGGGGAGCCTCAGGGCTCCCACCCCCATCCCATGGAGTAGCCTAGGGGTGATCGGGCGCCCCAAGGGAGGAGAACGTGATGGGGCCTGTGCCGGTGACTCCCGCAGGAGAAATGCCGAATCAACATAGCGCCTCGGACACCCCCTCCCCCCCCCTCCTGTCCCTGGTGCATTTGGTGAGCAGCGGGTGGAACAGGGTGGCACCATGCCACCTGGGACACCCGAGCAGCGGCCAGGACGGGGGGGGGGGGGGGGGGGCAAGGGGGGGGGGGGGGGAGTCCGAGGTTCTGTGGTGTTCTGGCACCTCCCCTGCGGAGTCACAGGCACAGGCCCCATCACCTCCCGATGGCCCCCGGGCTATTCCGAGGGATGGAGGTGTGACCGTAGCAAATCCATCGGGCTGCCCCGCCACCTGGCACTGCCAGTCCTGGAGGCCTGCTCTCCTCTCGACCAGGATCTCCATGCTTGTAGCCATGGAGTACAGGGATCTCACTCTGGGACTGTTGCAGACCACTCAATGACTGTACCACATCTCTCCGGGACTGGCTCAGGTCAGCCAGCACCCGGGCAATGCTGGCGACTCCCTCAGCCATTACCCGTTGTGACTGGGCCAAGCTCTGGAGCACCGCTGCAATTTCCAGGTAGCACTGGTACATGGCTGCCTGTGACAAGGCAGCCACTGCCCACACAGATTGCCCCAGGCCTTCAACACCTTGACCTATGGCCGATTCTCTCGCCCGCAAAGCGTCCAACTCGGACATCACCTATATGGTGTTGGCCTGGGTGGCACGCATTGTCAGCAGCACCTCCTGAGCCTGCAGGTGGTTGGATCCTCCAACTGCACCTGCAGCTGCTGGATGGTTGCTGACACCCCCTCATGTAGTCCCTGGCTCTGTATCTACATCTCCATTATCAATGGGATCGCCCGTTCCAGAAACCCGAGACCCATCTGGATACCAGCTAGTCTCTGGGGCCGGGCCGCCATCCGACTGCCCACCCCCTCGGGGATTCCTATCTCCTCCTGATGTCCCGCAGCATGTGTGTGGTGCACGCCAGATAGTGCCCCAGGAGCCTCTTCACTCACATGCACAACCAAGGTAAATGTCTCTGGGATGGTGGAGGGTATTGGAGACAGCTGTGACGAGAAGTCTATGTCATCCCTGAACTGGTGCTCCGGGATGTCTCGGTCTGACATTTGGGGGATTGTGTCACGGTCTGTTGCCTCTTTGTCACTGGAATCTGCTTGGGGTAGCAGGCTGAGGACCCCAGAAGGGCCCCTCTCGCCGCCAGGTGCTCCTGCAACACCCAAGACATGACACATGATTGGATCGTGGGTTAGCATGGTGAGGGGGTGGGGAGGGGCATGGGGGTGATGAGGTGTGGTGGGATCATGCCACGCATGCCATGGGCAACTGCAATGTAGCGGAGTCTCACTTGGTTATCCTATACCGACCTCCACCTCGGCGACTGCCCTCTCTCTGGTATTAAGGGCCAGGGTTTAGTGAACAGCAAAGTATATCATGGAGTTCATCTGACCCACAACTTTTAATAGATTTTTGTTATGGGGAGCACAAAGGCCCACTTTACAGGTGTGATGCAACAGAGATATTAAGTATTTTTAAACAAAAACAATGTTTATTCTATGAATCCAGTTAACATTTTATAAACACACAGTAAACATCTTATCAACTACCAACACTGATACCCTCCTAAAGATACAGTACTCTCTGTAGGTAACCCTTAGTAACTTTCCTAACAACATCCATAAGTCAAAGACCCTTTTTAACAAAGACAGTGGGCGCGATTCTCCACTCCCACTCCGGTTGGGAGAATCGCCTGGGCCGCCAAAATTTCCGGGGACGCCGGTCCGACGCCCTCCCGCGATTCTCCCAAGTGGCGGGAACGGGCCGGTCGTGTTTGGTGGGCCGCAGGCCGGAGAATCGCCGGAGACACCGAAAATGGCGATTCGCCGGCACCCCCGCTATTCTGAGGCCCGGATGGGCCGAGCGGCCAGGCCAAAACGGCGGGTTCCCCCCGGCGCCGTCCACACCTGGCCGCTGCAGTCGTGGGCGGTGCGTGAACGCTGGGGGACGGCCTGTGGGGGGTGAGGGGGGATCCTGCACCGGGCTTCACCTGGAATGTGGGATGGCCCGCGATCGGTGCCCACCGATCGTCGGGCCATCCTCTCTGAAGGAGGACCTCCTTCCTTCCGCAGCCCCGCAAGATCTGTCCCCCATCTTCTTGCGGGGCGGACTTAGAGAGGACGGCAACCACGCATGCGCGGATGATGTCCGCTATGCGGCGCCGGCCGCGTCATCTATGCGGCGCCGCTTTTACGCGGGCGACAAGGCCTGGCGCGTGTAGATGATGCGGCCCCGATACTGGCCCATTGTCAGAGCCTGAATCGGTCGGGACGGGGGCCGTTCCGCGCCGTCGTGAACCTCAGCGGCGTTCACAATGGCGCGGCCACTTCGGCGTGGGAGTGGAGTATCCCACCCAGTAGGTTTGCATTCCATACAGAAACAAGAATGAGACCAAAATACAGCTCCTTGGTTTGAATGCAGCTCTCCAACTGAAAATGAAACTAAAACTCAGAGCCAAAAACAGCTCCCAGCTCAAAACGAAAGTAAAAAGCAGAGCAGAGCTCAGCTCCACCTACACACTGACATCACTGCAGCCACTTGAGAAGACAAACATTTCTTAAAGTGACATTCCCATGACACTGGGATCACCGACCGGGTCCAGTGCACCGTGCTGGTTACTCACTGGCTGCCCTGAAGAGGTCGCGCTCACGGCCTCTGCCACTTAAGTCCAGGCCTGGTGTTTGGCGTCGGGTGGCAGCCTCTCTCCCACCCTGGGAACAGCATTACCCGCCTCTCCTCCACACCGTCCAGCAGGGTCTCAAGCTCTGCGTCCGCAAACCAGGGTGGTGCTCTCAGAGCTGCCATCTTGTTGGCTGGGATGAGTGGGTATGGGCAGTGGAGTGGTAATATGAGGCTGCATCTTGTCAGTCTCTCGAGTGGTAATCCCAACCCCAGCGAATCGGACACCGTTTTTCACTGAAATCAATCGAGTCCCACATGGCGCTGGTGCCAGCCCATTAACGGATCATGAGTTGCTCCGGGACCGCCGCTAATTTAGTTCTCGTGGCAGCCCACCGATTCAGTCAATGGCATCAATTAATTTCTGAAATGGGCAATCTTGACTTTTGGCCTCAACTACTTTCTGTGGTGATGTGTTCCACAGGCTCACCACTCTCTGGGTGAAGAAATTGCTCCCCATCTCTGCCCTAAATCGTCTACCCCATATCCTCAGGCTTTGACCCCTGCTTCTGGACACCCCCATCATCAGGAAGATCCTTCCTGCATCTACTCTGCCTGGTCCTGTTAGAGTTTTATAGGTTTCTATGAGATCGCCTCTCATTCTTCTGAATACAATCCAAATCGACTCAATCTGTCCTCATATGTCAGTCCCGCCATGTCAGGAATCAGCCTGGGAAACCGTCGCTGAACTCATATTGCACAGGGAATCAAATGTAAATAATGAAAGCACCACTCAAAAAGGCAAGAATAAAATGACTTCAGGCTCTAAGAACAATAGCAATCCCTCCGGAGCTCAGATGCATAGCCACGAATAACCTCCACTCTGTAGAATTCAGATCCAAATCAATGGTTTCAACAGCTGGAAGGTGAACTTTGGTTGTTTTCTCCAAGCCATAGAAACATGTTCCTCGTGGGTTTTCTCATTTCTTTTCCATTGGGTGCCACAAACTTCACAACAGATGGGAAAGTATTTCATAGACGGGTTTGGGAATCAAGTGGCTGGGTTTATTGACGAGCCAAGCAAGCTTTTTTTCAAATTCTGCCACATTTAGAATTAGCAATTTCAGGCAAATTATATCGTTTCGGACACCAGCAAGTGCTCACATCTGCAAGAAAAGCAAAAGGAGTTTCTGTAGTATCAAATTATATTGAAAAGTGAACAATCGTGGCTAATATCAACTGTCTTCACCCCACCCTCTCCTACGATAATAATCTTTAGTGTCACAAATAGGCTTACATTAACACGACAACAAATTCACTGCGCAAATCCGACTTGCGTCACGTCGGAAAAATGGGTCGAATGTCTCCGGCCCGAAATGGGCTAGCAGCGACGTAACGGGATCCGCGCTTGCGCAGTGGTTCACGCCGTGCAGCGTCATACGCGCTGCATGGCGTGACGGCTCATAAGGCCGCGCTGCTCCCCCCCACCCGACCGCAACACCCGACCGCAACACCCGACTGGATGGCTGGCCGCCGCTCAGCCCCGAGGTTCGAGTCACGGGATGTGGAGGCGCTCCTGGACGCGGTGGAGCAGAGGAGGGACGCCCTATATCCCGGGCACGGCCGCAGAGTTGCCCCACGCAACAGCCGGCGTCTGTGGAGGGAAGTGGCAGAGGCCGTCACCGCTGCGGCCCTGACACCACGGACAGGCACCCAGTGCCACAAGAAGGTGAACGACCTCGTCAGAGCAGGCAGGGTGAACCTCCCCCCCCCCCCCCGCCCGATATCCATATCCCCCCTCCCCATATCCCCCCTCCCCCATATCCCCCATATCTCCACTCCCCCATATCCCCCCCATATCCCCCCTCCCCCATATCCCCCCTTCCCCCATGTCCCCCCCTCCCCCATATCCCCCCTCCCCATATCCCCCCACCCCCATATCCCCCCTCCCCCATATCCCCCTCCCCCATATCCCCCCTCCCCCATATACCCACCTCCCCATATCCCCCCACCCCCATATCCCCCCTCCCCATATCCCCCCTTCCCCCATATCCCCCCTTCCCCCATATCCCCCCTCCCCCATATCCCCCCATATCCACCCTCCCCCATATCCCCCCACCCCCATATCCCCCCTCCCCATATCCCCCCTCCCCATATCCCCCCTTCCCCCATATCCCCCTCCCCATATCCCCCCTCCCCATATCCCCCCTCCCCCATATCCCCCATATTCCCACTCACCCATATCCCCCCTCCCCCATATCCCCCATATCCCCAAGTGAATCCAGCCCTAACCTTAACCTCTGCAATACACGCGCAACCAATGGCGTGCATCCATATACCTGTCTAACACTGTTGCCTTTTACCCCTGCCACCACCCCCCACAGGAGAAGCGCACACACAACAATAGGGAGCATGTGAGGACTGGATGAGGCCCCGCTGATGAGAGGCCACTGACCGAACACGAGGAAAGGGCCCTGGAACTGGCTGGCGGACCTGAGGACCGGGAGGTTGCTGATGCAGAGGTCGGGGGCGTACTAGCAAGTGAGCCACCGACAGCCCGTCCCCATATCCCCCCTCCCCTATATCCCCCTCCCCCATATCACCTGATCACTGCCTGCGTGTCTAACCATGCATGCTTCATTGTGTATCGCAGGAGCAAACGTCGAGGCACCCATCCCCGCAGATGCAGACCGCCCGCAGGATGCCCCTCGGAGGCCACGGGAGACGGAGAGACCCGGACCCTCCGGCATGCGACGCCCGCAGGATGCCCCTCGCACACCACGGGAGACGGAGAGACCCGGACCCTCCGGCATGTGACGCCCGCAGGATGTCCCTTGGAGACCACGGGAGACGGAGAGACCTGGAGCAACAGGGAGACGACACCCCCGTCACGTGCGGGAGCGACCACCCAGCGACGAGGGGGGCAGCCACAGGCCCCCGTCACATCCGAGCCAGGACACCACTCCCCAGGACACCACTACCCAGGACACCACTACCCAGGACACCACTACCCGGGACACCACTACCCGGGACAGCACTGCCCAGGACACCCCTACCCGAGACAGCACTACCCGGGTCAGCACTACCCAGGAAGACGAAATACCGGACAGTGACTCAGAGTGGATGGGTGGAGACGAACCCCCACCCCAAAGTGCCATGGACTCAGAGTGGGACGAAGAGCACGACACAACGCCACTGCTGTCACCAACACCCTCCACCATCGCAGAAACACTCACCTCGGTTGGGCACTTTAGTGATGAGGCGTCTGCTACACTCACTGGTGCGCACAACATAGCCGTCCCGGTACAGCAGGTGGAGGTAGGAGCAGCAGAGGGGCCGGGCGGTCGGAGGGCAGCCCAGCCCAAGCGAACATCTGCCGCCCAGATGGATCCCGGGTTCCTGGGGTTACCACACCCACACATAGATCCGATGCAACCACCGACCCGGAGACGAGCGAAGAGAGTGACGGGCGGCTTGCGGCGGCTGCAGTCGCAGGTGGAGGAGTCCAGTCCTTGCAGGCCATCGCTGAGGGCATCGGTGCCAGTGGCCATGTGCGAGCCGGCGTCGCACTGTCACAGACAGGGTTTGCCAACCCCCTGGGCTCCATGGCTGCAAACCTGCAGACCCCTGTCGATACCAGCACGGGCTTCCAGGACTGGCAGCGCCAGATGTCGGGGGGGCGTCGGATGGCCAGTCCGTTCGCATCCCCCACCCATGTAGAGGCCTGGGGGCCATCGGGCACCCCGAGGGAGGAGGAGGTGGTGTGGTCCGTCCCGGCTCCCCCTGTAGGGGAGGTCCCGGAACACCGCGACACCTCGGACTCCCCCCCTTCCGTCCCAGGTGCATCGGGTGGGCAACGGGCAGGACAGGCTGGCAGCTCGCCATCCCAGTCGCCCGGGCCGCAGCCTGGCCCATCTAGGCCAGGACGCCCCAGGAAATGGCCGCCAAAGGGATCCCGTGTCAGAGGGCAGGAATCACAGGAGTCCACCTCCAGTTCTGCTGTACCGTCTGGGGAACCACGTAGACGTAGTCAAAGGGCCCGTAAGGCCAAACAATTAGACACTGAGTAAGTTGGCACGGGTGCAGGGCACAGATGAGTTTTAGGGGCTAGGGCACGTGCATGAACTCGTTTGGTTATTAAAGTCAATGTTACACCTACAGAAGCTGCCTTTGTGCTCTGTCCAAAGCGTGCGGGGGTGTCATGTACGTTGAGCGCAAGTGTGTGTGTGAGGGGTGGTCTTACCTCAGCCCCAGGTGAGTCTGCCCCCTTCCCCCTGGGCCGCCATCAACATCCCCCGGGCAGAGGACGGGACCGTGCGCTGCAGTGTCACAGCCGCATGCAGGGATGGTCCGGGTGGATGGTGGTACTGTGGCCATGGGTCAGACATAGTCCAACGATGTGGAGCCAGGAGCTCACCGCAGGGCGGGTTGTCATCATCCTCCATGGCCTGCAATAGACACGCGTCCACCCGCAACTGAGTGAGCCCGGCCCGTTGTGCCGCAGGTGGATCGGCAATGGGGGGGGTGGTGTGCATGCGGGTGGGTTGGGTAGGGTTGGGGAGGGGGGTGAGGGTGCTGGGTAGGTGGATGGGTGGGGGGTGTGGGTGGTCGGCTGTTGCCATGGTGTGCGGTCTGTGGCCATACTACCCGATTCCCACGCCCATCTAGTCAGTGAAGCGGGCGGCTATCAGTCTGTCCCGTGCCCGCTGGGCCAGCCGGTAACGGTGGACAGCCACCCGCCTGTGTCTACCCCGTCTGCCCTGACCATTACCCCCATCCCCCTCATCTGGGGAGGACTGCGCCTCTTCCTGCTGCTCCTCCACTCCGCCCTCCTCTGCCTGCGGCACATTGCCCCTCTGCTGGGCTATGTTGTGCAGGACTCAGCACACCACAATGATGCAGCCGACCCTATCTGACCGATACTGGAGGGCGCCCCCAGAGAGGTCCAGGCACCTGAAACGCATCTTCAGCACGCCAAAGCACCTCTCTATCACTCCCCTTGTTGCTACATGGGCATCATTGTAGCGGATCTCCACCTCATTGCGTGGCCTCCGTATAGGCGTCATCAGCCACGATCGCAATGGGTAGCCCCTGTCGCCCAGCAACCAGCCCCTCAGCCGGGGATGGATGACCGCGACAACACGTATGAGTCGTGTACACTGCCTGGGTAACGGGCGCAGGATCATCATGCGGTGGTCGCAGACCACCTGTATGTTCATCGAATAGGTCCCCTTCCTATTGGTGAACACGGCCCTGTTATCTGCAGGTGGCCGCACGGTGACGTGCATCCCATCGATCGCGCCCTGGACCATGGGGAACCCGGCCACGGCAGAGACGCCCACGGCCCGGGCATCTTGGCTGGCCCGGTCCACAGGGAAGCGGATGTAGCGGTGCGCCATGGCATATAGGGCATCTGTCACTGCCCGGATGCACCGGTGCACCTATGTCTGCGATATGCCGGACAGGTCCCCACTCGGTGCCTGGAATGACACCATTGCATAAAAGTTCAGGGCCACCGTAACCTTGACGGACACGGGGAGAGGGTGTCCCCCGCCAGTGCCATGCGGTGACAGGTGTGCCAGCAGGTGGCAGATGTGTGCCACGGTTTCCCGCCTCATCCGGAGTCTCCTCCTGCATTCCCGGTCCGTGAGGTCCTGGTATGACTGCCGGGGCCGGTACACACGGGGCGCCCTCGGGTGCCTCCGTTGCCGTGGGGCTGCGACGTCCTCCTCCCCCTCCTCGTCCTGTCGGTCAGGTGTCCCTCCAGCCTGGGCGGCTGCCGCCTGTCCCTCTGCGGCAGCCTGCGCCGCCTCTCTGGCACGCTCCGCCTCCTCCTCTTCCTCCTCCTCCTCATCCAGGGCAACATAGACATTAGCGGCTGCCGCCACGGCGGACAACATCGCTGGATGATCGGAAAACATGACGGCCTGGTGGGGGGGAGGGGAACGACGACATGTCATCATTGCCCATATCCCCTCCTCCCCCCAGCCAGGTGGCATGGACCGCATGGGTCCAACTGTTGGAGGCTGGCACCTGGCCAGGTGGACCAACTCACTTGCCCTCGCATCCCCCTCCCCAGCACGGCCCCCCCCATCCCCCTCCCCGGCACGGACCCCCCCAACCTCCACCCCAGCACGGACCCCCCCCCCAACCACCACCCCGGCACGGGCCCCCCCATCCCCCTCCCCGGCACGGACCACCCCCCATCCCCCTCCCCAGCACGGACCCCCCCCCAACCTCCTCCCCGGCACGGAGCCCCCCCCCATCCTCCACCCTGGCACGGACCCCCCCCCCCATCCCCCTCCCCGGCACGGACCCCTCCCATCCCCCTCCCCGGCACGGACCCCCCCCAACCTCCTCCATGGCTCGGACCCCCCATCCCCCTCCCTGGCACGGACCCCCCCCCCCCAACCTCCACCCCGGCACGGACCCCCCCCCATCCCCCTCCCCGGCACGGACCCCCCCCCATCTCCCTCCCCGGCACGGAGCCCCCCCAACCTCCACCCCGGCACGGACCCCAACCTCCTCCCCGGCACGGACCCCCCATCCCCCTCCGCGGCACGGACCCCCCCAACCTCCACCCCGGCACGGACCCCAACCTCCTCCCCAGCACGGACCCCCCATCCCCCTCCCCGGCACGGACACCCCCCCCATCCCCCTCGCCGACACGGACCCCCCCCAACCTTCACCCCGCACGGACCCCAACCTCCTCCCTGGCACGGACCCCCCATCCCCCTCCCCGGCATGGACCCCCCTCCCGGCACTCCCCCGGAGCCCAGCCCACTCTAACCACCCCCCCCCCCCCCCCCGCCGCACACACACACACACAACCCGAGACACACCTCTCCTCACACATTCAGACTGCGGCCACGCCATCGCCTGCCCAGAGCCAACCCCCCAGGCCGTCACTCACCTCCACGCTGGTCGGCGTGAACCTGGAGCACAGGGTCACGCCGATGAAAAGGAGGTTTAATTTACGTCGACGTGAACGGTCATCACGTCGACGGGACTTCGGCCCATCCGGAAGGGAGAATATCGGCAGGCCGAAAATCGGCTGCCTTGCGCAGACCCGTGCCATTCTCCAACGGCAGCGGCGACATTAACGCCCCGCCGACTTTTCTCCCTTCGGAGACTTCGGCAACCGGCGGGGGCGGGATTCACAGCGGCCAACGGCCATTCTCCGACCCTCTGGGGGGTCGGAGAATGACGCCCATGGTTACCAGGAGATCAAAGTTGGGTACTGAATATTCAGGGTTGTGTGACTTTTTGTGAGAGCAGGCAGGAAGGAAAGGGTGGTGGGGTCACATTGTTAGTTCCAGAAGATTGGAAAACGGCGAATGAAAAACCCTCATTCAAAAAGGGAGGGAGACAAAAAAACAGGAAACTTCAGTTCGCTTAATGTCTGTCATTGGGAAAATTTTAGAGTCCATTATAAAGGATGCAATAGTGGAGCATTGGCACAACATCCTGGGCTGGTGTGCAGTCAATTCCACCCCCACTTGACCCTCAGTCGCAACACAGGTGAAATAAAATTTTATTTAAAACACCCAAGGTCCTTTGTTGAGGCCAATATGCTACAATCAACAGGTTTCTCACTTTCAAAGACAAGCAATGTTTATTGCGTACAGTATTATAATTAAACAGACAGAAAATATATCTGACTGTCTAATAGCTCTTTCCCAATTCCTGTGATGACTGGAAGACTTTAGGAATATTGGATTCTAAGTATTGGGCAATTTAAGGGTTAAAAACCTGGGGTTAGTGTGCGTTTGACTGCAATGGTCATGTGTTTTTTAGTAATTCTGTTTTGTAGGGCTTGAGTGCTTTCAGCAGCTACAGGGTGAAATTGACAAAGGAATGTGTTTTTCAGTCTGGACTAATGGACTGTGGTTTGACTGGGAACGTCCCTGGGGAGTTAATGTGCTTCGCAGCCTGCATAGATAATTTATTTTTCAGCTTGGGGAGATGAGCGGGTGAATTCTCTGCCTCCCCAGCCGTGTGTTTCTCGGCAGCGAGCTGTTGCTGGAAGTGCGATACTCCGTTCCGCCGCTGGCCAATGGGATTTCCCATTATAGTCACCCCATGGCGCTGGGAAACCCATGGGTGTGGGTGTGCTGCTGGTGGAATGGGGAATCCCACCAGTGGAGAATTCACCCTGAGGTCATTACTGGGTGGAGCAAATGAATGCAGAGAGACGTTTTGAAAAGCTTTACAGAGGCATTTGGAAAAGCTTTAGCGAGACCTTGGGAGAGAGGGGTTGAATTCTGATCTGCCTGATGCTGAGTCCACAATTCTCCCACAGTAAGATAGTTATAAAAACTTGGGGCTGGATTCTCCGTACCCTGGCACTAAAATCGCGGCCGGCACGGGGGTGGAGAATCCATTTTCCCGCACGGAATTGGGACCGGCGCCGGTTCCCTGATTCTGCGGGCCCCAAAAAGCGGCGCACTCAGAGAGTATGCCGCGCCACCTAGGACCTACCTGGGGCCATTGATGGAGGCCCGCTCCGCCATTCTCCACCCCCGACAGGTCGAAGTCCCGTCGCCGTGGATCTACTATGGTCCAGCCGGTCAGAAAACTAGCAGACTCAGTCTTATACGCTGCCGGGAAATGTTTGTGTGGGTGGACATGGCCGGGCATGCAGCCGATCATGTGGGTCTATTTTCAGGCTCTAGCACCACTGTCCGAGTCCGCCATGGAGCACGGCGTTGCCGCTGGAGGCCGCCGCCGTGCACATGCGTGGCCTCCGACCCAGATGTGCGGGGGCCCATATCTGCAGCAAAAGCTGCTCAATCTATGCCGGGTCCCTGCTACCCTCCTGCAGGGCTAGGAATATGTGACCCTTTCACGCCAGTTTTTCTGACGTGAAACTCCAGTTTTGACACCGGCGTGGGGATATAGTCCCAATAACGGAGGATCCAGCCCATAATATGTAAAGCAGAGCAGTATTGGCTGTGGACAAGGAAGAAGCTGAAACATGGCAAGTAAACTAGCTTTTTGAAGACATTCAGCCTTGTCTGAAGGAGCTCTACCAGGAGCTGTATATTTCTTTTCTTGGTGTTTAATGGGAACTTGGGAAGTGGTGTTTAAGGTGTGATTGTAAGCTGCTCTTTTTGGGTGTGAAATTAAAGGGCGGTATTGTCGGTTGCCTGGCGCCAAAATCAGGAAACGCGATTGGGCGGAGGATAGCTTCCGACACCAATTTGATGGCAAATCGCAATTCTCTGTCACCACAAAAAACGGCGTCAATGCGGTCTGGAACACACAGACAGTAAACACCATTTCCATATCATTAGCGGGTGCAATCCGGTATTCTCCGGGGCCTCCGCGGTTCTCTGCCTCCGATGGGCCAAGTTCCCGACGACGCAGTTCACTTGCGCTTTTAAAGATCGTGAAACCGGCATTGCGGCTGCTGAGGGAGAGAGAGGGGGTATGGAAAGTGTCCAACTTCGCCAAGGTTTGCCGACAGTTGTGTTGCTGGCTGGGGGGCTTCTGCCATTTACTTATCATTTTTCTATTCTACTTCACTAGGAACAGTTAAAATTGAGCATTGTGGAATAATTCCAATACTATGGATCCAAAGAAGCTTTGAATGTTTGAAGCATCCGGAAGTGATTATCCACAGAGGCTGTTTCATTCTCAAAAGGAAGTTGGTTAGTCACTTTTGCACCATACTGGGATGACTTCCAGTCAATGTCTTTCTGAAGTTCATGCTTTCGTTTCGGTACTTATTCCGTCTAGGCTCGAGATGGTTTTCTCTGGCAAGGTTGTCCACCTTCGCTGCAGACTCAGCATCATTTCAAGTTCACAGCAAAGGATGTGCCAGGCACTTGCTACATTCAATTGAGCAGTTCTTTGACTTCAGCCACCAGTAGAGAAAGAGAGCATTCCTTTCACTTCGAAGGTCTAAACACCTCTGCTAAGTTATCTCAGATAGCATCATGCAGGAACCAATCACTGACCGTATTCAGGCAGTAAACTGTCCCTAGTCAACCCACTGGTTGCCGGTTAACCATTCGAACAAAGCTGGTTCCTAAGATCTACATGATTCCAAAGAGTCTGGCTTCTCCTTTCCAAAATACAACATCTGTTTCAATTTTGAATCTTCTGCTTGAAGGCACATCCCAATTATGGGTCAACGGACCAAAATAATGAAAGTAAAATAAAAGAAACGGGAACAAAGGAAATAAACAGGAAGGGCTCTTACAGCATTTAGAAATGCATAATATGATCAAGCAGAGTCAGCACAGCTTCAAGAAGAAGAAATCAGAATTCTTTGAGGTAATAAGCAGGTTTGATAAAGGGAACCAACAGATGTAATATAATTGGATTTCCAAAATGCACCCAATAGGGTGCTGAACAAAAGACAACTTAATTAAATAAGAGTCAATAGTGTTGTGAATAGTAGATTAGCACGGATAGAGGATTGGCTAACTGAATCGAAGTCAGAGACTTGGGGTAAGGAGGTAATTTTCAAGATGACAACCTGCAACGAATGGAGTGCCACAGGAATCGATCAGTTAGCTCAGTTGGCTGGACGGTTGGTTCATGATGGGAAGCACTGTCAACAGTGTGGCTTCAATTCCCGTACTGGCTGAGATTATTCATGAAGGCCCCGCCTTCTCAACCTTGCCCCTCATCTGAGGTGTGGTGACCTTCAGGTTAACTCACCATCATTCAGCTCTCGCTCAAAGGGGAGAGTAGCCTATTATCCTTTGGGACAGTGGCGACATTAATAATAAGCCACGGGTATCAGTGCCGGGGCTATAATTATCTACAATATATATTAATGACTTGGATAAGAGAAGTGAATGCACGGTTGCCAAGTTTGCCGACGACACAAAAATAAATTGGAAGGCAAGTGGTGAAGGTGACATAAAGAGTCTACAGAGGGATGTGGTCAAGTTAGGTGAGTGGAAAAATACATGACAGATGGAATATAATGCAGAAAAATGTGGAGCTCTGCACTTTGGTAGGAAGAATAAAGGAGCTGAATATTATTTAAATGGAGAAAGACTGCAGAAAGCTGCAGCACAGAGGGTTTTAGGGATTCTCATGCATAAATCGCGAAGTGTTAACATGTAAGTTCAACAGGTAATCGGGAATAGAAATGGAATGTTGGCCTTTATTTCAAAGGGAATGGAGTATAAAAATAGGGAAGTCTTGCTGAAATTATTCAAAGCACTAGTGAGAACACACCTAGAATTCTGTGAACAATTTTGGCCCTCTTATCTAAGGGAGAATTGGAAACAGCCCAGAAAAGGTTCACGAGATTGATCCCTGGTATGGAGGGATTTGCTTATGAGGTGAGTTGAGTAGGTTGGGCCTGTACTCATTGAAGTTTAGAAGGATGAGAGGTGACCTTAATGAGACATCTAGGATTCTTGGGGGATTGACAGGGTAGATGCTGAGAGGCTGTTTCCCTTTGTGGAGACCAGAGGGCATGATCTCAGAGTAAGGAGTTGCCCATTTAAGACAGAGATGAGGAGAAATTTCTTCTCTCAGAGGGTAGTGGGCACGGTTGCACAGTGATTAGCACTGTTGCTTCACAGCATCAGGGACCTGGATTTGATTCCTGGCTTGGATCACTGTCTGTGTGGAGTCTGCACGTTCTCCCCATGTCTGTGTGGGTTTCCTCCGGGTGCTCCGGTTTCCTCCCGTCAGTCCCGAAAGAAGTGCTCGTTAGGTGAATTGGACATTCTGAATTCTCCCTCTGTGTACCCGAACAGGTGCCGGAATGTGGCGACTAGGGGCTTTTCACACTAACTTCATTGCAGTGTTAATGTAAGTCTTGTGACAATAAAGGTTATTATTATAAAGATCATTCGTAAAGCATCAATCAAGCTGGCTTCTGGACTGAAAACCTACTGGGATAAATGAGAACAGCCTGTGATGTGAACTCTCCCCAGACCTCCCAATTCACTAAATCCATTCTTGTCTTACTACTAATAAAGATTATTATTATCAGTCAATCTGTGAAATTCTTTACCGCAGAGAGCTGCAGAGGCTGGGCTCTTAAATATGTTCAAGGCTGATATTTAATCAGTAAGGGAATCAAGGATTATGGGGATAATGCAGAAAAGTGGAATTCAGGATTGTCACATCAGATCAGTTATGATCTCATTAAATGACGAAGCACACTTGGAGGGGTTAATTGGCCTACTTTTGCTCCTATGTCTTATGGTCTTATGGGTGCCAGTACCACAGCACACTCTGCCCCAAAAGGATGGACCCTTCCTTCAGTCAGAAAGGTTTCAGATAATTGGTCCTTTAAGGGCCTCAATTGTCTAAAAGGTGGTCAACGTCATCCCCCTTGGTAAAATACCAATAGATGTGAGTAAATGATGGGCACAGCACTGCTGCCATGGCTTCCAATTTTATAGCCTCTCTCCCTGCCAGCTCAATTCTGGGGGTGTCATAAAATTCAACCCGTGGAGTATTGTACGATGCAAATCAATTCTCAAAGGCTAATTGGTATTTTAAATTCTACCTGTGGGTCCCTGATGAGGTTAGGAACTGGTTAGCTGCCTGTGTTGGTACGGGAGGAGGTTTGTGTTGCGGGTGCGGTGAGAGCCTGCACTACAGACAAGCCTTGAGGATTAGCCAATTTCGGAAAAATTACTGCTAGCTAGTGACTGCTCCCAATGCAGTGTGGGGTTGTGACCCTCTTAGTTTCTGACCCCGACGTCAGGGTCTCAAATCAAAGGACAAAATCCTGCCCCGTTCTGTTAACAATTACCTGCCTTGATTCATGGTAGCACTCTCACCGACGATTAGAAGGATGGTCAAGTTGCAATCCAGTGACATGAATAAATCCAGGCTAAAAGTATCGTTCAGTCCTGAAGAATGGTTACAGTCGGAGACTTAAAGTATCTAGATAAAGACGATACTGGTGGAAGTGAAAAGAAGGGAGAGGGACAAGAGTTTCTACAGTGTGTTTAGGCTAATTTTCTATAGGAATATGTGTCCAATCTAATGAGAAAGGAGGTATTGCTAGACCTGGGGCGGGATTCTCCGACCCCCCGCCGGGCCGGAGAATCGCCGGGGGGGGCGGCGTGAATCTCACCCCCACCGGCTGCCGAATTCTCCGGCGCCGGGTTTTTGGCGGGGGCGGGAATCGTGCCGCGCTGGTCGGCGGCCGCTGGCAGTGGCCCCCACGGCGATTCTCCGGCCCGCAATGGGCCGAGCGACCGCCCGTTTTAGGCCGCAGCCACCGGCGTAAATTAGACCTGGTACTTACCGGCGGGACCTGGCTCTGCGGGAGGCCTCAGGGATCCTCAGGGAGGCGCGGGGGATCAGGCCCCAAGGGGTGCCCCCACGGTGGCCTGGCCAGCGATCGGGGCCCACCGATCCATGGGCGGGCCTGTGCCGTGGGGGCACTCTTTCCCTCCGCACCGGCCGCTGTGGACCTCCGCCATGGCCGGTGCGGAGACGAACCCTCCTGCGCATGCGCTGGGATGACGCCAGCACACGCTGGCGCTCCCGCACATGCGCCAACTCGCGCTGGCTGGCGGAGGCCCTTCGCCGCCGGTTGGTGCAGCGCCAAGCCCCTTCCATGCTGGTTGGCGCGGTGTCAATCCCGCCGGCGCCAGCCTAGCCCTGAAGGTGCAGAGGATTCCACACCTTCTGGGCGGCCCGAAGCCGGAATGATTCATGCCACTCCTCGGCGCCGGGACCGCCCGCCCCGCCGGGCAGAGGAGAATCCCACCCCTGGTTCTTGGGAATGAGATGGACCAAGTAGTTCAAGTGAAAATGTGGGAAAATTTAGGCGACAGTTATCATTGTATCAAAAAGTTTAGGATGTCTATGAAAAGTAAGAAGAACATTCCAAGCTAAGAATAATTAAATGGGGGAAAGCCAATTCCAATGGAATCAGAGCGGCTCTGGAGCGAATAGCTGAACCATGGATTACCTTGAAAGAAGAGATGGTTTGGGCTCAGTCAATGGTATATTCCTTCGAAAAGGAACGGTGGGGCAAACAAATTCAGGGTTCCCTGGATGACAAAAGAGGTGGAAATTAAGATAAACATGAAAAAGTGTGCTTGTGACAAGTGGAAATACAACTGAGAACCAGGCTAAATAGAGAAGGTTCAAAGCGAAGGCGAAAAGGCAACTAACAGAAACAATGAGGAAGCATGAAAAGAGGCTGGCAGCCAACAGAAAAAGAAATCCCAACGTTTTCTACAGGCATGTAAATAGAAAACGGGATGTAAAAGGAGTAGGGCTGATTAGGGGCCCAATTAGGATTAACACAAGGAGGCAGGGGGCTGGCTGAGATGCCAGTTGAGCACTTTGCATCTGTCTTTACCAAGAAAGAAGATGCCACCCAGGACATGGTGAAAAAGGAGAGAATTCAGACATGAGAAGGTATAAAATTGATAACAAGGCGGTGTTGCATAGGCTGTCTGTATTTAAAATTGACAAGGCATCAAGACCATGTGAGATGCAGGCAACGGCACTGAGGAAGTGAGAGTAAAAACTGAGGAGGCACTGACCATAATCTTCCAGTCTTCCTTAAACTCACGGGTGGTGCCAAGAAACTGAAAATGAAATGAAAATCGCTTATTGTCACAAGTAGGCTTCAAATGAAGTTACTGTGAAAAGCCCCTAGTCGCCACAATCCGGTGCCTGTTTGGGGAGGCTGGTACGGGAATTGAACCATGCTGCTGCTGGCTTGCCTTGGTCTGCTTTAAAAGCCAGTGATTTAGCCCTGTGCTAAACAGCCCCTGTACAGGAACTGGGCCTGGAGAGTTACAAACATTACACCCTTGTTCAAAAAAGGGAGTAAGGATAAGCCCAACAATTACTGACCAGTCAGTTTAGCTTCAGTGGTGGGGCAATTTCTAAAATCTATAATTCTGGACAGGATTTGTCATCACATGGACAAATGTGGGTTAACTAGGGAGAACCAGAATGGATTTCTGAAGGGAAAATCATGTTGACTAACTTGGTAAAGCTTATTGAGGAGGTATTTTCGGACATTGTTGTAAACCTATTGTCTGTCTTGTGTTCCTTTTTTATCTATGTCCTGCCATTGACTTTGAGCTACAGTCTTCTGGTTAGCTGCTACACCATTACTGCACCCTTTGAGATTTCTGTTTTAATTACAGTTTTGGGACACTGAAACCCCCTGTCCTGATGGGCCAGGCCAGGAGGCCTCCTTTAGGTTTGGTGCCAGAACCTGTGATGCCGATTTGATACACTTGGCAAGCAGCTAATCGGTGAATGTAGAGTTCTTGGTCTTGTCCTATTGTTGCCTGTGATTGGTGGAGCCAGTCAGAAACTTTCAGAAGAGAGTCGGTTCTTCTGAAGAGGTCCATCTTTTGTTTCAGTCCTGTGAGGGAAGCCAGCTAGTAAGGAGCTTGAAGACTCTCTCTCTCCTCTCGCTTTGCCATATGATTTTAAGAGGTACTCGGGCGAAATCTGTGGAGACTTTCCTGTTTAAAAGACACAAACAGGAAACCAACCTGCTTAAGAGATCTCTGGAATGAGAAAGTGCTGGCATTTTCCACAAGCCAGTAACATTTTAACATTGTCTCAGGGACTGGGAAGAAAACAAATTGAAGCTTAACCTAAGAATATTCCTTAAAGTACGGCCAGAATTCCAGTGCTGAGTTCAGACAAAGGAATAAAAACTGGATTTAGTCAGGAAGGCAACTGTATAATCTCACAGGGAGACAAAAGCTCCATCTGGTGGCAGAGGAGCAGAATGACATTGATCTGAATAGCCCGTGTACAGCACTACCTGGTGGCCTGCGATGGGAATTGTACTGATCTGAACATCCTGGGGTGGGATTCTCTGATCCTGGGGCTAAGTGTTGACGCCGTCGTAAAGGTCGGAGCATTTTACGACGGTGTCAACAGGCCCCCAGGATCAGTGATCCTGCGCTGCACAGGGGGCCAGCACGGCACTGGAGCACCTCGCACTGCTCCAGCTGCCGATACGGGCGTCAGAACGGGCGGCGCGGATCTGCGCATGCGCACTACAGCCGGGCGCGAGTCCGCGCATACGCACTACGGCTGGCGAGAGTTCGCGCATGCGCATGGGTTGCCTTCTCCGCGCAACATGGCAGAGAGTTACAGGGGCCCGATGCGGAGGAACATAGATGTCCACCAGGATAAGTCCGCCCGCCAATCGGTAGGCCCCGATCACGGGGCAGGCCACCGTGGAGGCCCCCCCCCGGAGTCAGACCCCCCTTCCCCCCCCCACAACCAGGCTGCCCCGCAACATCAACGCCGAGGTCATCTTTTACTCTTATGATTAGTAAACAGCTTGCTAATGTTTTACTTATAAATCTGGTATATGTAACTCATTGGAGCAGTAAAGAGTAAAGATTTTTGTAAAACAATGGCGGGGTTCTCCCATCGGGCGGGCAAGTGTCGATGCCGCCGTAAAAACAGGAGTGTTTATTTTACTCCGGCATCGGCGCCCGTTCCGGGACCACATTCTCTGGTCCACAGGGGGCTAGCACACCGCTGGAGCGGCCCACGCCGCGGGGTCCGCACATGCGCAGTTGGGCTGGCGCCAACTAGCGCATGCGCAATGGCCTTTTTTCCCCACGCCAGCCCCAATGTCAAATGGCGCAGGGCTACAGGAGCTGGCGTGGAGGAAAGGAGGCCCCCAGCCAGAGAGGCTGGTCCGCCGATCGGTTGGCCCCGATCGTGGGCCAGGCCACTACGGAGGCCCCCCGGGGTCAGACCCCCGTCCCCCTCCCCCCCACAGGCCGCCCCGGACCCTTAAACGCCGAGGTCCCGTCGGCTCAGAGAATATTAGAATGGCGCCGGCGGGACTCGGATTTTTGGGACGGCTGCTCGGCCCATCCGGGCGGAGAATCGGCGCGCCGGCCTGTGCCGAAGAGTCGGCGCTTACCCCGACCAGCGCCGTGCCGACCACACCGGCGCCGATGGCGTCGATTCTCCACTCTGCAGAGAATTGCGTTCCGATGTCGGGGCGGCGTGTCGCGACTCATGCGGCGCCAAGCCGATTCTCCGACCCGGAGGGGTTCGGACTATTTCTTGGTTAATTCATTGATGTTCGGACTTCGGGTCCGTGGTGCTGCAATTGATTGTGCACTCATCCAGGGTGTCATAACAGGGAGAATCTATGAGGGTAATGCCATTGATGTGGTGTAAATGGATTTCCAAAAGGCATTCTATCCAGTACCACACAACAGACTTCTAGAAAAGTTATGGCTGATGGAATAAAAGGAACAGTAGCAACACGGATACAAAATTGACTGAATGACAGGAAACTGAGTTTTGTTCAATGAATGTTATTCGGGCAGGAGGAAGGTTTGTAGTGGAGCTTCCCCAGAGTCGGCATTAGGACTTTTGCTTTTCCTGACAAATATTAATGAGCTGGACCTTGGTATACAGGGAACAATTCCAACATTTGCAGACAATACAAAACATTGTCAATTGTGAGGCAGACAGCGTAGAACTTCAAAAGGATATAGCCAAGTTGGTGGAGTGGGCAGGTAGGTGGCGGATGAAGTTCAATGCAGGGAAATGTGAGGCGATACATTTTGACAGGAAGAAAATGTAGACAATATAAAATAGGAGGTACAAATCAAAAGGGGTTGCAGGGGTAGAGGGACCTGGGTCTACATGTGCATAAGTTATTAAAGGTGGCAGGACAGGTGGAGAGAGCAGTTAATAAAACAGACTGTACCTTAGGTTTAATTAATAGGGGCATAGACAGCAGGAGGGTAATGTTGAACTTGCATAGACCCCACTTGGATCACAGCTGGAGTACTGTGTATGCTTCTCGACACCACATTTTAAGAAGGATGTGAAGGCATTGGAGAGAGTGCAGAAGGGGTTTACAAGATCGATCCTAGGAATGAGAAAGTTGAATTATTGGAGAAGTTGGGACTCCTTTCCTCGGAGAAAAGGAGGTTGAGACAAGATTTGACAGAAGTATTCAAAATCCTGAATTGCCTGGACAGGGTAGAGAGGGAGAAATTGTTCCCATTGACAGGAAGCTCAAGAACCAGAGGGCACAGATTTAAGATTAGTAAAAGAAGCAAAAGCAATCGGGTCTGGGATGCACTGCCTGTGAGAGTGATGGAGGCATTGTTCAACTGAGGCATCCATGAGAGGGATTATTTGAAGAGAAATAATGTGCAGGGTTATGGGGAGAATGCAGGAGAATGGCATGTGGTGAAATGCAGAGTCAGAGGGCCAGTGCAGACATAATGGGCCAAATGGCCTCCTTTTACGCTGTAACAATTCTGTGATTCTGTGAAGTGCTGGACTGTCAGATGGGCTGCCTTTTAAATGAGATGATAAACGGAGGTACCAATTGCCTTCTCAAAGCACCAATTCAGAAAAAGGATAGTAGTGACTTTTGTTTTTGGGTTCCTTTTCAAATATATAACTCTCAAACAACATAACTCAAACAAATTATTACATTGCAGCTTATACTTTGTTTCACAAAAATTGGTTGCTGCGATTTTACATAATATTGACCACATTTTGAATGTACTTAAGTGGCAGTAAAGCAATTGTTTTCCTTGTTTATCTTCCTGTTTCATTAGTCCTTGGGTGAAATGTGTATAGGCATATCTATGCATAACTGTACACAGTTGCACCAATGTATATATCTGTATATAATAGCATCAATGTACATAGCCGTACCATTACATGCAGGGGCCGTTATGACCTCCAGCCAGCAGGTGGAACCAGACACCCATATATATTGGGGGACAGACGGGAGGCGGGAACTTAATAGTAGGGTAAACAAGAGGACAGTCATTCCCCTCCTTAATTTCACAGTAATGCAGACGGAATTAGTTGTACAGAGAAATGCATTGTTACCATCAAGCGTGTCAAGAATAAATACCGATAGCAATCATATCTTTGTGTTCGATGTGTACCTTCATGATCAAGAAAGCAACCAAACACAACAGTTCTATAATAAATTAAAGGCATTCACTCACTGCCTAACTGTGTGTAAATAAAAACACATGGAACTATTCACCAAACAAGAACCAGAGCATAAAACAGTGTTGAAACAATATTGATGGTGGGCAATGAAGCATTTCAAAAATGTGGTCTGCGCACATCCAGGAAACTCACAAAACCTGGCTGACAGTTAAAACCTCCCAAGATGCTAAAGTCTTGGACAAAATCAAAATGATCGGTGTGAACTTGTTCTGCTCTTTGTTGTAGTCCGAGTTAAGCTGGTGGTCGCTTATTTAAAACTAAATTTAGGCTACCCAATTCTTTTTTTTCCCAATTATGGGGCAATTTAGCATATCCAATTCACTTGCCTGCACATTTTTGGGTTGAGGGAATGAGACGCACGCAGACACGAGGAGATTGTGCAAACTCCACACGGACAGTGACTCAGGGCCGGGATTGTCCCGGGCCCTTGGCGCTGTGCGGCAGCAGTGCTAATTACTGCGCCACCTTGCCACCCAAGCTGTGGCGTTCTTACAAGTTAAACAGCTTGTCATAGTTTTGTTTGTGAACAGAATGTTGACGACAGACTGGACAAAACTTGTCAGAAGGAGTTCTTAAATTGAGTTCTTCTGTGGCTACCATTACTATTTTGCAAATAATCTGGGGAATGTTAAAAAGCCAGGAGGTAGGCCTGAATTTTTCCACATCGGGTGCTGCATTTGATGGATCAGGGATGCTCTTCCATCTGCCCTAGAGTGCAATTTCACACTGGCTGGCCGTCCAGTGAGAAACGAGCGCCCTGAAGGCTGAGCGCTGCCGGGGAGGGTGGAAAGAGGGTGGGTGTCAAGAGAAGTCATGGTGCAGGTGGGAATTTCCAACGAGCTCCTGACAACTGCCTCCGAGAGACGTGGTATTGTTCCAATGACATCTGCCCTAAAGAAATGTGGCAAACTCTCTCTGTGCAGAATGTAGGGAGGCAGTGGTGTAGTGGCATTGTCACTGGACTAGTTACCCAGAGACCCATATTAATGCCCTTGGCACCCAGGTTGAAATCCCACCACTGCAGATGGGGAAATTTGAATTCAGTTAAAATCTGGAATGAAATGTCTAATGATGACCATGTAACGTAAAAACCAATCAGGTTCACTAATGTCCTTTCGGGAAGGAAACCTGCCGTCCTGGTCTGGCCGAACTGTGACTTCAGATCCGCAGCAATGCTGTTGACTCTTAACCACCCCCTCAAGGCAATTAGGGATGGGCAATAAATGCTGGCACAGCCCATGGACGATGAATGAATCAAAATCATCTGGCAGCATAAAACCTTAATCCTGAAATATTTTCTTTCATTTCATTTCATCCCAGATATTTTATCCTCTTTGGACTGGGAATGGTGAAAAAGCATGGCTGCCGTCCGGCTGAAGTGCATGGGCCATGTAAAATTAGGGCCATGTTTAATGTATTTAATTGCCCTTTCAATTTTCAGCGGATGATCTTCCGACGCTCACATGTGCCCTCCGATCGAAATATGGTATTAAGCCACCATGGCATATGGGACATGCGCCCAATATCTTCTTGCACGATTTTACACAAGTGCAGGTCAGGCACTCGCCGGCTCAAGGGCCATAGAATTCTGGCCATAGATTTTTAGTTGTGGTCTGGAAGGTCGTATATCACCCTTTCACTATTTAGTTGTTTTTGATGTACAAGAGAATATAGTGTGACAGATGTTAAAACATCAAGGCAATGGAAATTTCATTCCTGATGAATGTTTTAAATGAATTGCTGTCAAGTTCGTGATTTGATGTGCCATGGTTCACTTTCCGCTCTAACTTGCAACCATTTGGATTGGATTAGATTGTATTGGATTTGTTTATTTTCATGTCTCCCGAGATACAGTGAAAAGTATTGTTCTGCCTCGAGTCCAGAGATTTAAAAAAAGGCACAGGACAAACATAAATACACAATGTAAATACATAGACATTTACAATGTAAATGCATCGGGTGAAGTATACAGGAGTGTAGTACTGCTCAGTACAAAAGATGTGTGAAGAGATCCGGGGCTGGATTCCCCGTTTTTAGGACTACGTCCCCACGCTCTTCCGCCCCGGACCGCCCACACACATAGCACCCAGTCCCGAATGAAGCCCCCTTGCCCTCCGATCGGACCTCCCCTGACTGTGGCAGCCCCAGACTGAGCCCACAGCCACCACGTGAGTATCACGGACGGTGGGGCCACGTTAGACCCTTGCCGTCGGGAATTTGGCCGGTCGGGGACGGAGAATTGCAGGGTGGGCCTCAGGCAGTGGCCTGAGGTGGTGGATACTTGGCGCGGCACACTCCACGAGTATGCCGATTTTTGGGAGGCAGAGAATTGCGAAACCGGCACGGTCCCGATTTCGTGCGCGAAAACAGATTCTCCGCCCCGTCACCGAACGCGATTTCGGCGTCAGGGTGCGGCGAATCCAGCCCCAGATCAGTCCATAAGAGGGTCATTTAGGAGTCTGGTAACAGCAGGGAAGAAGCTGTTTTTGCCTCTGTTCGTGCGTGTTCTCAAACTTTTCTGTCTCCTGCCCGATGGAATAAGTTGGAAGAGTGAATAAGCTGGGTTGGAGGAGTCTTTGATTACGGTAGCACGGTGGTTGGCACTGTTGCTTCACAGCATCAGGGTCCCGAGTTTGATTCCTGCTTGGATCACTATCTGTACGGAGTCTGCATGTTCTGCCCGTGTCAACACAGGTTTCCTCTGGGTGCTCCGGTTTCCTCATACAAGTCCCGAAAGATGTGTTGTTAGGTGTTCAGAATGACATTCTGAATTCTCCCTCCGTGTAATCGAACAGGCGCCAGATTGTAGCGACTAGGAGATTTTCACTGTAACTTCATTGCAGTGTTAATGTAAGCCCACTTGTGACAATAATAAAGATTATTATTATGCTTCCCGCTTTCCCAAGGCAACGGGAGGTGTAGACAGAGTCAATGGATGGGAGGCGAGTTTGTGTGATGGACTGGGCTGTGTTCACGACGCTCTAAAGTTTCTTGCGGTCTTGGCCTAGCAGTTGCCTTACCAGGCTGTGATGCAGCCAGATAGGATGCTGTCTATGGTGCATCTGTAAAAATTGGTAAGAGCCAATGTGGACATACCGAATTTCCTTAGTTTCCTGAGGAAGGATAGGCGCTGTTGTGCCTGTCGTATTTCTCTCCTGAGAATCAAATCGTACCTCAGTCCAATGAAATGCTACCATGTGTGAACTGAACATTAAATATTAATAATGGAATAAATCCAAATATGACCTCAGGAACGGGTGTACTCGAGACAATATATCCCAAGCCAGTGTTGAATAAATTCCCATCAGTCTGTATTTTTTGGCTGATAATACAAAGGAGGAGTTGGCCGATAATATCCTCAGAAGTTTTGCAATTGGCAAAGGAGATGACTCTTATTTGGAAAAGCCCTGCTGTCTGTATCTTGACTGAAGGTAAAAGGTACCCAGTGGTTCTGGCTGCCCAGCCTTCCTATTCGGCACGGTGGCACAGTGGCTAATGCTGGTACCTCACAGTGCCAGGGACCCTGGTTCGATTCCAGCCTAGAGTGAGTTTGCACCAAAGGCCCGTTGAATTGGGCATGAGTGAAACGGGGTTCCCACCAAGCATCAAGCCTGTTGCGAATCTCCTAGCCCAGTGTTCTTCAAATTGTTTTTCTGGGGACCCATTTTTACCAACCGGCCAACCTTTGGGACCCAACCCGACCGACCTTCACGACCCACACCGGGCGACCTTCGCGACCCAGCCAGCCGACCTTCGGGACCCACGCCGGACGACCTTCGCGACCCAGCCAGCCGACCTTCGCGACCCACACCGACCGACCTTCGCGACCCAGCCAGCCGACCTTTGCGACCCACACCGACCGACCTTCGCGACCCAGCCAGCCGACCTTCGCGACCCACGCCGGCCGACCTTCGCGACCCAGTCAGCTGACCTGCGCGACCTACCATTTTCTCTTACCTTGTTTGTTGCTGACAAAAATGGAGGAAATGGTTTTGGGTCCCTTTGGCCCCAATGGTCCCTTTGTCCCTTTGGTCTCTTTGTCCCCCGAACTTGAAAACAAAAGCTGCACCATACATAAAATGCAGCCGCATTGCGCATGCGTGCCCGATCATCGGTGCACATGCGCATAGTTTTGCGCATGCGCATAGTTTTGCGCATGCGCACTGTGCTCGGGCATGCATGCGCAGTGCGGCCGAATTTTTTTAATCTGTTCCTGGCCATTTTGAAGGCCGCTTGCAGCCGGCATTATTAAAAGCCGGCTGCTGCGGCTGTTGCTCGTGGATTTGCGTGATCGGGAGCGCTGCGACGGACTGCTCCGCGACCCTCCCACCACCCGCTCGCGACCCACCCGTGGGTCGCACCCCCCGAGTTTGACAATGCCTGTCCTAGCCTGTTGCGCGTGGTCCAATCAGGTTCTCGGCCAGAGCGGGCAAGGATCTGGTTGTTGCTCATCTACATAAATTTAAATATAATTGCCATGTTTATCATGGAATCCCTCCAGTGCAGAAGGAGGCCATTTGGCCCATCGAGTCATCACCCTTTGAAAGACCACCCTACCTCGGCTCAACCCCCCACTTTATCCCTGTAACCCACCCAACCTTTGTAAACTTAGGGGCAATTTAGCAAGGCCAATCTTCCTGGACATCTTTGGATTGTGGGAGGAAACCAGAGCACCAAGAGGAAAACCGCGTAGACATGGGGAAATGTGAAAACTCCACACAGACAGCAGTGCTCACCACCATGCCACCATGCGCCACTGAGGCAAGGTGCTCTGTCTGAGTACTGTCCCTGCACCTCGTCTTTCTAGGAAGCTCTTCAGAACAAAAAAAACAGAATCTTCTTTAAAAATTGAGGTTAGCAAGAACACCAAAAGCGGAACTGCTCAAAAGAGTAAGCACTTCGAAGTTAATGGACTGTGAAGATCTATAAAAACAAACAGTGCTGAGCCGTCCTTTGCAATAGCTTGAACCTGTCAATCAAGAGGTTAATAAAAGGTAATGGACCATGAAATTGAATGTACACCATGCAGTCCAAAGCTTTTAGGCTTCTCAGCATGCCCAGAGGTTTGAAAACGTTAAAGGAGAATTAGGTTGACTGTGAAAAAAGCACTTCAAAGTTTTCCAGCAAATCAAAGAGAAGACTTTCACCTTCATCTGACAGGTCTTTGATTTGAAATGCTGGGAGAGACATCAAAGGGTTCCAACACATCAGATGGAAGATTTTTAACGTTAACTTGACATGATGAAAGACAGTTTACTGATTTTCAAAGCTACAGAAGGAACACATTCCACATGAACCCTATCCCAGGAAAGGCTTCTGACGGAGCCCCTCCAGCCCAGTCCCAGCCCCCCCAAACCCCACCTTCCAGAAGGACCCCACCTGGCACCCTGATGTTGGGAACTGAGTGGAGGGGCCTAAAGGTGGTATTTAGTGGGGGAGGGGATGAAAGAGAGGGCTGTGGTTGCCTGAAGGGGCTGACTGAGTGGGGACACTAAAAGGAGCAGGGCATTTGGCGAGCCTACAATGGTGTGTCTCTCACTTGATGGGGGGGAGGAGACTTGCCAGTGTTTCGGGGAGCATGCCATTGATTCAGAGGGCTTTGCCAATGATTGGGGTGGGTGCCTTGTCAGTGACTGGAGGGGGGGCTTACCAGCAATTTAGGGAGGAGGGAGCCTTACCAGTGATTTGGGGGACTTGCCAGCTATTTGGGGGCAAGGGGGCCTTGCCAGCGATGGGGAGGAATCATACAAGCGATTGGGGTGCTTTGTCAGCTACTAGGGGAGGCCTCGCCAGTGATTTGGGAGGGCGGGTGTCTTGCCAGTGATTCAGGGGGGCTTGCCAGTTATTCAGAGAGGGGCCTTTCTAACGATTAGGGAGTGAGGCTCGACAGTGATTCAAGGGGGGCCTTGCCAGCGATTGCGAGGGGTGCTTGCCCGTGATTCGGAGTGGGCCGGATTACCAGCAATTGGGAGGTGCTGCCGTGTTAATGTTGGATAAAAGGCACCCCAACCTCTGCGGAAGCAGGACCTGCCAGTGTGTTTAGGCTCCCCCCCTTTCATGGCCAGCGCTAACCCCACTCCTCTCCACAAGAGTTTCAAAGTGCAGTTGAACTCCACCTCAGCAGCGCTCCAAGCACCAACGGGAAACATACCACCAGCTGCAGCATTTACATTTGATTTGGGAGAATCACGACCAAAGCCATTTTTATTTTGGCTGTTGCTCGATGGAAAATGATGAGGTGTAGAACAGGTTGTTAATAAGCCAAAAGTGCTCTGTGGACAATGGACAGGAATTTGTTACACAACAATATATTCAAGGTAAAATGCAAAGGAGACAAATGGTGAGAAAAAGAGGATAATGTCTCTCTTCTTTTCAATCTTTCATTTGATGTTGGTGTTGCTGGTAAGACCTGTATTTGTTGGCCAACCCTAATTGCCCTTGAAGGTTGTGCTGAGCCACCTTATTGAACTTGTTGCAGTCTGTCTGATGTAGATACACCTAAATGCAATTAGAAAGGACGTTCCAGGATTTTGATGTGGCGATAACAATATAGGAACAATGATATTGTTCCAGGTCAGGATGGTAAACATTGATGGGGCTACACTTACTCAGCCAAACGGTGAGTATTTCATCACCTTCCTAACTTGTGCCTTGTAGACGATGGACAGGCTTTGGGGAGTCAGGAGGTGAATTTCTCGCCTCAGGATTCCCAGCTTCTGACCTGCTCTTGCAGCCTCCGTATTTATGTGGATGGGCCTGATCAGCTCCTGATCAATGGTAACCCCCCAGGGATATCGATAGTGGGTGATTCAGCAATGCTAATGCCATTGAATGACAAGGGAAAATGGTTAGATTCTTTCTTACTGGAGGTGGTCACTGTCTTCCACTTCTGTGGCATGAATGTTACTTGCTGTTCATCAGCCCAAGCCTGGATATTGTCCAGATCTTGCTAAATTGAGGCATAGATTGTTTCAGTATCTGAGGAGTCACAAATGGAGAAACATTGTGCAATCATCAGTAAACTTCCCCACTTCTGACCTTGTGCTGAAGGGAAGGTCATTGATAAAGTAGTTGAAGATGCTTGGGCCTTGGTCACAACCCTTGAGGAACCCCTGCAGCAATGTCTTTGGACTGAGATGATTAGTCTCCAACAACCACAACCATCTTCCTCTGTGCTGGGTGTGACTCCAACCAGCAGAGTGTTTCCCACTGATACCCGTTGCCTCCAGTTTTGCTAGCGCTCACATGCTCAGTAAAATGCTGCCTTGAGTTCAGCTCTTTTGTCCATGTTTGCGTGAAGATGGGGATGAGGTCACAAGCTGAGTAGCCCTTGCAGAAGACAATCTGAACATTGTGAGCAAGTTATTGCTGTGCAGGTGCTGCTTGATAGCAGTTTTCAGGACATCCTTCATCACTCCATGGACAGGCTGACGGAATGAATTTGGCTTGCGCTTTGTGTAGACAACGCATGGCTGAACAATTTTCCATGTTTTAGCTGCACTGGAACAGCTTTGTTTGGGATGCCATTAGTTCTAGTGTACACATCTTCAATACTGCTTCCAGGATGTTGCCAGGGCCGATAGCCTTTGCCGTATTCAGTGTCTTCAGTCATTTCTTGATATAATGAGGAGTGAATCAACTTGGCTGAAGATTGGCATAACTGATGCTTAGCACCCCAGGAACCAAGATAGATCATTAATTTGGCACTTCTGGCTGCTCTCGTTCTGAAGGAAAGAATTAACCAACCAGTTGGGCTATATGGTTCATTGCACGGGATAAATTACTCAATGACATGCACCAGCAGGATGCTACCAAAGGCAGTGGCGTAGTAATATTGTCGCTGGACTAGTAATCCAGAGGCCCAGGGTAATAATGCTCTGGGGACCTGGGTTTGAGTCCAACCATAGCAGACGGTAATAATTTGACATTCAATAAAATCTGGAATTAAAAAGTCGAATGAAAGGTGTCATGTGAGAGTACCTTTAAGAAATGGATGTTTATAAATGGGTATGTATATAAATATCTGTAGTGAGAGTACCTTTAAGAAATGGGTGCTTATTACTGCAGTGATGTCGGAGAGTGGGTGGAGCTGGGCTGTCGGTCAGCTTTTCACTTTCGTTCTAGGCTGTTTGCTGCAGGGTGTGTTTTAATTTCGTTTTCAGTGTTGGAGCTGAAGCCAGACAGAGCAGGTGCACTGTTGATCTCTCTGCCATGAAAAGATTATCTCTTGATCATTTGGTGAATTCAGAATTATAAATGTTCACAGTAGTGAATGTAAACCTAATGTGCTTCTGTTAAAAGGTGTTTCTTTTATCTTCTGGCTGTTGTTTGGGAAGTTATTAAAGATTACTTAGTGTTGTATTTTTTGGGGGTTGTATTTGAATTGATGGTTGCTAAGATGTTCACTGTATGTTTTAAAAAGGTTAACTTGAGTTCATAGAATAAACATTGTTTTGCTTTAAAAAATACTTTTCCATTTCTGCTGTACCACACTGTAGAGTGGGCCGCATGCTCCCCATACCACAATCTATTAAAAGTTGTGGGTCCGGTGAACTCCATGATACACTTTGGGGTTCTCTAAACCCTGGCCCATAACAAAGGGCATCATGGTGGCGCAGTGGGTTAGCCTTGCTGCCTCACGGCGCCGAGGTCCCAGGTTCGATCCCGGCTCTGGGTCACTGTCTGTATGGAGTTTGCACATTCTCCCCGTGTTTGCATGGGTTTCGCCCCCACAACCCAAAGATTGGATTGGATTGGATCGGATTTGTTTATTGTCACGTGTACCGAGATACAATGAAAAGTATTTTTCTGCGAGCAGCTCAACAGATCATTAAGTACATGAGAAGAAAAGGGAATAAAAGAAAATACATAATAGGGCAACACAAGGTATTAGCCACGTTAAATCGTCCCTTTATTGGAAAAATGAATTGGGTTTTCTAAATTTAAAACAAAAGTCGAATGATGATCAAGAATTGTCGTAAAAAAAAATATTTTCGAAGGAAATACCAAACAATTATAGGCCAGTTAGTCTTAAATCTGTGGTGTGCAAATTAGTAGAATCAATCCTGAGAGACAAGATTACCTGTCACATGGAAAGGCATGGACTAGTCAGGGATGGTCAGCATGGATTTGTTAAAGGAAGGTCTTGCCTCACATATTTGATTGAATTCTTTGTGACAAGAAGGGTTGATGAAGGTAATGTAGTGGATGTGGTGTACATGGATTTTAACAAAGTTTTTGACAAAGTCCCATGTGGCAGATTGGTCAAGAAAGTGAAAGTCCATGGGATACAAGGCAATGTTGCAAAAGGATAATAAGTTGGCTTAGTGACAGGAAACAAAGGGTAATGACCAATGGCTGCCCTTGCAATTGAAAAGTTGTTTCAAGTGATGTTCCATAGGGCTCAGTGTTAGGACCCTTATATATTATTATGTTATATAATAACGATTTGGATATGAACGTGGGGAGCATGATTGCAAAATTTGCAGACAAAACAAAGATTGGCCGAGTGGTACACGGTGTAGAGGATAGCAAATGAACGGAATTCAATGGAAAAATTTCTAAGTTCATTTGTGGCGGGATTTTTTAGGGAATTTCTCGTCGGCTCTACCGGCAAGTTGCCCACCACTATTCAATGACACTTAGTCACTTTTATGGGCCCTTGGGAGTTTCTCACCGGTTTAGCCCACACTTACCGCCATTTTGAAAGGGTGCCCCGGTTTCTAAGTGGGCTTGTGGGTCCCACCTCCCCCCCACCCCGTCTCATGGAAAATATCACCACCCCACACACATGGGTACTACCCTCCAACCCCCAAGTGAGGATATCCCACTATGGGTCACTAGGGGCCTCCCTCTTCAGGCCCCCAAGCCTCCTTCCAGCACAGCCCCCCTCCAGGTCTCCCTCCCGTAACCCCCCAAACTCCCAGAGGCCCCTGCTTGCTTCCTGCACATTCCATCCGTCAAGCCCACTATCATTCTTTCATGGGCAAGGCCTCCCTAGGACACTGACACTTGGCAGTGCCATCCCACCCATGTGCTGTTACTCTGGCGCCCGGGCAGTGCTATTGCCAGCTTGGCAGTGCCATCCAAGTACTTTGGCAGTGCCAGGGTAGCAGTACCAAGGTGCTAGATGGGCAGTGCCAAGGTGCCTACGTTACAGGGGAGGGCTGGAGGCAACCCTGACCACCCAGGGGCCTCCAATGGCCTGGGCGACCTCCCCCGGTGTCGTCAAGCCTGGTCTCCATACTTGTTGACCAGTACTGATTGGTGCCCAGCTGCAGCCTCCCTGGGGAGACCGGTGGATCGAGGGAGGCCGGATAGATAGGCCTTAAATATCTTTAAGACCCACTTTAGCGAGCGCCGTTTGGTCCCACTTCTTTTGGGCGGAGTTCCGATTCCGATGCCTTGTGGGTCTTGGGTGTATCCTGCGAGGAACGGACTGAGGCCTCGCCTGGGATTTACCAGTCGCGCTGCGCTCTCGCTCAAGCGCAATGCAGCCACTAGATCGAGCCCATGATCTCCAAAACAATATAGTTGGATTGTTTGAGTGACAGATGGAGCTTAATACAGAGAAGTGTGAGGTCATGCATTTAATAAATATGCCAATAATAATCTTTATTAGTGCCACAAGTTGGCTTACATTGACACTGTAATGAAGTTACTGTGAAAATCGCCTAGTCGCCACACTCTGGTGCCTGTTCGGGTACACAGAAAGCAAATTCAGAATGTCCAATTCACCTAACAAGCATGTCTTTCGGAACTTTGTGGGAAGAAACCGGAGCACCCGGAGGAAACCCACGCAGACACGGGAAGAAAGTGCAAACTCCGTATGGACAGTGACCCAAGCGGGAATCGAACCTGGGACCCTGGCACTGTGAAGCAACTGTGCTAACCACTGTGCTACCGTGTTGCCGGAGGTCACCAGTTATATGGGGTACACAATAAATGGGAATATACTAAGAGGGGTAGATGAAGTGAGAGACCTTAACATACAAGGACACATGTCCCTCAAGGCAGCATTTCAAGTAGACAAGGGGCGCGATTCTCCGTAAAAATCTCTAGGTGTGCTGGCGAGCGGGAATTGCCGCGAGCTTTTTCGGCGCCCGGCGTGACGAGGCCGGCAACGCCATTCAACGTCAATTGCTACACTTAACGAGACCTCATGGGCTTCTCACCGCAAATGAAGGCTCGCTAGCTGATTCAATGGGACTGTGCTCGTCAGCCCCCTGCTAACAAAGTCAAGCGGCACATAAGCTGCACTTGCTCAGACAACTCCAGCCAGCTCGCAATAATGGTGCCGAGGAGACCAGCCCCATGATTCAAGGACACTGACCTGGGGAGGCTCTCAGATGCAGTGGAGGCCAGGAGGGATGTCATGTTCCCCTGAGTGTCCCGGATTCATACATTCACTTACATTTAACAATGTCACTATGTATACAGGTGTGCATTCATATGCATTTAGTAGTCACTATGATATAGATCAGAGTAACATGATTGGCTGGTGTAATGTCACATGTTATGCAATGACATCATCATAGCGCTTTGCCAGCTTTTGTGGAGTTCACCATTGTAACCTGTTTAGGCCATAAGACACAGGAGCAGAATTAAGCCATTCGGCCCAATGGGTCTGCTCTGCCATTCAATCATGGCTGATATATTTCTTATCCCCATTCTCCTATCTTCTCCCCATAGCCCCTGATCCCCTTTTTAATCAAGAACCTATCTATCGCTGTCTTAAAGACACTCAGTGACTTGGCCTCCACAGCCTTCACCACGTTCTGGCTGATGAAATTCCTCCTCATCTCTGTTTTAAAGGATCGTCCCTTTAATCTGAGGCTCGGGTTCTAGTTTCTGCTTCTAGTGGAAACATCATCTCCACTTCCATTCTATCTGGATAAAAGCATATTATTGCGGATGCTGGGATCTGAAACCAAAGAGAAAATGCTGGAAAATCTCAGCAGGTCTGGCAGCATCTGCAGGGAGATAAAAGAGCTCACGTTTTGAGTCCAGGTGACCCTTTGTCAAAGCTATAATACAGAGAAAGTGGGAAATATTCATACTGTGGAGTGAGGATGAAAGGTGAGTCATAGCCACAGAAACCCACGGAAACGGGGTGCTCATGGCAGTCCTCAGAGAGAACAAAAGATGTGAAAGGTCAAACAGCAGAGAAACTAACATCAGAGGGTAAACTGTGACAGCTGTAGATTTGGGGGGAGGGGAAGGGGAAGCAATGAGGAGAAAGGGTAAGGAAAGTTTGATAAGATGGGGGGGGGGGGGTTCAAATATATATTTTTTCATGTTTTCATCCTATTTCATTTTAACTGTCTTTTACCATTTCTTTCTCTCTTGTCTTTCTCAGGAAACTAAAAATTTAGCAAAATTGGTCTATCCCAAGCCTACCTGTAAATGGACATAGCTAGTGAGATGCAACCATTACTGACCACAGTAACACACAACACGCAGGCTGCCGTTCAGGATAGCTCAGCACTGGCTCGCTTCCAACGATCTATGGATCAGATCTTGAGTGGTCTATCGGGTGTGCAATGCTACCTGAATAACTTTTTGATCACAGGTTCGAACAATGTAGAGCATGTGAAGAATCTAGACGCTTCTCCTGCAAGGCTGCAACTACATAATCTCAGGGTCAAGAAAGAGAAGTGCACGTTTTTAAAATCTTCTATTCACTATCCGGGACATATCATCGACCAAGATGGGCTGTACAAAGAACCTAAGAAGATGGCAGTGATCCTAGATGCCCCACGCAGGGCGTAACTCAGATAAGGTCATTTCCAGGATTATTGAATTTGTATGGAAAGTTTGTTCCTCACTCAGCAACAAGACTGAAGTGTTTGCCTATGTTGTTATGTAACGAGCAAGTTTGGCTCTGGACAGAAGATTGTGAGGATGCTTACCAAAATGTCATAAAGAATGACAGGAAACCGAGTCATTTGCCCATTATAACCCAAAACTGAAGCTGCAGCTTTCTTGTGATGAATAGTCCTGTGGGATTGGAGCAGGCGTCTCGCATATAATGCCTTCAGTCAAAGAGCGACCAATAGCATTTGCTTCCAGGACATTGACTAGCACTGAGTCCAATATGCTCAAGTTGAGAAAGAAGCTCTAAGCATTATTTTTTATTTGAATGTTCCAGCATTATTTATTTGCCCATCAAGTTTCTCTATTGATTGACCATCGTCCCTTAACAATTTTAGGGCGGCGTAAGGGGATCTTTTCACTTGCGGCTCGTCGATTCCAACGTTGGGTATTAATCTTGCCGCCGCATGATTATGCCATCAAATATCTTTGGCCTGAACAGTATGTTAACACGGACGCTTTGATAGACTGCTGCTTCAAGATCAACAAGTCCAAAAAGATAAGCACGAATCTGATGAACACATCAATGACATATTGGATTGGGTTCTCCAGTCCCCAGTCGCCTTTTTCTCGGTAGCATGCCGTTCGCTGCAGTTTGTCAATGGGATTTCCCACTGAAGCCCCTCCCCACCATCGGGAAACCCATGGGCGGTGGTGTGCTGCCGGAGGGAACAGAAAATCCCAACGGCTGGAGGATTCTGACCCTTCTATCTGCCTCATGTGGAAAATCGATCGGTAACGTCTGCTCAAGTGCGAAAATTTACCCAAACAGATCCGGTGATTGGGGTGGTGTTGGACATGATTCAGAAAGGCATTCTAACACAAGAGCACAGAAAAAATCCAGATCTTAAACCCTATCTTACCAAGCATCTTGAGTTGACAGTGCACAATGGAGTTTTGTTGTGGGGAATTCGAGTAATCATTCCACCGTGTCTACGAACTAGACTCGTGGAACAGCTGCACTAGGCCATACAGGTGTAGTTAGATGAAGGAGTTGGCAAGAAGTTACTTCTGGTGGCCCGGGCTGGATGCCCCAATCGAGGAGAAGGTGGGGTTATGCTAATCCTGCGCTGCAGTGAGAAATGTACCTCCACTACAACCTTTGCATTCATGGGAATGGCCTCCCAGGGCATGGGAAATAAACTGTCAATTATGCCAGTCCAGTCAAAGGACACATGTTTTGGGTCATGGTTGATGCGCATTCAAAGTGGCCGGAGATTGCCATCATGAAATCCGACAACTACAGTACAGATCATAGAAAGGCTTGAGGAAGTATTTGCAAGATTCGGGTGACCTGAACAACTCGTGAGCGATAACGGTAGGCACTTTACATCTGTTGAATTCAATGACTACCTGAAGGGATGTGACATGCGCCATATCAAATTTTCCTCCTACCACCCAGCTCCCAATGGCTAAGCTGAATGTTTGATACAGTCGTTCAAGCATGCAATGAAGGTTTTGAGGGATAAAGGCCCTCTAAACGTATCAATAGCATTCTAATGACATACAGAAACACTGTGCATTCAACAACACAAAGCTCACTGGCTATACTGATGTTAAAAAGGAAACTACGCACACAGTTCGACCTTTTGACTCCCCTTCAACTTCAGAGATAGTCAGGCAACAACATTAGATGCAAGTGGCTAGAAGGGAATAACATTCCCCAAAACAGGAGTTGTACTAGTCAAAATTAATCCAATTTCACAAACTGTGCAAACTGACGATGAACAATTTGGTATTGACACACAGACCAATTATTGTCTGCATGTAGTGGAAGTGCAGAATCTGCACCAGATGTTTACACCATGGAGAGTATGGTCAGCGACAACTGCCGAGATTATGGAACCTGGTACGACAGAGTCATCCACACAATCAGAGTCGGTTCCTGAGTTGATTTCATCAGATGCAACACTGACCAGTGCACAGGAAGACACTTCTAGGAGCCAAGTTCCTGAATGTCATGTACTGCCAAAATGAGACACAGATCCACCCAGAGACTGTTTTACTAATGTACATATGTATCAGGAGCATAACAATGTGAGCTATGGTATAATTTGTTGGATCTACGTTAAAGTATTTGATTAAGTAAAAATGCCTGGGATACTGAAGGAGTAAAGAGAGAGGGGTGGTATAAGAACATAAGAACTAGAAGCAGGAGTGGGCCATCTGGCCCCTCAAGCCTGCTCCACCATTCAATGAGATCATGGTTGATCTTTTGTGGACTCAGCTCCACTTTCTGGCCCGAACACCATAACCCTTAATTCCTTTATTCTTCAAAAAACTATCTATCTTTATCTTAAAAACATTTAATGAAGGAGCCTCTACTGCTTCACTGGGGCAAAGAATTCCATAGATTCACACCCCTTTGGGTGAAGAAGTTCCTCCTAAACTCAGTCCTAAATCTACTTCCCCTTATTTTGAGGCTATGCCCCCTAGTTCTGCTTTCACCCACCAGTGGAAACAACCTGCCCATATCTATCCTATCTATTCACTTCACAATTTCATATGTTTCCATAAGATCCCCCCTAATCCTTCTAAATTCCAACGAGTACAGTCCCAGTCTACTCAACCTCTCCTCGTAATCCAACCCCTTCAGCTCTGGGATTAACCTAGTGAATCTCCTCTGCATACTCTCCAGTGCCAGTACGTCCTTTCTCAAGTAAGGAGACCAAAACTGAACACATTACTCCAGGTGTGGCCTCACTAATTAACCAATCCTCTATCCATGCTACTACTTTCCCCTTAATGCCATGCATCTTTATTTTATGCAGCAACCTTTTGTGTGGTACCTTGTCAAAGGCTTTCTGGAAATCCAGATATACCACATCCATTGGCTCCCCGTTATCTACCGCACTGGTAATGTCCTCAAAAAATTCCACTAAATTAGTTAGGCACGACCTGCCCTTTATGAACCCATGCTGCATCTGCCCAATGGGACAATTTCCATCCAGATGCCTTGCTATTTCTTCCTTGATGATAGATTCCAGCATCTTCCCTACTACCGAAGTTAAGCTCACTGGCCTATAATTACCTGCATTCTGCCTACCTGCTTTTTTATACAGTGGTGTCATGTTTGCTCATTTCCAATCCGCCGGGACCACCCCAGAGTCTAATGAATTTTGGTAAATTATCACTAGTGCATTTGCAATTTACCTAGCCATCTCTTTTAGCACTCTGGGATGCATTCCATCAGGTTCAGGAGACTTGTCTACCTTTAGCCCCATTAGCTTGCCCATCACTACCTCCTTGGTGATAACAATCCTCTCAAGGTCCTCACCTGTCATAGCCTCATTTCCATCAGTCACTGGCATGTTATTTGTGTCTTCCACTGTGAAGACCGACCCAAAAAACCTGTTCAGTTCCTCAGCCATTTCCTCATCTCCCATTATTAAATATCCCTTCTCATCCTCTAAAGGACCAATATTTACCTTAGCCACTCTTTTTGTTTTATATATTTGTAGAAACTTTTACTATCTGTTTTTATATTCTGAGCAAGTTCACTCTCATAATCTATCTTACTCTTCTTTATAGCTGTTTTAGTAGCTTTCTGTTGCCCCCTAAAGATTTCCCAGTCCTCAGGTCTCCCACTAATCTTTGCTACTTTGTATGCTCTTTCCTTCAATTTGATACTCTCCCTTATTTCCTTAGATATCCACGGTCGATTTTCCCTCTTTCTACGTCCTTCCTTTTTGTTAGTATAAACCTTTGCTGAGCACTGTGAAAAATCGCTTGGAGGGTTCTCCACTGTTCCTCAACTGTTTCACCATAAAGTCTTTGCTCCCAGTCTACCTTAGCTAGTTCTTCTCTCATCCCATTGTAATCTCCTTTGTTTAAGCACAAAACACTAGTGCTTGATTTTACCTTCTCACCCTCCATCTGTATTTTAAATTCCACCATATTGTGATCGCTCCTTCCGAGAGGATCCCTAACTATGAGATCATTAATCAATCCTGTCTCATTACACAGGACCAGGGGCGACATTCTCCGACCCCCCGTCGTGTCGGAGAATCGCCGGGGGCCGGCGTGAATCCCAACCCCGCCGGTTGCCGAAGTCTCCGGCACCGGATATTCGGTGGGGGCGGGAATCGCGTCGGTTGGCGGGCCTCCCCGCTCGATTCTCCGGCCCGAATGGGCCGAAGTCCCGCCGATAAATTGCCTGTCCCGCCGGCGTAAATTGAACCACCTACCTTACCGGCGGGACAAGGCGGCGCGGGCGGGCTCCGGGTCCTGGGGGGGGCGCGGTGCAATCTGACCCCGGGGGGTGCCCCCACGGTGGCCTGGCCCGCGATCGGGGCCCACCAATCCGCGGGCGGGCCTGTGCCGTGGGGGCACTCTTTCCCTTCCGCCTCCGCCACGGTCTCCACCATGGCGGAGGTGGAAGAGACTCCCTCCACTGCGCATGGTTGGCAAACTGTCAGCGGCACTGACGCTCCCGCGCATGGGCCGCCCGGAGATGTCATTTCCGCGCCAGCTGGCGTGGCAACAAAGGCCGTTTCCGCCAGCTGGCGGGGCGGAAATTCCTCCGGCGTCGGCCTAGCCCCTCAATGTTGGGGCTCGGCCCCCAAAGATGCGGAGCATTCCGCACCTTTGGGGCGGCGCGATGCCCGTCTGATTGGCGCCGTTTTGGGCGCCAGTCGGCGGACATCGCGCCGTTTCCGGAGAATTTCGCCCCCGATCTAGGACCGCATGTTCCCTCGTAGGTTCCATTACATACTGTTCAAGGAAACTATCGCGGATATATTCTATGAACTCCTCCTCAAGGCTGCCTTGACCGACCTGGTTAAACCAATCGACATGTAGATTAAAATCCCCATGATAACTGCTGTACCATTTCTACATGCATCAGTTATTTCTTTGTTTATTGCCTGCCCCACCATAATGTTACTATTTGGTGGCCTATAGACTACTCCTATCAGTGACTTTTTCGCCTTACTATTCCTGATTTCCACCCAAATGGATTCAACCTTATCCTCCGTAGCACCGATGTCATCCCTTACTGTTGCCCGGATGTCATCCTTAAATAACAGAGCTACACCACCTCCCTTACCATCCACTCTGTCCTTCAGAATAGTTTGATACCCTCGGATATTTAACTCCCAGTCGTGATCATCCTTTAACCATGTTTCAGTTATGGCCACTAAATCATCGTCATTCACGATGATTTGCGCCATCAACTCCTTTACCTTATTCCGAATACTACGAGCAACACTTATGTTGGCTTTTTTTACCTCTCTTCTGAATCTTAACACCTCGATCAGTAACCTCTCCTAAGTTATATTTCCTCTTAACCTTTCTCCTAATTTTCCTTGTCGTTGAACCCATATCTTCATGTAATAACCTGCCATGTCGCTTACCATTAATGTTTTCACTTCCCGTTTTATTCCCTTTAGTATTCCTGGTCCTATTCACTGAGCTCCCCTCAGTCACTGTACCTTGTACTGTCACCCTTTTTGATTTTTCACTATGGCTTCTCTGCCTTACACTTTCCCCCTTACTGCCTTTTGTTTCTGTCCCTGTTTTTCTACCTTCCAACTTCCTGCATCGGTTCCCATCCCCCTGCCACATTAGTTTAAACCCTCCCCAACAGCTCTAGCAAACACCCCCCCTAGGACATCGGTTCCAGTCCTGTCCAGGTGCAGACCGTCCGGTTTGTACTGGTCCCACCTCCCCCAGAACCGGTTCCAATGCCCCAGGAATTTGAATCTCTCCCTCTTGCACCATCTCTCGAGCCACGCATTCATCCTATCTATCCTGACATTCCTACTCTGACTAGCTCGTGGCACTGGTAGCAATCCTGAGATTACTACCTTTGAGGTCCTACTTTTTAATTTAACTCCTAACTCCCTGAATTCAGCTTGTAGGACCTCGTCCTGTTTTTTACCTATATCGTTGGTGCCTATGTGCACCACGACAGCTGGCTGTTCCCCCTCCCTCCCCAGAATGTCCTGCAGCCGCTCCGAGATATCCTTGACCCTTGCACCAGGGAGGCAACACACCATCCTGGAGTCTCGATTGCGTCCGCAGAACCGCCTGTCTATTCCCCTCACAATTGAGTCCCCTATCACTATAGCCCTGCCATTCTTCTTCCTGCCCTCCTGTGCAGCAGAGCCAGCCACGGTGCCATGAACATGGCTGCTGCTGCCTTCTCCTGGTGAGCCATCTCCCTCAACAGTATCCAAAGCGGTATATCTGTTTTGCAGGGAGATGACCGCAGAGGACACCTGCACTGCCTTCCTACTCTTGCTCTGTCTTTTGGTCTCCCATTTTCTATCTCCCTCAGTACCTTTCACCTGCGGTGTGACCAACTCGCTAAACGTGCTATCAACGACGTCCTCAGCATTGCAGATGCTCCAAAGTGAGTCCATCCGCAGCTCCAGAGCCATCAAGCGGTCTAACAGGAGCTGCAACTGGACACACTTCTTGCACGTGAAGGAGCCAGGGACAGTGGACGTGTCCCTGAGCTCCCACATCGCACACAAGGAGCATGACACGGGTCTGAGATCTCCTGCCATGTCTTAAACCTTCGGTCAACTTCAACTATTACAATTTCCCAATAAATAAATAAACAACGAAGAAAAAAATATATATATATACCAATGAAAAGAAAAAGAAAACAGAAACACTATGTATCAGAGTAACACAGTTGGCTGGTATAATGTCACGTATTATGCAATGACATCATCTGAGAGTATCAGAGTTTTTTGTGGAGTTCACTATTGTACCCTGTTTGAGCAGCACCTTGTAAATAAACCTCTTGCACCATGTTATAAGAACTCAACGTGTGCCATCTCTGATTCTTTCTCTTTGCGACTACAACAAAGAACATAACACTATTGTTGGGGCTCTTATTTTACCTTTCAGTAAGAGTCGATAGTCCGGTTGATTGGAGGTATCAAGGTACAATTTTATTGTTAAGTATTCACTTGAATACACTTGATTAATAACTGAATCAAAACTTTAGAAATGAAATATCAAACGACACATAAAAGGGTCGAACTCATGACAAAAAGCATAAAACGTAAAAGCATAAAGGAATCACTTTAAACACAAACAAACAGATAGATGATTCAAAAATTCAGGAATTCAGGAACAAGAGGCGAAATTCTCCGTTATCGGCGCAAAGTCCGCTGATCGGCGCAAAAAACGGCGCAAATCTGACTTGCGTCACGCCGGAAAAATCGTTGCAAAGTCTACGGCCCGAAATGGGCTAGCAGCGACGTGACGGGATCCGTGCTTGCGCACGTGTTTCCAACGTGCGGTGTGTATGACGCTGCACGGCGTGGCCATAAGACCATAAGACCATAAGACATAGGAGCGGAAGTAAGGCCATTCGGCCCATCGAGTCCACTCCTCCGTTGAATCATGGCTGATTTCAACTCCATTTACCCGCTCTCTCTCCACAGCCCTTAATTCCTCGAGAAATCAAGAATTTGAATTATGAACCTGGCTGCTGCTGCCTTCTCCTGGTGAGCCATCTCCCTCAACAGTATCCAAAGCGGTATATCTGTTTTGCATGGAGATGACTGCAGAGGACACCTGCACTGCCTTCCTACTCTTGCTCTGTCTTTTGGTCTCCCATTTTCTATCTCCCTCAGTACCTTTCACCTGCGGTGTGACCAACCCGCTAAACGTGCTATCCACGACGTCCTCAGCATTGCGGATGCTCCAAAATGAGCGGCTCATAAGGACGTGCTGCTCCCCCCCCACCCGACCGGATGGCCGGCCGCCGCTCTGCCCCGAGGTTCCAGTCACGGGATGTGGAGGCGCTCCTGGACGCAGTGTAGCAGAGGAGGGACGCCCTGTATCCCGGACACGGCCGCAGAGTTGCCCCACGCCACAGCCGGCATCTGTGGAGGGAAGTGGCAGAGGTCGTCACCGCTGCGGCCCTGACACCACGGACAGGCACCCAGTGCCACAAGAAGATGAACGACCTCGTCAGAGCAGGCAGAGTGAGCCTCCCCCCCCGCCCGATATCCATATCCCCCTTCTCCATATCCCCCCTCCCCATATCCCCCCTCCCCCATATCCCCCCTCCCCCTCCCCATATCCCCCCTCCCCATATCCCCCCTCCCCATATCCCACCTCCCCCATATCCCCCCTCCCCATATCCCCCCTCCCCCATATTCCCCTCCCCATATCCCCCCTCTCTCATATCCCCCTTCCCCATATAACCCCCTCCCCATATCCCTCCCCCATATCCCCCCCATATCCCCCCTCCCCCATATCCCCCCTCCCCCATATCCCCCTCCCCCATATCCCCCATATCCCCCTCCCCATATCCCCCGCTCCCCCATATCCCCCCTCCCCATATCCCCCCTCCCCGTATCCCCCCTCCCCCATATCCCCCATATCCCCCCTCCCCCATATCCCCCTCCCCCATATCCCCCCTCCCCCATATCCCCCCTCCCCCATATCCCCCATATCACCCCTCCCCCATATCCCCCTCCCCAATTACCCCACTCCCCCATATCCCCCCTTCCCCCATATCCCCCCATATCCCCCCTCCCCCATATCCCCTCCCCCATATCCCCCCTCCCCCATATCCCCCCTCCCCATATCCCCCCTCCCCATATCCCCCTTCCCCATACCCCCCTCCCCATATCCCCCTCCCCTCATATCCCCCCTCCCCCATATCCCCCACTCCCCCATATCCCCCCTCCCCCATATCCCCCCTCCCCATATCCCCCATATGCCCCTCCCCATATCCCCAAGTGAATCCAGCCCTACCCTTAACCTCTGCAATACACGCGCAACCGATTGCGTGCATTCATATACCTGCCAAACACTGTTGCCTTTTACCCCTGCCACCGCCCCCACCGCCCACACCCCCCCCCCCTGCCACAAGAGAAACGCGCACACGACACCAGGGAGCATGTGAGGACTGGAGGAGGCCCCGCTGATGTGAGGCCACTGACCGAACACGAGGAAAGCGCCCTGGAACTGGCTGGCGGACCTGACGACTGGGAGGTTGCTGATGCAGAGGTCGGGGGCGTACTAGCAAGTGAGCCACCGACAGCCCGTCCCCATATCACCCCTCCCCTATATCCCCCTCCCCCATATCACCCGATCACTGCCTGCGTGTCTAACCATGCATGCTTCATTGTGTATCGCAGGAGCAAACGTCGAGGCACTCATCCCCGCAGATGCAGACCACCCGCAGGATGCCCCTCGGAGGCCACGGGAGACGGAGAGACCTGGACCCTCCGGCATGCAACGCCCGCAGGATGCCCCTCGGAGGCCACGGGACACGGAGAGACCCAGACCCTCCGGCATGCGACGCCCGCAGGATGCCCCTCGCACACCACGGGACACGGTGAGACCCGGACCCTCCGGCATGCGACGCCCGCAGGATGCCCCTCGCACACCACGGGAGACGGAGAGACCCGGACCCTCCGGCATGCGACGCCCGCAGGATGCCCCTCGGAGGCCACGGGAGACGGAGAGACCTGGAGCAACAGGGAGACGACGCCCCCGTCACTTGCGGGTGCGACGACGCACGCGTGTGCCACCCAGCGACGTGAGGGGCAGCCACAGGCCCCCATCACAGCCGAGCCAGGACACCACTACCCAGGACACCACTACCCAGGGCACCCCTACCCGAGACAGCACTACCCGGGACAGCACTACCCAGGAAGACAAAATACCGGACAGTGACTCAGAGTGGATGGGTGGAGACGAACCCCCACCCCAAAGTGCCATGGACTCAGAGTGGGACGAAGAGCACGATACAACGCCACTGCTGTCACCAACACCCTTCACCATCGCAGAAACACTCACCTCGGTTGGGCACTTTAGTGATGAGGCGTCTGGTACACTCACTGGTGCGCACAACACAGCCGTCCCGGTACAGCAGGTGGAGGTAGGAGCAGCAGAGGAGCCGGGCGGTCGGAGTGCAGCCCAGCCCAAGCGAACATCTGCCGCCCAGATGGATCCCGGGTTCCTGGAGTTACCACACCCACACATAGATCCGATGCAACCACCGACCCGGAGACGAGCGAAGAGGGTGACGGCCGGCTTGCGGCGGCTGCAGTCGCAGGTGGAGGAGTCCACCCGCGTCCAGGAGCTGGGAGTGGTGCCGGTCATGCGTGCCACCCAGGCTGACACCGCACGGGTGGCGTCCACGCTGGAGGCAATGGGTGCGACGGTGTCAGACATGGGGAACGGTTTGCGAGGCCTGGGGCTTTCCGTGCAGGCGGCGCCTGTGGCCAAGGACATGGCTGCCCTCTCACAGGAGGCCATGAGCCAGTGCCAACGCCAGATGGCAGAGGCGCTCAACGCCATAGCCCAGTCTCTGCAGGCCATGGCCCAGCCTCAGCAGGCCATGGCCCAGTCTCTGCAGGCCATAGCCCAGTCTCAGCAGGCCATGGCCCAGTCTCAGCAGGCCATGGCCCAGTCTCAGCAGGCCATGGCCCAGTCTCTGCAGGCCATCGCTGAGGGCATCGGCGCCAGTGGCCATGTGCGAGCCGGCGTCGCACTGTCACAGACAGGGTTTGCCAACCCCCTGGGATCCATGGCTGCAAACCTGCAGAACCCTGTCGACACCAGCACGGGCCTCCAGGACTGGCAGTGCCAGATGTCGGGGGGGGGCGGGTGGCCAGTCCGTTCGCATTCCCCACCCATGTAGAGGCCTGGGGGCCATCGGGCACCCCGAGGGAGGAGGAGGTGGTGTGGTCCGTCCCGGCTCCCCCTGGAGGGGAGGTCCCGGTACACCGCGACACCTCGGACTCCTCCCCCTTCCGTCCCAGGTGCATCGGGTGGGCAACGGGCAGAACAGGCTGGCAGCTCGCCATCCCAGTCGCCCGGGCCGCAGCCTGGCCCATCTAGGCCAGGACACCCCAGGAAACGGCCGCCAAAGGGATCCAGTGTCAGAGGGCAGGAATCACAGGAGTCCACCTCCAGTTCTGCTGTACCGTCTGGGGAACCACGTAAACGTAGTCAAAGGGGCCGTAAGGCCAAACAATTAGACACTGAGTAAGTTGGCACGGGTGCAGGGCACAGATGAATTTTAGGGGCTAGGGCACATGCATGAACTCGTTTGGTTATTAAAGTCAATGTTACACCTACAGAAGCTGCCTTTGTGCTCTGTCCAAAGCGTGCGGGGGTGTCATGTACGTTGAGCGCAAGTGTGTGTGTGAGGGGTGGTCTTACCTCAGCCCCAGGTGAGTCTGCCCCCTTCCCCCTGGGCCGCCATCAACATCCCCCGGGCAGAGGACGGGACCGTGCGCTGCAGTGTCACAGCCGCATGCAGGGATGGTCCGGGTGGATGGTGGTACTGTGGCCATGGGTCAGACATAGTCCAACGATGTGGAGCCAGGAGCTCACTGCAGGGCGGGTTGTCATCATCCTCCATGGCCTGCAATAGACACGCGTCCACCCGCAACTGGGTGAGCCCGGCCCGTTGTGCCGAAGGTGGATCGGCAATGGGGGGGGGGGGGGGTGGTGTGCATGCGGGTGGGGTGGGTGGGGTTGGAAAGGGGGGTGAGGGTGCTGGGTGGGTGGATGGGTGGGGGGTGTGGGTGGTCGGCTGTTGCCATGGTGTGCGGTCTGTGGCCATACTACCCGATTCCCACGCCCATCTAGTCAGTGAAGCGGGCGGCTATCAGTCTGTCCCGTGCCCGCTGGGCCAGCCGGTAACGGTGGACAGCCACCCGCCTGTGTCTACCCCGTCTGCCCTGACCACTACCCCCATCCCCCTCATCTGGGGAGGACTGCGCCTCTTCCTGCTGCTCCTCCACTCCGCCCTCCTCTGCCTGCGGCACATCGCCCCTCTGCTGGGCTATGTTGTGCAGGACGCAATGATGCGGCTGACCCTATCTGACCGATACTGGAGGGCCCCCCCAGAGAGGTCCAGGCACCTGAAACGCATCTTCAGCACGCCAAAGCACCTCTCTATCACTCCCCTTGTCGCTACATGGGCATCATTGTAGCGGTTCTCCGCCTTATTGCGTGGCCTCCGTATAGGCGTCATCAGCCACGATCACAATGGGTAGCCACTGTCGCCCAGCAACCAGCCCCTCAGCCGGGGATGGCGTCTCTCGTACATGCCGGGGATGGATGACCGCGACAACACGTATGAGTAGTGTACACTGCCTGGGTAACGGGCGCAGACGTGCAGGATCATCATGCGGTGGTCGCAGACCACCTGTATGTTCATCGAATAGGTCCCCTTCCTATTGATGAACACGGCCCTGTTATCTGCAGGTGGCCGCACTGCGACGTGCATCCCATCGATCGCGCCCTGGACCATGGGGAACCCGGCCACGGCAGAGAAGCCCACGGCCCGGGCATCTTGGCTGGCCCGGTCCACGGGGAAGCGGATGTAGCGGTGCGCCATGGCATATAGGGCATCTGTCACTGCCCGGATGCACCGATGTCTGCGATATGCCGGACAGGTCCCCACTCGGTGCCTGGAATGACCCCGTTGCATAAAGGTTCAGGGCCACCGTAACCTTGACGGACACGGGGAGAGGGTGTCCCCTGCCAGTGCCACGCGGTGACAGGTGTGCCAGCAGGTGGCAGATGTGTGCCACGGTTTCCCGCCTCATCCGGAGTCTCCTCCTGCATTCCAGGTCCGTGAGGTCCTGGTATGACTGCCGGGGCCGGTACACACGGGGTGCCCTCGGGTGCCTCCGTTGCCATGGGGCCGCGACGTCCTCCTCCCTCTTCTCGTCCTGTCGGTCAGGTGTCCCTCCAGCCTGGGCGCCTGCCGCCTGTCCCTCTGCGGCAGCCTGCGCCGCTTCTCTGGCACGCTCCTCCTCCTCCTCCTCCTCCTCATCCAGGGCAACAGAGACATTAGCGGCTGCCGCCACGGCGGCCAACATCGCTGGATGATCGGAAAACATGACGGCCTGGTGGGGGGGAGGGGAACGACGACATGTCATCATTACCCATATCCCCTCCTCCCCCCAGCCAGGTGGCATGGACCGCATGGGTCCAACTGTTGGAGGCTGGCACCTGGCCAGGTGGACCAACTCACTTGCCCTCGCATCCCCCTCCCCGGCACGGACCCCCCCCACAACCTCCATGCCGGCACGGACCCCCCCATCCCCCTCCCCGGCACGGACCCCCCCCCCATCCCCCTCCCCGGCACGGACCCCCCCCCCATCCCCCTCCCCGGCACGGACCCCAACCTCCTCCCCGGCACGGACCCCCCATCCACCTCCCCGGCACGGACCCCCCCCCAACCTCCTCCCCGGCACGGACCCCCCATCCCCCTCCCCGGCACGGACCCCCCCCCAACCTCCACCCCAGCACCGATCCCCCCCAACCTCCTCCCCGACACGGACCCCCCCCATCCCCCTCCCCGGCACGGATCCCGCCCCAACCTCCTCCCCGGCACGGACCCCCCATCCCCCTCCCCGGCACGGACCACCCCCCAACCTCCTCCCCGGCATGGACCCCCCCATCCCCCTCCCCGGCACGGACCCCCGCCAACCTCCACCCCAGCACGGACCCCCCCCAACCTCCTCCCCGGCACGGACCCCCCATCTCCCTCCCCGGCATGGACCCCCCCCCCCAACCTCCTCCCCGGCACGGACCCCCCATCCTCCTCCCCGGCACGGACCACCCCCCAACCTCCTCCCCGGCACGGACCCCCTCATCCCCCTTCCCGGCACGGACCCCCTGCCAACCTCCACCCCAGCACGGACCCCCCCCAACCTCCTCCCCGGCACGGACCCCCCATCCCCCTCCCCGGCATGGACCCCCCCCCCAACCTCCTCCCCGGCACGGACCCCCCATCCACCTCCCCGGCACGGACCCCCCCCAACCTCCTCCCCGGCACGGAACCCCCAACCCCCTCCCCGGCACGGACCCCCCCCAACCTCCACCCCAGCACGGATCCCCCCCAACCTCCTCCCCGGCACGGACCCCCCCCCCCCCATCCCCCTCCCCGGCACGGATCCCGCCCCAACCTCCTCCCCGGCACAGACCCCCCATCCCCCTCCCCGGCACGGACCCCCGCCAACCTCCACCCCAGCACGGACCCCCCCCAACCTCCTCCCCGGCACGGACCCCCCATCCCCCTCCCCGGCATGGACCCCCCCCCAACCTCCTCCCCGGCACGGACCCTCCCCATCCCCCTCCCCGGCACGGACCCCCCCCAACCTCCACCCCAGCACGGATCCCCCCCAACCTCCTCCCCGGCACGGACCCCCCCCCCCCCATCCCCCTCCCCGGCACGGATCCCGCCCCAACCTCCTCCCCGGCACAGACCCCCCATCCCCCTCCCCGGCACGGACCCCCGCCAACCTCCACCCCAGCACGGACCCCCCCCAACCTCCTCCCCGGCACGGACCCCCCATCCCCCTCCCCGGCATGGACCCCCCCCCAACCTCCTCCCCGGCACGGACCCCCCATCCACCTCCCCGGCACGGACCCCCCCCAACCTCCTCCCCGGCACGGAACCCCCAACCCCCTCCCCGGCACGGACCCCCCCCAACCTCCACCCCAGCACGGATCCCCCCCAACCTCCTCCCCGGCACGGACCCCCCCCCCCCATCCCCCTCCCCGGCACGGATCCCGCCCCAACCTCCTCCCCGGCACAGACCCCCCATCCCCCTCCCCGGCACGGACCCCCGCCAACCTCCACCCCAGCACGGACCCCCCCCCAACCTCCTCCCCGGCACGGACCCCCCATCCCCCTCCCCGGCATGGACCCCCCCCCAACCTCCTCCCCGGCACGGACCCTCCCCATCCCCCTCCCCGGCACGGACCCCCCCCAACCTCCACCCCGGCACGGACCCCCCCAACCTCCTCCCCGGCACGGACCCCCCATCCCCCTCCCCGGCACGGACCCCCCCCAACCTCCACCCCAGCACGGATCCCCCCCAACCTCCTCCCCGGCACGGACCCCCCCCATCCCCCTCCCCGGCACGGATCCCGCCCCAACCTCCTCCCCGGCACGGACCCCCCATCCCCCTCCCCGGCACGGACCACCCCCCAACCTCCTCCCCGGCACGGACCCCCCCATCCCCCTCCCCGGCACGGACCCCCGACAACCTCCACCCCAGCACGGATCCCCCCAACCTCCTCCCCGGCACGGACCCCCCATCCCCCTCCCCGGCATGGACCCCCCCCAACCTCCTCCCCGGCACGGACCCCCCCCCATCCCCTCCCCGGCACGGACCCCCCCCAACCTCCACCCCGGCACGGACCCCCCAACCTCCTCCCCGGCACGGACCCCCCATCCCCCTCCCCGGCACGGACCCTCCTCCCGGCACTCCCCCGGAGCCCAGCCCACTCTAACCACCCCCCCCCCCCCCGCCGTGCACACACACACACACAACCCGAGACACACCTCTCCTCACACATTCAGACTGCGGCCACGCCATCGCCTGCCCAGAGCCAACCCCCCAGGCCGTCACTCACCTCCACGCTGGTCGGCGTGAACCTGGAGCACAGGGTCACGCCGATGAAAAGGAGGTTTAATTTACGTCGATGTGAATGGTCATCACGTCGACGGGACTTCGGCCCATCCGGAAGGGAGAATATCAGCAGGCCGAAAATCGGCTGCCTTGCGCAGACCTGTGCCATTCTCCGACGGCAGCGGCGCCATTAACGCCCCGCCGACTTTTCTCCCTTCGGAGACTTCGGCAACCGGCGGGGGCGGGATTCACGGCGGCCGCTGGGGGATCGGAGAATGACGCCCAAGATGCCTGCTTCCCTATTCTCCCGCGCCGTTTTTCGTGCGCCGGCGGGATTCCCGCCATGCCGGTTGGGGTCCATTGACAGCGGTCTCCTCGGCGCTTCTCTGGGCCCCGATGGGCCGAGTGGCCGACAAGTTTTGCCCAGTCCCGCAAGCGTGGATTACTCACCTCACACACGGCGGAACCTGGCAGGCAAGTGTGCGGGGGCTCTCCTAGGGGGCAGGGGCAGGGTGATCCGACCCCGGGAGGAGCCCCCACAGTGGCCTAGCCCACGATCAGGGCCTACCGATCTGCGGGCGGGCTGGTTCCGTGGGGGCCTTCTTTCCTCCATGCCGGGCCCCTGTAGGACTCCACCATATGGCCGGGGGGGCCGGCGCAGAGAAGGGAATACGCCGGCTGTTCCGCAGATGTGCGAACTCACGCCGGCCCTTCGCCGCCGGCTGGAGCTGCGGCAACCACTCCAGCGTCAACCTAGCCCCCGAGAAAGGGGAGAATTCCTCACTTTTGAGGGCCGTTGACGCCGGAGTAGTTTGCACTGGTTTTCACGCTGGCATGGGGACATAGCCCCATTATTGGAGAATCCCGCCCCTTATCTTTGGTTTAATTCCTCATTTGCTCTCATTGTTTTCTAATTCTCAGCTGAGACCTCCTGGTTTGTTCAAATGGATGTCTGTTACCTAGAGGATGATTTATTAATCAAACATCGGACATTACTTCAGATTGACTGGTGCCTATCAAGACTAGCTCAGCGTCTGCATGCGTAGTCGTAGGATAATTACTGATATGTTTCTCCCGCCACAGCTTGGCCCGGAGACCTTGCTGTAGCTGATTAGTTGATACTTTCTTATTGCTGAACACATTGGAGTACAATGGCTGATTCATCGTGTGAAAAATCGACTGAAACAATGTCTGGATTCCCACAGTCAAGGCATTTTAAATAAATTTTACCTCTCTGATACATGCATTCAATTAGCACCTAAAACTATGAATAAATCAATAAATCAATACTCTATCAACTATATATGGGAGGGGTTAGTGGATAGGGTGAGGGATTGAGCCTAGGTAGGGTGCTCTTTTGGAGGATTGGTGTAGACTTGATGGGCCAAATGTGGCTTCCTCCTGAACTGTTGGGTTCTATGATTCACAGGCACATATATTTAATGAAACCAACGTAGCTTCAAGTGTACATTCACCCACAAGCACTCTGTAAAATGAAAATGTGCAATGGCTCCATCAAATATATATTAACATGAACACTTTCATCTAATATATAAATACATTTTAACCTAAAGGCACAATTGACTCATAAATGTAATGCAGCTTTTAATTGCTTTACATTTAGTCAACAAAATATTTCATCCCGTCTTTTTTAATAAACTGTGGTTATGATTTTCCACCATCAAGTTGTGTCTCCCTAGAGACACGCATTATAATACAAATATTTTCTCACATGATTATGAGTGGGACTTCAGTCGATCAAAGACAAATCAATTGGCAAAATAATTTGTTCGATGAAGGATTAAACTGTAAAATCAAGGTTACATATATTGACCCAGGGGCCATATTCAGGGTATTGGACTTTCCGGAGCTCCAGACAGAGGCACGGGCAGATGTCTTAGCCTTTGTCTCGCTAGTGGCAAGAGGTGGGTTGGAGGTCAGTTGCTCCACCCTATGGCTCAGTATGGCTGGAAAACGTAACAGAGTTTTTAAGCCGAGGGAAGGTTAAATTTAGCTTAAGAGGGACTGAGGAGAGGTTTCACAAGAGATGGCGTCTGTTCATATCTCACTTGAAGGAATTAGCTTCAGTCAGTAGCTAAAAGGGGGGGGGGGTTTAATTAGTTGATTAAATGGTTAAGGGAGGCATTGTTAAATGTTAGTTAAATATGTGTAATATAAATTATGTTAAAAAATTTGTAAAAGCTAATAAAAGTATTTGTATTAAAAGAAACTTAGGAACGACAGGGTGGTGCAGTGGTTAGCATTGCTGCCTCACGGCACCGAGGATCCGGGTTCAATCCCAGCCCTGGGTTACTGTCCGTGCGGAGTTTGCACATTCTGCCTGTGTCTACGTGGTTGTCACCCCCAAAACCCAAAGATGTACAAGGTATGCGGATTGGCTGCGCTATATTGCCCTTTAATTGGGAATTTAAAAAATATAGTTGAGTATTAAAGCTCATTGCTTTTAATTAATTTTTGAAAACACATTCTGGTTCTCCCTCAATTGCTATAGTGCTCAGTTGATTAAATATGTTCTGGTGCAATCTTTTGCTGTCAGCTGCAAAGTCTATTTGCTCAGAATCTAATTTGTTGGCTGTTTCCAATTATATTCCCATTTTTGTACTATGCCAGAAAATTGCAGAACAGGCCAATGTTTTTCAATGCTTCCACTTTCAGTTGGTTGGTCACCCATAAACACTTCATCCATCAAAATTGTCACATGGCAAGAAAAGTATCACAGCGGTCCAATAAAACAACCCCCGCACTTCTAAATTTTACCTTAACAATTGATATATGTGTGTTTTAGAGATCAGTAAATCAGGGTCCAGTCCACAAGGTTCAACTTTATTATGACTCCAAATATGGCCTATAATAATAAAAATAATCTTTTTTAGTGTCACAAGCCGGTTTACATTAACACTGCAATGAAGTTACTGCCTTGAATATGTTTAAAGACCAGCCTCTGTAGCCCTCTGCAGTAAAGAATTCCACAGATTCACTAATAATAATATTTATTGTTGCCACAAATAGGCTTACATTAAAATCTCCTAGTCGCCACATTCCGGCACCTGTTCGGGTACACTGAGGGAGAATTCAGAATGTCCAATTTCCCAGATCTTTTCCCATTGGATCTTATAAAGTCAGGAATTGTAAGGCCTAGGTTCTTCGAACTAAAAGGGGAGTCTCTCTTGTTGAAATTTTCTAAAGTTTTGCCACCTATGGGCTGTTTACACATGAGAATGTCAGATCCTCTTCATGATCACGACTCTACCCTTGTACTTTGAGGTAGCCAAGCTGTCTGGAGAGTTGGGCTTGTAGATGATACTCATTCATTGCACCAATACTAATGAGGCAGGAGTAGAGTGCCTCGCCTCATTTTCCCAAAGGATCACTGGTTAAGCACTTCGGCATCGGGGTAGTCCCAAAAACATGATGCTGTGTTCAATGAACAAACAAACTGCTAACTGGAGACTCCAAATGTTGTGGATTTAAGTATCACTTCACAGCATGTAATCTCGGCTGACATTTCTGTGCAGTGCTCAGGGAACCCTGTAATGTCTGAAGTGCTAGCCTCCTGGTCAGAAATTAAGCCAAGTCTTTGTCTAATCTCTTCTCTCAAAGGTAGCATCTCTGACAGGGCAGCACTCGCTCAGTACTGTATTGCAGAGTCAATCTAAATTATGTGCTCATGTTCGGGAGTCAGGTTTGGGAATCAGCTTCTTCTCACACAGAGGCAAAAGCACTGCCACTGAACTATGGCTCCATGGTATAAACGCTCAAAAACTTGCCCATACAATTCCTGGCTTTATATAAAATATAATACAGGTGGCGGGGGAGGGGGGGCGGGCAGGACCACTTTGGTACTTTTCTTGCTATGTGAAATTTTTGATGGATTAAGTATTTATGAGTGTCCAGCCAACTTAAAGACTTGAAAAGATCTTGCGTGTTCTGCAATCTGCCTTAGGATAAGTGAACAGCCATTTAGGACTAAGATGGGAAGAAATCCCTTCACTCAGGCTTTGGAACATCTCACTACAGAAACCATGGATGTTTGGACATTGTGTATATTCAAAACTGAGGCCCAGATTTTCACTATGATGGAAAGGCTCTCCATAATGGTGAAAATCCTGAAAATGTCCGAAAAATCAAAGTCGAGATGGTTCTCAATTTATTTTTTGACAATGGTCATTCCCAAGGCATCACGTTGACGCGCGTGGCATCTGCAGGTACATGCCGGAGGTGACCAAAGCCGTCTTTCATCATATGAATCAATTCATCAATTATTCCACAACTGAGAACAGCCAGGAGATATGGACAGCCTGATGATAAAAACATTGGGCTTCAGGGCCATCACTCAATTCCCTGTGGTCCAAAGGGGCATCAACTGCACTTATGTGGCTATCAGGGTTCTCAATGACCAATGACATTTGTGAATCACAAAAGGGCTTTCACTCTTTGAACGTACAACTGGTCTGCTACCACAGGCAAAGAATCATGCATGTCTTTGTCATGCTATGCAGACATGCAGATGATGATATACAGACAGGCACAGACAGGCAGCTAATGAACAGAGAGAACAGGACATGACCAATGAGCAGGCAGGACACTCAGGTGTGGTACCTCACTATAAAAGGCACGAGGCACTCACACTCTGCCTCTTTCCACTGATGAACACCTACAGAGTGAGTCAGGGTGTATGAACAGTATCACACCTCCAGCACATGGCTAAGAGCTAGTCTGGTTCAGTCAGACAGAGTAACCACATTTAGGTTAGCAGAGAGTCGAACTCATAGAGAACTGTGCTAACTGTGCTACTGGTTCAATAAATCCAATTAAACTAACTTCAAGGTCTGGAGTATCTTTTGGTTAAAGCTGCATCCAGTTGCAGCCTGTGTTATCCCAGAGTACATAACACAACAATATTTTCTCATTACCTAGGGAGCTTTCTTGACTCATGCATGTTGCACAACTTGCAGGTCCCAGAACGTTTTAAGGCCCAACCCAGGTTGATGGCTGGTTCCTCTTTATAAAAGCTAACCCCTCCAGATCTGGTTGACGACACTGGGTCAGCCATCCCCAAAGTGCAGCAGAGGAGTAGCACAATGCAGCTCAGGGCTCCACCTGAGCTATCATTGGGAAAACCATTGGCTTGCCGAAAATGCTCTTCCGGTGCCTTCACTGGTCTGAAGGAGCTTTGCAGTCTGCACCACAGAGGGCATCAATAGTCACAATGAATAGTCACAACATGGCCAAAAAGTGTGAAAAACTGATGCAATGAGGCAAGAGGAAGGAGGAGCTCTCCGCCTCAGATGAGGATTGTTATATGCCAGGGTTTAGAGAACCCCAAAGTGTATCATGGAGTTCACCTGACCCACAACATTGAATAGTTTGTGGTTATGGGGAGCACACGGGCCTACTTTGTAGGTGTGATGCAACAGAAATCTACAGTACTTTTAAATTAAAACAATGTTTATTTATGAAACCAGTTCGCACTTTATAAACCCCCAGTAAACATCTTAACAACTATCAACACCAATAAATCCCCCAAAGAACACAGTACTCTCTAAGTAACTCTTAATCTTTCCTTGCAACATCTGGAAGACAAAAATAACACTTTGTACAGAAAGACATCAGGTTTAACTTCACTACTGAGAACAGTTACCACGTTGAAATCACCAAATGAACATTCATAAGCTTGCAGAGATTCATACGCATCTTGCTGTGACTACAACTTCTCCAAATCTAAAAAAACAAACACACGCTGTAGGTGAGAGCCCAAAGTGAACGTAAAAGCAGACAGACAGCCCAGCTCCACCCACACTCTGACATCACTAATAAACACCCATTTCTTAAAGCTACATCCACTACAGCTATTTTATAAACCCCCATTTCTTGAAGGCACTCTCACATGACACCTCCCCTCAAGAAAAAAAAAAACCCCATCAACTTTAAGATGGTTTCATTTTTCACCTTTTCACTTTCCTTTAAGAAATATGGACAACGAATGTAAGTTTTTTTTTCAACAAAACAAAACATGCAAACATTTAAGAATAACATAGTCCATTTTTGTTCTACTTCCTGCAACTGGAATCCTTCCCGATTGACAGTCTCTTTGAAAAGGAAGGTCCATCCATTTCTCTACGCCTCGGCATGTCTCTTTAATGTGTGCCAACCATGAGGCATGCCAGTACATTTAGCTCTTTGACTAAGCTAGTCCTGAGAAATGCTAATGATGCATACATGAATAAAATGAAAGCAATGAGGTCCAGGTGCCTTGTCCCCCTCTGACCCAGGCACTGCTACATGAAGTCCTTGGACAGACTGATGAGAAACAGGTTAAAGTGCATATGGATTATATGTGGACCCTCTATGACAATCTCCAACCTCTCGAAGGAGGGAGACATGCAATCAAATTCCAGACAAATGACAGAATCCATGGTCATCTTTGGTCTCCTCAACCACCCACCACAAAACCTTGCGCATATCTTTGCAATCTTCTCCATTTATTATCCTAACATTTGCTTTTTTCAAGCAGGCTTATTGTGGCCAAAACCAGAGGTCAATCAGCACTGTGGGGTTCAGCAGTGGCCTGGTCCCTAGCAGTCCTCCTAGTGTCAGAGGCCCCAGCTGTCACAACCTCTGAGAGCTGCTGCGATGAATTGGAATCACGTGGGAGTTGGACCTGACATGAAAGCAAGAGAGGCGCCCACCTCTACTTCTGTCATTGGGAACACTGCATCACTAATTAAATCCAACCCTTGAAATCTAAGAGAATCAAGAAATATTGGATTCAGACTGGAAAGTGGAGTTAACGTTGATAATCAAGCATGATCTTATGAATCATTCATGAGGCCCACGGTTAAATTGTGCCCATGTACTCTCATTCTGGGGTCTGGAGCTGCGAAGTGTGAACGTCTGGACCAAGTGGATTAGTCTCAGTGAGATGCTGTCCCAAAGACCCATCAGTGGCTTTACGTTTTGGTCAATTACATAGAAATGGAGGCTGCGCAGTGTGCAATGGAGAGCGGCCACCCCTTCCATGTGGACATTTTGTCCGCCAAATGCCACAAGGTTCAGCTGAATGTTCGGATCCGGTGCAGCATGTGGGTCGATTTCCCACAAAAACTGCCTGAGCAGGATGTTGTACTTTGCTCAAGTGTTGATCTTTACTTTTAGCTTTGCATTGCTGCAGACATTATTTAGAGTGGTGAAAATCTCACCCTTGGTGTTGACATTCTCACAGCAGAGTGTTTTTAGCGGCTCAGTGCCTTGATTGCTCTGATTGAACTCCAATTAATTTACCCTGTTCGTGTTGTGAACGCTGGAGAAATGACTGGCTGCGATGTGGCAGGGTGCAAAGGCAGGCTGGGCTTGCATCGTTTCGCACATTGGTCCCATTTGCCACATTCGTTACAGCATCCACCAAACAAACATGTACTTCTGTTCTGTGTGTCATGGCCACCTCAGTTGGGGCAAGGTATGCTCTGTCCCGCAAAACGTCTGTTTTCACTTTAACTTTGCTGCTTCTTTCTGACTGCTCAGTCAGCATACAGATACTGATGGCAGATTCCAATGTTAAATCTTTCTCGCAAAGAAGCTGCTTGCAGACTCACTTTGGATCCCGCACATGATGCAATCTCCCCACATGTCCGTTGGCGAAGGTGGCAAACACACGTTTCTTTGCTAGGAGTTTTAGGGTTACTGTGTACAATTGAATTCACCAAATGTTTGATTGGTAGTAAAGTTGTCATAGTCCCAGATGATCATAGGCTGCTTTGTCCTTTGAGGGGGAAGGTGACTGGTGGTGATTTAACCTGAGGATCACCACACCTCAGGTGAGGGGCAAGATTGGGAAGACGAGGCCTTCATGAATAACCTTAGCCGGTACAGGGATTGAACCCGCACAGTTGGCCTTGCTCTGCATCACAAACCAGCTGTCCAGCTAACTGAACTAACCCGGCCCCCCAGTATTGACAGCGGGTCTAACCAGTGTAATGTTCTTTGCTGACATGCATATGTGCTCAAACATTTTTAGCAATATCTTGGGATCCACATTCTCTTCATCTGTTTGAAAAACAAAAGACCCAAGTTTCTCGACTGCCTCAGGCCCACTAAATTTTAGAGTGTATGCCTGTACTTTCTTTGATTTGTCTGATAGGCTAACAATGTTACATTCTGGTGCTTGGCCGGTAGGAATAAGTGCACTAGAGAACATCTAGTTCGTGATTAGTTAAATGTTTTGTTGTCAAACAATAACGTGGGTTATTCTGAGAAAATTATCAAAATCTACTCACTACTATAAACTATCTAAGAGTTACTACAAATGTTACTATCCACTATGATGACTGTCTCCAGACTATCTGAGGTAACAGTGGCATGTGGTTGTTCTGTACTGCCACCTGCTGGTTGGAGGTCGTACATATTACTATTTATATCATTGCTTATGCATATCATCACATCCCCTTTCCTTTGGAAATGCATAATATTTACATACAATATTTGAATTTAATATACAATACATATGATATGCATAATTATTTTGATTATTTACATTTTTACAGTCCATCACAAATTCAATCTGCCTGGCTTCCTTCTGTGTCTTGTTGACCTTCTAAGCACTGGTTTAACTTGTGAGTTTGCTTGATTTTACTTTGTTGTTGAAGACCTTGCTGTGTTTTGTACATTTTCAGCTTGTTCTGTTTCTGTCTGCTGAGGTAGTGTTTGTTCAGTTGTCCTTATACTGCTTTCAACATCATCCTGTGGTTCCAAAACAAAAGTTTGCGGAACCTTCAGCAAGGCTCTCCTGTTTCTTCTTAGAACGTGCCCTTCATCGGTGACAATGATGTATGACTTAGGGCCTGACTTATTTGTAAATTTTATATACTTCAACCATCCATTACCATCAGGATCTTCTGCCCTGACTGTGCCATTCTTTGCTAACAGTTGCAGACCTGGGGCGTCATTCTCCGACCCCCCAGCGGGTCGGAGAATGGCCGCTGGCCGCCGTGAATCCCGCCCCCGCCGGTTGCCGAAGTCTCCGGTACCGGATATTCGGCGGGGGAGGGAATCGGGCCGCGCCGGTTGGCGTGCCCCCCCGCTCGATTCTCCGGCCCGGATGGGCCAAAGTCCCGCCGATAAATTGCCTGTCCCGCCGGCGTAAATTAAAGTACCTATTAACCGGCGGGACAAGGCGGCGTGGGCGGGCTCCGGGGTCCTGGGGGGGACGCGGGGCGATCTGACCTCGGGGGGTGCCCCCACGGTGGCCTGGCCCGCGATCGGGGCCCACCGATCTGCGGGCGGGCCTGTGCCGTGGGGGCACTCTTTCCCTTCCGCCTCCGCAACGGTCTCCACCATGGCGGAGGCGGAAGAGACAATCCCCACTGCGCATGCATGGAAAACTGTCAGCGGTGCATGCACGGGAGCGTCAGCGGCTGCTGACAGTTTTCCGCGCATGCGCCGCCCCGACATGTCATTTCCGCGCCAGCTGGCGGGGCAACAAAGGCCGTTTCCGCCACCTAGCGGGGCGGAAATCCCTCCGGCGTCGGCCTACCCCCTCAATGTTTGGGCTCGGCCCCCAAAGATGCGGAGCATTCCGCACCTTTGGGGTGGCGCGATGCCTGTCTGATTGGCGACGTTTTGGGCGCCAGTCGGCGGACATCGCGCCGTTTGGGGAGAATTTCGCCCATGTTGTGGATTTATCATAATACTTCTTCTGCGTCCTTTTTTTAAATGTTAGCTTCTTCACAAACTTGCGATTGATTGGTTCCTGTGGAATGTAAGGTGAGGTTGTTTCTGAGCTGTCGATTCATCAATAATTGTGAAGGAGATAATCCATTGATTAATGGCGCTGCTCTATAGCTAAATAATGCGGGATGTGGACCTTCCCGGCTGTCCATAGCTTTTTTGAGTAGCTGCTTCACAATGTGAACATCTTTTTCAGCAACTGAGCACGATGTGTGCCGCAATAACGCTGATTTGGAGGTGGAGGAGCATCACGACCCGGCATCAAACCGCGCCTGCTGCGATGTCACCATCGGGAGATATTCTCCGCTTGATCGCCATTCCCAATTTCGGCAACGAGCAACAGAGAATTCCGCCCCATATTTATGAGAAATGTATCTTTGGGATATATCTCATCAATCACGTTGATGGGTTTTGGTATTTCCAATTTTCTCTTTGAGAAACATTGGGCGGAATTCTCCGACCCCCTGCTGGGTCGGAGAATAGGCGTGGCGCACGCGAATCGCACCACGCCGCCCCGACGCCGGGACGCAATTCTCCGCAGTGCACGCCGATTCTCCGGCCCGAATGGGCCGAGCGGCCGTCATCAAAAAGCCAAGTCCCGCCGGCGCCGTTCTAACATCCTCTGAGCCAGCGGGACCTCGGTGTTGAAGGGGCCGGGGGCGACCTGTGGAGGGGGGTCCGACCCCAGAGGGGGGGGGGGGGGCACCGTAGTGTCCTGGCCCACGATCGGGGCCCACCGATCGGCGGGCCGGCCTCTCTTCCCCCCAGCCTCCTTTCCTCCGCGCTGGCTCCTGTAGCCCTTCGCCATTTGGCGTCGGGGTGGCGCGGGGAAGAAGGCCACTGTGCATGCACTAGTTGGCGCCAGCCCAACTACGCATGCGCGGACCCTGTGGCGCCAGGTTCAGGCCGGGATCAGCAGCTGGAGCGTCGTAGGCCGTTCCAGCGCCGTCCTAGCCTCCTGTGGGCCGCAGAATGGGGTCCCGGAACGGGTGCCGACGCTGGAGTAAAACACTCCCGTTTTTACTCCGGCGTCGGCACGGAGCCGCCCGATGGGAGAATCCCGCCCATTGTTTTGCACAGTGACTTTTTTTTAAAATTTAGAGCATGTAATTCATTTTTCCAATTAAGCGGCAATTTAGCATGGCCAATCCACCTACCCTGCACATCTTTGAGTTGTGGGGGCAAAACCCACACAAACACGGGGAGAATGTGCAAACTCCACGCAGAGAGTGGCCCAGAGCCGGGATCGAACCTACAACCTCGGCGCCGTGAAGCTACAGTGCTAACCACTGCACCACCGTGCTGCCCCCTGCACAATGATGTTTGCCTTTGCATTTGGAACAGAGTTTTCCTAATGATGAACATTGCCTTTGCAAATGCTTGTTGCCACATCACTGTCTGATAGACCTCTTCTGAGGTCTTTCCTCAGTGTGCTTTGGGGGAACAACACATTCCTGAAGGCGTCTAATTTTGTCTCCACTCGTTCAAGTGAGTCCAGTGGTTGATGTCCTTCAGTCTTCTCTCTCCCCTCAATCTTTCACTGGAGAGCTCCCAAGATCCTTACAGCTCAGCAATCCTGAAGTCGACATTCTGCGTGCCAGCAGTCCTACAAAGTGGTTGTCCCATTTCATTCAGCTTGATGTCCTCCAAGGAAAAGAGTAATGCCCCCCGCATGTCTCCAAGTTGACTTCCCTAGGGGTTGAGAATACTGTGGGAGACTGAATTCCCCAAAACAGTGACTTGGGGAGGGAGAAGAGCAGTAGTAGGATTTGGGTAGAATGTGCAGCACTAAAAAGATGCTACGGAAATGAATTGTAAATACTTTACACATAAGGGTAAATATTCCGGTCCCACTTGCAATGGGAATCGTCGTGGGCGGGCCAGATAATTTAACGGACCATTGAAAGGTCCACTGACCGTGGGTGGGAATTTCCAGTTCCCAGGGTAGGCGGGACTGGAAAATCCCGCCCACAGTTGTTGTTAAGAAGTTGATAGATCACCTGTGAGGCGTAGGGTGGGGTTCTCCGTTGGCTGAAGCCTAAACCGCTGGAGGAATCCTGCCCCAATGCCAGCCTGGCTCGCGTCGGTGGAGATCTTCATCTCCTTGGCGGAGTCGAAAAACGCCAGTACCGGGGCCTTGGTGAATTTCCTCCTGAGCTCACACCACTCTCGCTCATGAGCGGGGAGCCACTGGAAGTCCGTAGTTTTTTTGACAAGATTGCAGAGAGCTGTGGTGTGTGATGCAAAGTTGGGGATAAACTTCCCACGCATTTTGACCATCCCTAGGAAGCGGAGGACTGCCTTCTTGTCCTCTGGGGTCTTCATGGCGTTGATCGCCGACACCTTGTCTGCATCTGGCTGCACACCGAACTGCGAAATATGGTCGTCAAGGAACTTTATTTCTGCTTGACCGAACAAGCATTTGGCTCTATTGAGTCGGAGGCCATGCTCATGGATCCTGTGGAACACTCGCCTGAGGCGATTGATGGGATCCTGAGGAGTTGTGGACCACATAATAATATCATTGACGTATACTCTCACCCCCTCGATGCCCTCCATCATTTGCTCCATTATGCGGTGGAACACCTCCGAGGCGGAGATGATGCCAAAGGGCATCCAGTTGTAACAGTAGCGACCGAATGAGGTGTTAAATGTACACAACTTTCAACTGGATGCGTCCAACTGTATTTGCCAAAACCCCTTGGAGGCATCCAGCTTCGTAAAAAGCTTGGCGTGAGCCATTTCGCTGGTGAGCTCTTCTCGTTTAGGTATAGGGTAGTCTCTCATGATGTTCCGGTTCAAATGTTTGGGGTCGATGCAAATGCGAAGTTCCCCTGACGTTTTTTTGACACAGACCATGGAGCTAACCCAGTCCGTGGGTTCAGTGGCCTTAGAAATGACGCCCTGGTCCTGGAGGTCTTGCAGCTGCTGCTTGAGGCGGTCCTTAAGGGGTGCCAGCACCCAACACGGTGCATGAACCACAGGTGTGGCATTCGGCTTCAGCAGTATCTTGTATCGGTAAGGTAGTGTACCCAGACCTTCGAAGACGCTGTGGTATTGTGCTATGATGTCATCTAATTGGGCTTGGAAGTTGACATCTGGCGAGGCCGTTGCCTCTGCGGACGACATGATGTGAACCCGCTGCACAAGATTCAGGATTTTGCAGGCCCGAGCACCGAGCAGGGAAGCTCTGTTGGTTCCTACAATTTCAAAATGCAAGGTTGCTTCTGAAGAACGATAGGATACCACAAGCTGGCATGAGCCACTGGCAGCAATGGCATTGCCATTGTAGCCGAGGAACTGGCAGGCCGGTGGAAGAATGCTTGGCTTGACGCAGTTGATGTCAAGGTCAGACTTTGAAATGTGGTTCGCTGAAGCGCCGGTGTCCAGCCTGAAGCGTATGTGAGCCTTGTTGACCGTAAGGGTGGCACACCACTCGTCGTCCGGATCAATGCTCATCGCTGGGAGTTGTTTCACCTTCTTCGCTGAAAGCATGTATGCTCGGTGATAATGCCCACCCGGAATGGGGAGGTGAGGCCCTCGGTGTCGGAATCTGGAACCATGTCGGAGTCGGTGTCTGCAACGGGTTGCTGTACTGACCGGACGTTCCTGCGCTGCGACTGGGATCTCTGTGTATTGGGCAGTTGAGCAGATCTGCACAGGGCTGCATGGTGGCCAAGCTTGCCACACTGGAGACAGTGTCGAGATTTCGCGGGACATTGCCACTTTAAATGGGCGGTGCCACAGTTGTTACACGTCATGGCGCCAATGTCAGGACGCTCCATGGGCCACCGCGCATGCGTGGTGTGGTCGAACACTGCGCGCACCTGCGCAGTTCGGTCGTCAGCCTCGCCGTCCCCTTGGTCGTGGCGCGCATGCGCAGGAGCCCAGGAAAAGCGCGCAAAATGGCCGCCCGCATCCAGACTCAGGCTCTGGAGTTGTTTTACGGCCTGCACCCGCTCTGCATCATGGGGGCCTTGCCACGCCATCTCTGCCGCTTTGATATGGGAGTACCGGTTGTTAGCGTGCTCGTGGGGGATGCAGGTTTCAATGGCGATGGTAAGGATGAGCTGCCTAACTTTCAGGAGCTGCTGGCGAAGGGGATTGGAGTGGACCCCGAAAATGATCTGGTCGCGGATCATGGAGTCGGAAGTGGAGCCGTAGTTGCAGGACTGCGCGAGGATACGGAGATGAGTTAAGAAGGACTGAAAAGGTTCATCCTTACCCTGAAGCCTCTGCTAGAACATATAGCGTTCAAAGCTCTCATTGACTTCGATGTCACAGTGGCTGTCGAACTTCAGCAGGACTGTTTTAAACTTTGTCTTGTCCTCGCCTTCAGCAAAGGTGAGGGAGTTGAAGATGTGGATAGCATGGTCCCCTGCTGTAGAGAGGAAGAGAGCGCTCTTCCTGGCATCCGATGTGGCTTCGAGATCGGTGTCGTCAAGATACAGCTGGAACTTCTGCTTGAAAACCTTCCAGTTAGCACCGAGGTTGCTGGCGATGCGGAGCTGTGGGGGAGGGCGGACGCTGTCCATGTTACCAGATGGCTGATCGCTGGTCAAAGGCAGACTATCTCAAGGTAGGTCCGTCAACCTCGAGCATGACTCACTGGTACCATGATGTGTTGGGAACGCCGGGTCTGCGAGGACTGCGTTTACTGCAGCAGTGAGAGAAACAGGCTTCCAACACTTGAAGAAATGCAACTTGATTTTATTGAACTCTTAACTATCATACATACTTTAACTGTGGGTTGACACTATGCTAACTTGACTGGAGACCTGAGGCTAACCTGACCAGACTATCTTACTACCACATGGTGTATGTACTAGTTGCTGCTCACGAGCTCTGACTGTCTTAGAGGCTGGATCCCAAGAGAGCGGGAAAACTAGTGCCCTCTGGCTTTATAGTGGTCGTGTCTGGTGATTGGCTGCTGTGTTCTGTGTGTTCACTGGTCATCCTGTGTGTCAATCATTTCCTGTCTGTGCATCATCATATACATGTGTGTATATTATGACAACACCCATTCAAATAATAATCTGCCTTCCTATTTTTGTTACCGAAGCAGATAACCTCACATTTATTCCAAGTCTTTGCTTCCTGTCTGCTAACCAACTTTCTATCCAGCTCAAGTCAATACACTACCCAAAATCCCATGCACTTTAGCATTATATGGTAATCTGCTATATGAGACCTTGTTGAAAGCCTTCTGAAATCTAAATAAACCACTGGCTCTCCCTGGTCAACTCTACTAGTTACATCTTCAAAGAATTCCAGTAGATTTGTCAAGCTTGATTGCCCTTTTGTAAATCCATGCTGACTTTGTCTGATTACACCAGCTTTCCAAATGCTTTGTTGTGAAATCCTTAATAATGGATTTGAGCAACTTCCCTACTACCAACGTTAGGCTCATTGGCCTACAGTTCCCTGTTTTCTCTCTCCCTCCCTTTTTGAATAGCGGGGTTATATTAGCTACCCTCCAACCTGTAGGAAACATTCCAAAGTCCAAAGAATTTTGGAAAATGACCACCAATGGATTCACTATTTCTACTGTCACTTCCTTAAGTACTCTGGTATGAAGATTCTCCGGCCCTGGAGATGTATCCGTCCTCAAACCCATCGATTTTCCCAAAACATTTTTCTACTAATACTGATTTCCTTCAATTACTCTCGTGTTTCTCAGAACTTCAGGTACATTGAGTGCGAAATAACTAAATGGGAACAATGTCACATAGTGAACGCAATGTGGTTGACACTTAACTGCTCCCTCAAGGGCAATTAGGGATGAGCAATAAATGCTAGCCCAGTCTGCAATGCCCATGACCCATGAACGAATAAAAAAAAAACTCCCCCCGAGCCTATCACCTGCATGGCGCCCATGTCTCACATGGGCCTGTGCCCACTCTATTTTTAGGTTGTGTGCACTGTCCCTTGCAGAATTCACCACCCTCCCATGAGCGCTTCACATAACTACTGCCCCTCTATCCCCCCACCCCGCATGGATTATGTGTTCCACGGCAGCAGATTTCCACCATATCCATCACCATATCCTCTGTAACCCAGCAGATAGCCCAGAGCCCACGGATATTCACTGTAGGACAGCCTGCATATCAAGCGATGCCTTTTTCCTGTGGAGTGCATAGCCCTTGCCCCTCCCTGCAGTTGGGGTACACCATACTTTTAATGATTTCTCCTGTTGCACGTCTGCTGATCTTCTGCACTGTCTCCTCTCTCTAACGTCAGACTGTGAGAGTTCATAGCCCCTGGACAGACTGCCATCTACGATTCGTTTCCATTTTGCAGGAGGAATGTCTGCACTCTGTGACTGCCCCTGAACTTAAACCGGGGCCGTGACATAATTCCCGTTTCCAAAGAGTACGATAGACAACAGTGGACAAAACACTGCAGCCCCGGGCTGTTTAATGTTTGTGCTAATGTGCCACCAAATAATCTGCAGTCTGTGTGCAACCCCTTCCAGTAAGGCATGTGCTGAGACCGCTTTGTTTTGAGCTTTTCAAGCAGTCTTGTTGGGGTCCAGCTGCCCTCCCCTCAGTCTTCCCTCTGCCTTCCATTGTTCATCCACCTTCTTACCCCTCTGTCTGTCACCGTGAGCCATGTAACCCACTCCCCCTACTTCCACATCCCTCTTGTCCCCTTGGTTTTTGTCTGCCAGCCTGCCCTCATTGTGCAACCCACTACTGGTTGAGCTTCGAACCCTTGCTGCGGTGGCAGCATGGGTTCGTCAGCACAGCGCTGTCCAGATAGATTCTGGCGTGCGGCACCGGGAGAAAGGGGCCTCCTGTACTCCCCAACCCCAGGCATAGTACTGATCCGAGTCGGCGACACAGGAGGGTCCATGGGTCCTGTCAGCACGGTTTTGTCCATGGGGACCAGCTTGGGTGTGGAGATGGAAGGCAGGCACTGGTATACCCCGGCAGAGTAGTGTACAATGCACTTGGAGCAGCGCAGCACTATGGTGGGAAGGCTTTGCATTTTGCACTAACCTCAAAGCCCCTGGCGAACTGAGGGCTGTCTGGCGCTCACCACTCTTAAGCAATCAGCTTTGACGCCAACGCGATTTCCTGCTGGCGTGAGGCATGATCGGAAGGCCAGCTGTTTTAATGAGAATTCATGAGGTGAAAATGAATGCAAATGGTATTCGTACCACCTGCCAATGGGAAAGCTGAACCGCCATTAACCTGCCATTGTGAGAATTGCGGCGTGATTTTACGCTGTCGGGTTTCTGACCTGTTGGGCTCCCGCCAGATTCTCCGCACCAGGGATAATGGTGGCAATACAAAAGAAGCTTTTTTAATTATTAAAAATCTTATTTTAGTACTCAATCGAATAATTTAATGAATTATTTATCCACAAATATAATTTTGTTTTAATGGCCAAATCAGTTCCTCAGCAATAATTGTTTCTCAGGTCACCATTAAAATCCCTCAGTTATACCTCACTGAGACAGAACATGGCATTCCAAAAGTGATTAGAGAACCGAGACGGAAAGTTCACACTAAGATCAATTGATTTAACTGATTGCTGGCACTGAGAGTCTCCAAATCCTGTGCCAGAGCACTTTATGCTATTTAAATAGGTTAATGAGGCTGAGTGCCTCAAACATTTGTCTCCTTGCAGATTTAATTGCTGAAGGCTGTGTTTCCCACGGCTCAGGCAATCCTTTTTTTAAACAGTAACCACAGTTTCAGATTCTGCCACAAGAGGAAACATCTGCTGCACACCCACACTATGAACATCCCTCAGGATCTTATGTGTGTCAATCAAGTCTCCTCTTACGCCTTTGAACTCCAACAGATGCAAGCGAAGCCTGTCCAACCTTTCCCTTAAAGACAACCTGCCCATTCCTGGTATTTGGTTGGCAAGGGACCAATACCACACACAGTACTCCAGATCTGGGGCGAAATTCTCCCCCAACGGCGCGATGTCCGCCGACTGGCGCCAAACACGGCGCCAATCAGACGGGCATCGCGCCGGCCCAAAGGTGCGGAATGCTCCGCATCTTTGGCGGCCTAGCCCCAACATTGAGGGGCTAGGCCGACGCCAGAGGGATTTCCGCCCCGCCAGCTGGCGGAAATGGCGTTTGTTGCCCCGCCAGCTGGCGCGGAAATGCGGCGCATGCGCGGGAGCGTCAGCGGCTGCTGTCAGTTTCCCGCGCATGCGCAGTGGGGAGAGTCTCTTCCGCCTCCGCCATGGTGGAGGCCGTGGCGGAGGCGGAAGGGAAAGAGTGCCCCCACGGCACAGGCCCGCCCGCGGATTGGTGGGCCCCGATCGCGGGCCAGGCCACCGTGGGGGCACCCCCCGGGGTCAGATCGCCCGGTTCCCCCCCCCCCCAGGACCCCGGAGCCCGCCCACGACGCCTGGTCCCGCCGGTAAATACCAGGTTTGATTTACGCCGGCGGGACAGGCAATTTCTGGGCGGGACTTCGGCCCATCCGGGCCGGAGAATCCAGCGGGGGGTCCCGCCAACCGGCGAGGCCCGATTCCCACTCCCGCCCAATCCCCGGTACCGGAGACTTCGGCGGGGGCGGGGGCAGGATTCACGGCAGCCTACGGCCATTCTCCGACCCGGCGGGGGGGTCGGAGAATGACGCCCGAGGTCTCACTAGTGCCCAGTACAACTGAAGCATAATCTCCCTGCTTTTGTATTCAATTCCCCTCGCAATAAATGCTAACATAGAACGTACAACATACAGTGCAGAAGGAGACCATTCGGCCCATCGAGTCTGCACCGACCCACTTAAACCCTCACTTCCACCCTATCCCCGTAACCCAATAACCCCTCCTCACCTATTTGTTTGGACACTATAGCAATTTAGCATAGCCAATCCAGCTAACCTGTGTTTCTTTGGACTGCGGTAGGAAACCAGAGCACCCGGACAAAACCCACCCAGACATGGGGAGAAAGTGCAAACTCCACACAGACAGTGACCCAAGCGGGAATCAAACCTGGGACTTTGGAGCTGTGAAGCAACAGTGCTAACCACAGTGCTCTGTGCCACCCACAAGGACACCCAGATCCCTCTGCACTTCAGAGCTCTGCAACCTCGCTACCATTTTGGTAATAAGCTTCCTTTTTACTCTTCCGGACAAAATGGACAATTTCACTTTTTCCCATATTTTTCTGCACTTGTCAGATCTTTGCCCACTCTATCTATATCTTTTTGTAGCCTCTTTATGTCCTCCTCACAACTTACTTTTCTACCTATCTTTGTGTTGTCAGCAAATCTGGCAACCATCAAATCCATCCCTTCATCCAAATCATTTGTACAAATTGTAAACAGTTGAGGTCCCAGCACTTATCCCTGTGGCACATCACGTGCTACACCTTGACAGCCTGAAAAAGATCAATTTATACCTACTGTCTGCTTTGTTCTAGCCAGTCAATTTCTATCTATGAAAATACATTATCCCCTGTATCATGAGCTTTTATTTTTTGCAATATCAGCCTTTGTTGTGCCGCTTTACCAGATGCCTTCTGGAAATCTAAGTACAGTACATCCACCGGTTACCCTTTATCCACAGCACATGTTATGTCCTCAAAAAACACCAATAAGTTGGTCAAACAGGATTTCCCTTTCGTAAAACCATGTTGGCCCTGCCGTAGAACTTGAGGGCTTCTCAATTCACCGGATGGACTGCACGGCGTCCTCGGGCAAAACGAAGGATGGAGGGATTTGCTTCCTTATCAACAGCTCCTGGTGCTCGGACATGGTGACCCTGGCAAACTACTACTCCCTGGACCTGGAATACCTTTTTAAAAAATAAATTTAGAGTACCCAATTCATTTTTTCCAAATAAGGGACAATTTAGCGTGGCCAATCCAACCAACCTGCACATCTTTGGGTTGTGTGAAACCCACGCAAACATGGGGATAATGTGCAAATTCCACATGGACAGTGTCCCAGAGCCGGGATCGAACCTGGGACCTTGGCGTGTGAGGCAGCAGTGCTAACCACTGCACCACCATGCTGCCCCCTGGACCTGGAATACCTGACTGTGAAGTGCCACCCACACTACCTTCTGCGCGAGTTCACTTCTGCCATCATCACAGCGGTTTACATCCCATTCCAGGCAGAAGTTAAGAAGGCGCTTGATGAATTGTACACCGCTATACCTTGAAACAGAATACCTGGAGGTCTTATTCGTTGTGGCCGGTGGTTTCAACCAAGCCAACCTCAAGAGTGTACTGCCAGAATTCCACCAACATCTCCTGTCCCACCATGAGCCCTAACATCCTTGATCACTACTACATAAACATCAGGGACGCTTACCATTCCATTCCCCAACCACACCTCAGAAAATTGGACCACAAGATGGTGCTCCTTCTCCCTGCATACAAGCAGAAACGTAAGCGGGAGGTTCTTGTTAAGAAGTTTGTGCAATGCTGGTCTGAGGCAATGGAAAACTTTCTACGCGATTGCTTGGACTGGTCCATAGTCAAGGACTCAGTGGCCAACCTAGACTAGTATGCTATGACCGTCACAGACTTCATCAGTAAGTGGGTTGAGGACTGTGTGCCAAAGAAGGTAATACGTGCGTTCCCCAATCGCAAACCATAGTTTAACCAGGAGATTCACTCCCTACTGAAGTCCAGGCGTCCAAGTCAGGTGACCCTGATCTATCGAGAAATCTAGGTACAACTTCTGCAAAGCCATCAGAGATGCCAAAAGACAATACCAGACTAAGCTAGAGTCCCACACTAACGACACAAACTCTTGTTGATTGTGGCATGGCTTAAACAATATTACGGGCTACAAAGCAAAGCCGAATAGAATCTCCGGCAACAGCGCGCCCCTCCCTGATGAACTCAATGTATTCTGTACTCGTTTTGAGCAGGAAGCCAACAAACTTATGTCACTTGCCCCAACAGCCTCGGACATACCCATACTTACCATCACAGCCTCAGAAGTTAGATCAACCTTCTCAAACCCATTGAAAGCAATGGGTCCTGTGGCAGTCCTGGATCGGGCAGTCAGATCCTGCACGGACCAACTGGCGGATGTGTTCATAGTCTTATTTAACCTCTCCTGACTCTGTTTTGAGGTTCCCACATGCTTCAAGAAGACCGCTATCATAAGAAGAACCAGGAAACAAGCCTCAATGACTACCATCCGGTGACCATGACATCTATTATTATGAAGTGCTTTGAGAGTTTATTCATGAGACACATCAACTCCAACCTTCCGAGATCCACTGCAATTTATCTACCGCCACAACCGGTCCCCAGCAGATGCTATCTCCCTGGCCCTACACTCAGCCCTGGAGCATCTCGACAACAAGGACACTTACATCAGACTCCTGTTCATAGACTACAGCTCTTCCTTCAACACCATAACCCCAGCCAAGCTCATATCCAAACTCCAAAGCCTAGAAATCGGCTCCTCCCTCTGCAACTGGATCCTCGACTTCCTGACCCAGAGACCACATCAGTAAGGATAATCAACAACGCCCCTTCCATGATAGTCCTCACAAGGCTGACTACTTAGCCCCTTATTATACTCCCTATACACACGCGACTGTGTGGCAAAATTCAGCTCCAATTCCATCTAAAAGTTTGCTGATGACATGACCGTATTGGGTCGGATCTCAAACAACAACGAGTCAGAGCACAGGAAGGACATAGAGAATTGTCCTATCTGGCTGCATCACAGCTTGGTATGGAAACTGCTTGGCTCAAGACCAGCCTAGTCCATCACGCGAGCTCGCCTCTCATCCATTGACTCTGTCTATACCTCCCGCTGCCTTGGGAAAGTGGGCAGCATAATCGAAGACACCTCCCACCTGGGTTATTCGCTCTTCCAACCTCTTTCATCAGGAACAAATTCAAAAGTTTGAGAGCACGCACAAATAAATTTAAAAACAGCTTCTTTCCCGCTGCTCCAGACTCCTGAATGGCCCTCGTATAGACTGAGCTCATCTTTCTACGCATCTTCTCTACAGTTATAGCACTATATTCCGTATGCTGCACCCAATATCTATGTCTATGTATTTACATTGTGTACATTGTGTATTTATGTTTTCATGTATGTTTTCATGTATGGAGTGATCTGCCTGGACTGTAAGCAGAACTATACTTTTCACTGTACCTCGGTACACTTGACAATAAATCGAAATCCAAATCTGATTGCCTTAAACCTGTTCGAGTGCCCTGCTATAACGTCTTTAATAATAGCATCTAATATTTTTCTCAGGACAGTTGTTCAGCTTACTGGCCTGTAGCTTCCTGCTTTCTGTCTCCCTCTCATTTTGAATAATGGGGTTACATTTGCTCTCTTCCAATCAAATTGGTCCTTCCCTGAATCTAAGGGGATTTGGAAAATTAAAACCAATGCTATCAACTATCTCACTCGATACTTTTCTATGACCATATGATGAGGTCCTTCAGGACCCAGGCACTTTTTAACCTTCAGCTCCAACAATTTACTCAGCGTGACTTCTCCAAAGATTGTAATTTTCTGGAGTTCATCCCTCCCCATCATTCCCTGGTTTTTAGCTGCTTCTGGGATGTTTCTTGTGCCGTTAATAGTGAAGACCGAGCAAAATGCCTGTTCAATTAGAACATACAGTGCAGAAGGAGGCCATTCGGCCCATCGAGTCTGCACCGACCTACTTAAGCCCTCACTTCCACCCTATCCCCGTAACCCAATAACCCCTCCTAACCTTTTTGGACACTAAGGGCAATTTAGCATGTGCAATCCACCTAACCTGCACGTCTTTGGACTGTGGGAGGAAACTGGAGCACCCGGAGGAAACCCACGCAGACACGGGGAGAACGTGCAGACTCCGCACAGACAGTGACCCAGCGGGGAATCGAACCTGGGACCCTGGCGCTCTGAAGCCACAGTGCTATCCACTTGTGCCACCATGCTGCCCACAATTAATCCGCCATTTCCTTGTTGTCCAGTGTCAATTCTCTAGACTCACTTTCTAACTCTCACTTTGTCAACATGTTTCTTTTAAAAATATTTATGGAAACTCTGCCATGTATGCTTTTATATTTCTGGCTAGCTTTCTCTCATAATCTAATTTTTTTCCCTCCTTATTAATCTTTTAGTCATCCTTTGCTGTTCCTTATATTCTGTCCAATCTTCTGATCTGCCACGAGTCTTTACAAATTGATATGCTTTCCCAGGGTGGCAGTGGTTAGCACTGCTGCCTCACGGCGCTGAGGACGTGGGTTCAATCCCAGCCTCGGGTCACTGGCCATGTGGAATTTGCACGTTCTCCCTGTGTCTTTGTGGGTCTCACGCCCACAACCCGAAAATATGCAGGGTGGGTGGATTGGCCACACTAAATTGCCCCTTAGTGTCCAGGGATGTGAAGGTTAGGTTATGAGGTTGCAGGGATAGGGCAGGACATGGGTGGAGTGCTCATTTGGAGGGTCGCTGCAGACTAGATGGGCCGAATGGCGTCCTTTTGCACTGTAGGGATTCTATGACTACCCTATGAGGTGGGGGGGGCTGTTCGTGAGAGGGGAAGGTGTCATCTGGGAGGGAGTTCTGTGGGGGAGGAGTGGGGGCTCTGTGGCGGGGAAATTCCATGTGAGGGTGTTCCGTCGGGGGTGGTTATTCTGGTCGGTGGGGGGGTGGTGTGTGTCGAGTGGGGATGGTGTTCTGGTTTAAAGATGTTGTATTGGGACTCCATTTAAAAACTAAGTTGTTGGCAGGTTGAACCCCCCAGCGTGATATCGTGGGACCCACCCCTTCACTCTATTTTACTATGTCCCTCACAATATGGTGGAGGAAGCCGCCCTTGGGGCCGACAGGTACCACTCCATTTTTCTTACCCGTGGCGTCACTCTGCAGATATCTCCGATAAAATTCCGTCCAAGGTCTCCGACCCGCTCCTCCCTCCCTCAGATTGAGTATAAAATTCAATCGTATTATGGTCGCAAATATGGGGCATCGTTCTGCTGATAGTCGAGTTGGAGAAAATGGCTGCTGAATGGGCTGTGGAGACTCAGCTCCTCAGGATCAGTGAACTATTCAATCATCAACATCAGTCGCTCTCCACATGTTCCCAATCTCAACCACTGATAAGGCTGACTTGCCCTTTCTCTAATCCAGACACTCTGCTAATTGCAGCACTTCGACTGTTACCCCAGTTGACTGGACACAGGTCGAAAGGTTGAAGCAAGACGAGGTCGGTCGCCATGAAACGTCCACATACCATCCAAGTCTCTCGTGAATGCTATTGGTGCCCAGATGTTTGTCACAATCCGGTTTGATTATAAAATGTAATTTGAAAGTAGATTTGTTTGTTAACAGATTCTGCTGCATAGAATTGAAGGTACAAACCGTATTGCTTGCTTTGCATTTGATTTGAAGCTTTGTATTTGAACAATTGCATTTGCTTTCAGACTACAAATGTCTTGATTCTTTAAATCGATTTAAATGTCAAGGGATGTCTTGGATAGCTCAGAAAACGCATCTCCCCAACCTTGAACCTGTGGTAGTCACCACTAGTGGCATATTATATGTATTACAGCACTGCCCGTATATTAAGGGTACAACGGTAAATCCCTGCCTGCTGGCTCCGGCCAGCAGGCGGCGTATAAAAGTGTGTGCTCTCCGATGCTGCAGCCATTCTGGTTCCAGCTACAGGAGGCACAACATCTTGCTCAATAAAGCCTCGATTGTTCCACTATTTTTGTTTTTGTGGTAATTGAAAGTGCATCAGAACCTAGATCAAGAGGGCACGTTAAAAATCTCAAATCCTGGAATGTATTTTGTTTTGAATTTCTCCTTTTCAAAGCCAAGATAACAAAAACTGTAATTACTGCAATGCACCATTGCTAATAACGTTTGGCAATTTAAGTTAAGAAATTCTTCTCTGACCATTTATCTATTGGAGTATTACCAGTTCACAAATTGGTCAATATCCTTTTTTCCCTTCAATTAAACCACATAGAATAAGACTGTCTCATGGTTCAACTGTAGGACAGCAACTTCTAGACCAGGGGCAGGAGTGTCCGTTTCAGAAACTGTTGACTCAGGGAGATTTGGTGGATTGCCACGACACCTAAATTGGCACTGGTCCCGGCGCAGTTCATGATCTGTTAACGGGTTAGCACTGGCGCCACGTGGAACTCGATCGATTCCAATCGGTGTCCGATTTGGTGGGGTCAGGATTGCCACTAGGAAGGCTGACAAGCTGCAACCGCATATTAGCGCTCCACTCCCGATACACAACCCCTCACCCGCATGGTGCCTCAAGGGTGTCGGGAATCGTCGAGTGTACTGGGGTGAAGGTGTCGTGCAAACTACCTGGGTATTGGTTGCAGACGTACATGATGTGCAGCTCATGGTCACACATCAGCTTCACGTTCATCGAGGGGAACCCCTTTCCATTAGTAAAGACCGGCCTGTCATGGGTCGGTGCTCGTCGGGTGACATGCATCCGCCCATCATCCCCTGAATCTGAGGCATCCTGGTGATGGTGGCAAACCCTGCTTCCCGGTCAATCTGGTGGGCTCGGTCCACATTGAATTTGATGTATTGTGCCGAACGGGCACAACGGCTACTGAAGGAAGGAGTCATTGAAGCTAGCAACAGTCCCCCGAGAGCTCAAGTAGTGGTGGTAAAGACCGGAGAGAAGCATAGGATGGTCATCGACTACAGTCAGACCATCAACAAGTTTACGCAGCTGGACGCGTACCCTCTCACCCGCATATCCGACCTGGTAAACAGGATCGCGCATTACAAGGTTTTCTCCACGGTCGATCTTAAGTCTGCCTACCACCAGCTCCCCATCCGCACTAGTGACCGCGAGTACACTGCCTTCGAGGCAGATGGGCGGCTCTATTACTTCTTAAGGGTTCCCTTCGGTGTCACTAACGGGGTCTCGGTCTTCCAGCGCGAGATGGACTGAATGGTTGACGGGTATGGCTTACGGGCAACATTCCCATATCTCGATAATGTCACCATCTGCGGCCAGCAGGACCACAACACCAACCTCTGAAAATTACTCCAGACCGCAAAGATCCTTAACCTTACGTATAACAAGGATAAATGCATGTTTAGCACCGACCGCCTTGCCATCCTCGGCTACATAGTGCGAAATGGATTTATAAGCCCCGACCCTGAACGCATGCGCCCCCTTATGGAGTTCCCCCTCCCTCACTGCTCCAAGGCCCTGAAGCGCTGCCTAGGCTTTTTTTCTTACTATGCCCAGTGGGTCCCCAACTATGCAGACAACGCCCGTCCCTTGATCCAATCCACAGTTTTTCCCCTATCGATAGAGGCCCGCCAGGCCTTCAGCCGCAGACATTGCAAAGGCCACGATGCACGCCATCAACGAGTCCCTCCCCTTCCAGGTCGAGAGCGACGCGTCCGACGTAGCTCTGGCAGCCACCCTCAACAAAGCGGGCAGACCCGTGGCCTTCTTCTCATGTACCCTCCATGCGTCCGAAATCTGCCACTCCTCAGTCGAAAAGGAGGCCCAGGCCATAGTAGAAGCTGTGCGACATTGGAGGCATTACCTGGCCGGCAGGAGATTCACTCTCCTCACTGACCAACGGTCGGTCGCCTTCATGTTCGATAATGCATAGCGGGGCAAGATAAAAAACGTTACGATCTTACGGTGGACGATCGAACTCTCAACCTACAACTGTGAGATCTTGTATCGTCCCGGGAAGCTAAACGAGCCTCCTGATGCCCTGTCCCGCGGCACATGTGCCAACGCACAAGTGGACCGCCTCCGAGCCCTCCATGAGGACCTCTGCCAGCCGGGAGTCACTCGCTTCTTCCACTTTATCAAGACCCGCAACCTGCCCTCCTCCGTCAAGACAGGACTGCCACCAGGAATTGCCAAATCTGCGCGGAGTGCAAACCGCACTTCTACAGGCCAGAGAAAGCGCACCTGATAAAGGCTTTCCGTCCCTTTGAACGCCTCAGTATGGACTTCAAAGGCCCCCTCCCCTCCACCAACCGCAATACGTACTTCCTGAACGTGATTGACGAGTACTCCCGGTTCCCATTCGCCATCCCCTGCCCCGACATGACCGCAACCACCGTCATCAAGGCCCTCCATAGCATCTTTACGCTGTTCGGGTACCCCGCTTACATACATCGTGATAGGGGGTCCTCCTTTATGAGCGATGAACTGCGTCAATTCCCGCTCAGCAAGGGCATTGCCTCGAGCAGGACGACCAGTTACAACCCCCGGGGTAACGGACAGGTAGAGAGGGAGAACGGAACGGTCTGGAAGACCGTCCTACTGGCCCTACGGTCCAGGAATCTCCCAGTCTCCCGCTGGCAGGAAGTCCTCCCGGATGCCCTCCACTCCATCCGGTCACTGCTTTGTACCACGACCAACCAAACACCTCACGAGCGTCTCCTTGTCTTCCCCAGGAAGTCCACCTCTGGGACCTCGCTCCCAACCTGACTGGCAGCTCCCGTACCCATCCTGCTCTGAAAACACGTGCGGGCGCACAAGTCGGACCAGTTGGTCGAGAGGGTCCATCTTCTCTACGCTAACCCCCAGTATGCCTACGTGGCGTACCCCGAGGGCCGACAAGATACGGTCTCCCTACGAGACCTGGCACCCACCGGATCCCCACGTACACCCCAGCCTTCAGTCCCACCCTCCCTCCCACCAGGGCTCCTGGTGGCGACCGGCTTACAGTTGGGGGTGAGGTTCGCGAATAGTGAGGAGGGTGCAACTTTCAGTGTTGCAAGGCTGCATACTGTGAGGGGGGGCAAGGGTCTGCCGAACTTCAGGGTCAGGCTTCGGTGGCTGTATTGGATATCCAGACCGAGCAGCAGAGGGGCGCAGAGGTGAGGGAGGGTATAGAGCTTGAAGTGAGCGTATTCGGCGCCCTGGATCACGAGATCCGCAATACCGAATCACTTGATTTGGACCGAGTGGGACCTGGAGGTGAGGGCGATGGTTTGGGAGGCGGGATAGGTGCGCGAGGAGCAGCGCCTTACCGTTTCTGGGTGGATAACGCTCTCCGTGCTCCTGGAGTCGAAGAGGCAGGGAGTGTCGCACTCGTTGATCTGGACCTCATCATGGAATTCTGCTGGTGCTTTGGCCGCGATTGGTCGAGGGTGATCGCTCCCAGTTGCGGGTAGTCCGAGTCCTCAGCCGAGTCGGATTCACAAAACGGCCGCCGCCGTCAGTCACACGTGTCGGGCCTAGAAGGTGATCGCCATCAAGATGGCTTGCCCCATGACTCGCATGAGGCCGATGACGGGTCTGAAAGGGGCGTGCCTGGCCGGTGCGCAGCCGCGTTGTGGGGCCTGCGGGCCTGTGAGCTTGATTTATGGGCCTGGTGATCTTTTTGTTTCTGGGCCTTGGGCCTGGCCAGGCAGACCCTTGCGAAATGCCCCTTCTTCCCGCTGTCACTGCAGATGGCGGAGCGGGCTGGGCAGCGTGGACATGGGTGCTGGCCCTGCCCACAGAAATAGCACGGTGTGCCCCCGGTCTGGGCGGGTCGCTACGCGGCACAGGCCCGTAGCGTGGCCAAGTCTGGGGAAGTCCGAGGGGGGGCTCGCAATGTCCGCGGGGTACGTGCCTAGGTTGTGGCGGGCCACTTCAAGCGAGGTGGCAAGCGTTACCGTGTCCTGAAGGTCTTATGCCTCATTTTCAAGAAGTCGCTGCCTGATATAGGTAGAACGGATGCCGGACACGAACGCGTCTCGGATGTGCAGGTTCATGTGGACTTCCGCCGTCACGTCCTGATGATTACAGTTCCTGGTGAGCGCGATATGCTTTTCCACGTACTCGTCCAGCATTTTCCCTGAGTGCTGCCGGCAGGTAGACAGCAGGTGCCGTGCATATACCTCGTTTATGAGTTTGATGAAATGCTTTCGCAGGATCTTGATTGCCTCGTCGTACGTGGTCGCTTTATCGATCATGGCGGAGATTCTATCGCTCACCCGGGCGTGGAGTAGGCGCAGCTTGCGTGGCCCTAGGACGGGAGTTTCCGAGGATTCCAGGTAGGCCTCGAAGCAGCGGATCCAGTACTTATAAATTTCTTTGGCCTCTGGTGTCCGTGCTTCCAGGTTGAGCTTTTCAGGCTTGAGACCGGCGTCCATCCTAACATAATCTGTTTATTAAATTGTAGTACCCTCAATAACGACACGAGTATAGAATGGTAAAAGCAGGCTTTAATAAACAGAAAACTAGTCAGTGACTGAGACGTGTGCTTACTGAGTACCACCTACAGGGCGTCACCTTACATATGGCTCCCTGGTGGGCGGAGCCTGAGGCGGAGTCACCCAGGGTTCCAAACCCGGTCTTAAAGGGGCATCACCTACATGGTATTAAGGGGACTGTAACCATTCATCACAGGAGGGCAGTAGAGCGGAGATGTTGATTGGCTGTTGTGGGGCAAATTTGCATACAACCGTGTGGTCACCCTAACTTGAAGGTGCACCTGTGCAAGAGACCCTAGCTGTTCAAGTGAAGACAAGCATCCAGCAGAAGACAGTAGAGTGGAGCTGCTGATTGGCTGTTGCGGGGGAAATTTGCATACGTCCGTGTGGTCACCCTATCTTGAAGGTGGTTTGTGGAGGAGCTGTTGTCAAGTGACAGTTAAACCCGAAACACTTTTTCAGTGTTTCCCTCCCTACTCCTCCAACCAAAAAACAACAGCCACTGTAAAGATCAAGAGGAAGGCTCGAGGGCAGGTAGAAATAGAAAGAAGTTGAACCGTGATGTCACAACCTGCAGGTAAGGGATTGGCTGGTGACTGGTAAGTAGTTTTCATTTTATTTTCCCTCAGGTATTATCGTGCGGGGTGCAGAGTTTGCTGAGTGAGTGCTTGGGGAGAAGGGGAGTGAATAACAGGTAAGCTCTTTCTTTCTCTTTTTTTATCCAGAGGGGATGATAGGGAAGGTAGTGCAATGTTCCCCCTGCAGAAAATTTGAGGTGAGCGACGCCGTCAGTGTCCCTGCTGATTTCATCTGTGGGAAGTGCACCCATCTCCAGCTCCTCAGAAACTGCGTTAGGGAACTGGAGCTGGAGCTGGATGAACTTCGGATCATTCTGGAGGCAGCGGTGGTCATAGATAGAAGCTTCAGGGATGTAGCTACTCCAAAGAACAAAGATAGATGGGTGACGGTGAGAGGGGCTGGGAGGAAGCAGTCAGTACAGGGATCCCCTGTGGTCGTTCCCCTTAGTAACAAGTATACCACTTTGGATACTGTTGGGGGGGGGGACTTACCAGGGGGAAGCCATGGGGTACAGGTCTCTGGCACAGAGTCTGTCCCTGTTGCTCAGAAGGGAAGGGGGGAGAGGAGTGGAGCATTATTCATTGGAGACTCGATAGTCAGGGGGATAGATAGGAGATTCTGTGGGAACGAGAGAGACTCGCGGTTGGTGTGTTGCCTTCCAGGTGCCAGGGTGCGTGATGTCGGGATCCTTAAGGGGAGGGGGAGCAGCCCCGAATCGTGGTCCACAGAGGTACTAACGACATATGTAGGGATAGGGATGTAAGGCAGGAATTCAGGGAGCTAGGGTGGAAACTTAGATCTAGGACAAACAGAGTTATTATCTCTGGGTTGTTACCCGTGCCACGTGCTAGCGAGATGAGGAATAGGGAGAGAGAAGAGTTGAACACGTGGCAACAGGGCTGGTGCAGGAGTGAGGGTTTCAGATTTCTGGATAATTGGAGCTCATTCTGGGGTCGGTGGGACCTCTACAAATGGGATGGTCTACGCCTGAACCAGAGGGGTACCAATATCCTGGGGGGAAAATTTGCTAATGCTCTTCGGAAGAGTTTAAACTATTTCAGCAGGGGCTTGGGAACCTGAATTGTAGCTCCAGTATACAGGAGGTTGAGAGTAGTGAGGTCATGAGTAAGGTTTCAAAGTTGCAGGAGTGTACTGGCAGTCAGGAAGGTGGTTTAAAGTGTGCCTTCTTCAATGCCAGGAGCATCCGGAATAAGGTGGGTGAACTTGCGGCATGGGTTGATACCTGGGACTTCGATGTTATGGCCATTTCGGAGACATGGATAGAGCAGGGACAGGGATGTTTGTTGCAGGTGCCAGGGTTTAGATATTTCAGTAAGCTCAGGGAAGGTGGTAAAAGAGGGGGAGGGGTGGCATTGTTAGTCAAGGACAGTATTACGGTGGCAGAAAGGACGTTTGATGAGGACCCGTCTACTGAGGTAGTATGGGCTGAGGTTAGAAACAGGAAAGGAGAGGTCACCCTGTTAGGGGTTTTCTATAGGCCTCTGAAAAGTTCCAGAGATGGGGAGGAAAGGATTGCAAAGATGATTCTGGATAGGAGCGAAAGCAACAGGGTAGTTGTTATGGGGGACTTTAACTTTCCAAATATTGACTGGAAACGCTATAGTTCGAGTACTTTAGATGGGTCCGTTTTTGTCCAATGTGTGCAGCAGGGTTTGCTGACACAGTATGTAGATAGGCCAACGAGAGGCGAGGCCATATTGGATTTGGTACTGGGTAATGAACCAGGACAGGTGTTAGATTTGGAGGTAGGTGAGTACTTTGGTGACAGTGACCACAATTCGATTACATTTACTTTAGTGATGGAAAGGGATAGGTCTATACCGCAGGGCAAGAGTTATATCTGGGGGAAAGGCAATTATGATGCGATGAGGCGAGACTGAGGATGCATCGGATGGAGAGGAAAACTGCAGGGGATGGGCACAATGGAAATGTGGAGCTTGTTCAAGGAACAGCTACTGCATGTCCTTGATAAGTATGTACCTGTCAGGCAGGGAGGAAGTGGTCGAGCAAGGGAACCGTGGTTTACTAAATCAGTCGAAACACTTGTCAAGAGGAAGAAGGAGGCCTATGTAAAGATGAGACATGAAGGTTCAGTTAGGGTGCTCGAGAGTTACAAGTTAGCTAGGAAGGACATAAAGAGAGAGCTAAGAAGAGCCAGGAGGGGACATGAGAAGTCTTTGGCAGGTATAAGTAAGGGGAGTAGAGACAACCCCGGTAACTATAGACCAGTGAGCCTTACTTCTATTGTGGGCACAATCTTGGAAAGGTTTATAAGAGATAGGATGTATAATCATCTAGAAAGGAATAATTTGATTAGAGATAGTCAACACGGTTTTGTGAAGGGTAGGTCGTGCCTCACAAACCTTATTGAGTTCTTTGACAAGGTGACCAAACAGGTGGATGAGGGTAAAGCAGTTGATGTGGTGTATATGGATTTTAGTAAAGCGTTTGATAAGGTTCCCCACGGTAGGCTACTGCAGAAAATACGGAGGCATGGGATTCAGGGTGAATTAGCAGTATGAATCAGAAATTGGCAAGCTGGAAGAAGACGTGGTGATTGATGGGAAATGTTCAGACTGGAGTCCAGTTACTAGTGGTGTACCACAAGGATCTGTTTTGGGGCCACTGCTGTTTGTTATTTTTATAAATGGCCTGGAGGAGGGCGTAGAAGGATGGGCGAGTAAATTTGCAGATGACACTAAAGTCGGTGGAGTTGTGGACAGTGCGGAAGGATGTTACAAGTTACAGAGGGACATAGATAAGCTGCAGCGCTGGGCTGAGAGGTGGCAAATGGAGTTTAATGCAGAAAAGTGTGAAGTGATTCATTTTGGAAGGAATAACAGGAAGACAGAGTACTGGGCTAATGGTGAGATTCTTGGCAGTGTGGATGAGCAGAGAGATCTCGGTGTCCATGTACATAGATCCCTGAAAGTTGCCACCCAGGTTGAGAGGGTTGTTAAGAAGGCGTACGGTGTGTTTGCTTTTATTGGTAGAGGGATTGAGTTTCGGAGCCATGAGGTCATGTTGCAGGTGTACAACACTCTGGTGCGGCCGCATTTGGAGTATTGCGTGCAATTCTGGTCGCCGCATTATAGGAAGGATGTGGAAGCATTGGAAAGGGTGCAGAGGAGATGTACCAGAATGTTGCCTGATATGGAGGGAAGATCTTATGAGGAAAGGCTGAGGGACTTGAGGCTGCTTTCGTTAGAGAGAAGAAGGTTAAGAGGTGACTTAATTGAGGCATACAAGATGATCAGAGGATTGGATAGGGTGGACAGTGAGAGCCTTTTTCCTTGGATGGTGATGTCTAGCACGAGGGGACATAGCTTTAAATTGAGGGGAGATAGATATAAGACAGATGTCAGAGGTAGGTTCTTTACTCATAGAGTAGTAAGGGCGTGGAATGCCCTGCCTGCAACAGTAGTGGACTCGCCAACACTAAGGGCATTAAAATGGTCATTGGATAGACATATGAACGATAAGGGAATAGTGTAGATGGGCTTTAGATTGTTTGCACAGGTCGGCGCAACATCGAGGGCCGAAGTGCCTGTACTGCGCTGTAATGTTCTATCTATCTATCTAGGAGGTCTCAATATTCTGGAAAATAACAAGATGCAGTGATCAATTCTTGCTACAATTTTGAATGTAAAGTATCCATTGCTCAACAAATTGTATTCAAAAATTATCTTCAAAAAATGGTGTGAATAAATATTTAATCAGAAAAAATTCAAGCTATGAAACAACAGAGAATGGAAAACTCCATTCATACAATTCTTTCAACAACTGCAGAAACTGTTGGGATGAAGGAAAAAACAAAAACAACAGATGGCATTTTGCACCCCCATCCACGGAGGGATGTATTGAGAGGGAGAGGTTGTTTGGCCTGCCCACTCTTTGCCAATCAAAGTCATCAAGTGACTATTTAATGGCAATTTAAGGGCCTCTTTCTCCCGCCACTGGTATCTTACCCGTGGCATGGGAGCACTTTGCCACCTGGGGAGGCTGCCCAGTAAAGGTCGAAAGCCTTCCGATAGGATCAACGCCGGCTTCCTCGAGAATGAGCCAGCTATGGCTGGTCTCCCCAGCCCCTGTCCAGCGACAATGGAGCAGAACTAGCCACAAAGATCACCCCCACTGGAATTCAGCCCATGCCTTCACAGCTGATCCCTTACGCCTTGCTAGGGCTGCCTGATTAGTCCGAATCATCCCCCAGGCTCCCACTTACCTGAATTCTGGGTCTGCTCCTTTGTCGGCAGCCAGGGGTTCTTTGTAGGGCCAAAAAGCCTCTGCTCCCTGTGATGCTGCTGGGTCAGAAAAGCTGCCGGCCCACAGAGGGATTGAAGGCACGACTTTCGGCAACTCATTGCCCGAGCAGCATAAAATATAGTTGTGCCTTCCAGGGCTGGCAGAGGCAGGCTTGCCCAACATTCTGTTCAATGGGTGAGGCACCACCTCCACGACAAATGTAGGCCAACCAATTCACCCAAAGCAAGATCCCACAAAAAACAATTTGCTAATCACCAGTTAATCTATTTTAAGGGTTTTGGTTGAGTGTTAAATGTTTTTAAGTGTTAAATGTTGGTCAGGACATGGGGGTGTGAGTGAATATAATAATAATCTTTATTGTCACAAGTAGGCTTACATTAACACTGCAATGAAGTTACTGTGAAAAGCCCCCAGTCGCCACACTCTGGCACCTGTTCGAGTACACAGAGGGAGAATTCAGAATGTCCAAATTACCTAACAGCACATCTTTCAGGACTTGTGGGAGGAAACCGGAGCACCTGGAGGAAACCCACACAGACACGGGGAGAACGTGCAGACTCCGCACAGTCACCCAAGCCGGGAATTGATCCAGGGACCTTGGTGCTGAGAAGCATCAGTGCTAACCACTGTGCTACCATGCCGCCCTCTATTTAATATTACTCTGGGATCTTCTACATCAACCAGAATGTGTGGTTGGGCCCGAATTTAGCACCTCATCTAAAAGGTGTAAGTGGCAGCTGCAAATTCCTTCCGTGGATTTTGGCAGGGTAGGGGTGGGGGAGGGCAGTGGGGTGATAATTCTCTTTCAACCCCTATGTTTCCATCTGTTTTTGTACAATGATTATCTCTCAGGCATGTGGATACTCATTGCCACTATGGAAAATAGAGAATTATCGGCAGAGTCTCTGCCAATGCACAAGTATACTTTTCAACTGCATTGTACAGGGAAATCACATTGTTACAAACTTCTGGGCACCAATTCTATTTGTGAGAGACTTTAACGGTGATTTACCAGGATCATCCGCCACGGATGCATATCCCATTAAGGCCACTAAATCTCATGAGAAGGCCATAACGAAATTTGTGTCAGGGCAATCTCGGTTTGAGATCTTCTGTGTGGGCTGCTGGCCTCTGTATTGTTTCTCTTACGAATAAGTATCTTTCCTGTTTCCAATGAAGTCTGTGAAAGTACATCATCACATCTGACGACGAGGATACAATTATCAGAACACTGCCTCTGACCCGACCCCAGCTGGTTTAATCGAAATCCGAAGAAAAAAGTGCACATCAGAATGCCACTGAGAGATTGCCAGACTCAGAGTAATGTAGAATCAGAAAAGGCAGACCGTTCCAAGTTGCGTGGGCAACAGAAAGAAAACAGCAAGGCCCCTGGGTCAGAATTCCCAAGAAGGGTGAGCAAAGTACATACTTCCACTAACATTGTAGACGAGGTTGTTAGGGGCGCCCAGTGCATTGGAAAGGCTGAGAGACAGACGCAGAACAAGCCTGAATTGACCTGTGGAAAAAAAAATGCCCCTAAGGAGCGATGGCGAGTTCGCCAGAAGTGCGGGAAAATGAAGAGGCTGAAGCTGACAGGCTCGCGGTCGGAGCAGAGCCTGCCAGGATTCCGTGGGTGGGGTCTGTGCCCTTGGACCTCGAGAATTTTGGATCTCCCAGTGAAATTGACAGAAATGGACTCTCCAAACGGGCAGAAGAAGAAAAAGAAACTGGAGATCGCTGAGCGAACTGTCCATCAGTACAAGTGAAGCTTAAAAAATGTAAAAGATCAACAAAAGTAGCCTGGTTCCGGCCAAAACTATAAAAAGCTCAGGAAGAACTCAGAAAGAAAATTAGCAGCTACTGACAGTTCAGTGAAAGAAAAATACAATTTTAAACTGGTAATACATTTAAAGAGGCAATGCAAAATCATAGAATTTACAGTGCAGAAGGAGGCCATTCGGCCCATCGAGTCTGTACCGGCTCTTAGAAAGAGCACCCTACTTAAGCCCATGCCTTCACCCTATCCCCGTAACCCAGTTACCCCACCTGACCTTTGTTGGACCGAAAGAGCTATTTTATCATGGCCAATCCACCTAACCTGCACATCCTCTGGACTGTGGGAGGACACCAGAGCACCCAGAGAAAATTCACGCAGACACAGCGAGAAAGTGCAAACTCCACACGGATAGTCACCTGAGACGGGAATTGGACCCGGGTCCCTGGAGCTGTGAGGCACATTTATACAATGCTAACCACTGTGCCACCGTGCCACGATTCAAGATCTCAAGGAGAGGCAATGGAAGACCTCAAAGAAGAGGCAACATAGAACACAGAAAGAGAGCACTGAAATACACCAGGAGAAGGGCAATAAGAAATGAAATGAAAATCGCTTATTGTCACAAGTAGGCTTCAATGAAGTTACTGTGAAAAGCCCTCCCACAAGTGTCAGGAAAAGCCCTTCAATGAAGTTACTGTGAAAAGCCCCTAGTTGCCATATTCTGGCACCTGTTCAGGGTGGCTGGTACGGGAATCAAACCATGCTGCTGGCCTGCTTTGGTTTGCTTTAAAAGCCAGTGATTTAGCCCAGTGAGCTAAACCAGCCCCAGAGACTATCATTGTGGAAACAAGTCAACACTTTGTCAGAGACGGGTGTCAGGAATTTGGAAAGCTAACAAGATTAACAGTGAACTTGACATGAAAATAAAATAACAGAAAAATAACAACAGTAGCAGGCACAGCGAGAGATAATGAGATGTGATTTGCCCAGTAACAAGATTAGCAGGAGCCTTGCGGCTTTGAAGTGCGAGTGACCATATCAAAAACATTGGACGTGGTTTAGCCACCGCATTATATCCGGCGCAGATCTGGGCGCACCAGTTAAATAGCGGGAAAGGAACTTCCGGTGAGGGGGATGTGCTGAGTGGCACAGGGAAGGTGGCTCTCCTCCGGAAACTCCAAAAATCAGCAATTTTTATACAAAAATAGCCAGCCAAACTGTTGAATCCCCCCTCGTTCCCCCCTCCACCCCCCCCCCCCCCCCCCGCCCCCTAGACACAGAAGTAGCAAAGTTGGTGGTGACGCGAGGGGCACTGAAGGGGAAAGTGAAGGACCAGGAGAATGGGTCGTGCCATCAGAACCTCCGTATCATGGGCCTGCCGGATGGCATCGAGGGCAGGATCCCCACAGAATATGTAGCACAGATGCTGGGTAACCTGCTAGGAATGGAGAGCTTTCCCAAACCCCCAGAGTTAGACAGAGCCCACAGGTCATTCCAGCCAAAACCTAAAGCGGGAGAGCAGCCAAGGGCCGTAACAGTGAAGCTGCACCAATACCAGGACTGGGAAAGATCCTGAAATGGGCAAGGCAAACTTGGTCCTGCCAGTGGGAGGGCCAATCAATCCCATTCTACCAGCATGTTGGGGCCAACCTGGCCAAGCATCGTGCTGAATTTAATAAAGGAGGCGGTGAGAGCAGAGAGGTGCAGAAACAGGTGAGGGTGGAGAGAGGTGGAGGAAGAACAGAACGGGTGAGGGAAAGCAGGGATTGCACCCAGGGGAGAGTCACCACACTAGTGGGCAAGCCAGTACAGGGAGGTATGGGTGAAGGGGGGGGGGGCTGCAACACAGCTTCCGACATGAGGGGGGGGGGGGGGAATAGCATTAGAAAATAGGGGAAGAGGGGAAAAGACAGGAGGGAAGAAAGAGTGGTGGGCCCACAGGGGCATGGAGAGTTGGGGGCAGGAGGGGAGGGTAGACTCAAGAAGGGGAACCGGAGGGGCAGGGGGGATGGGCAGAATGCTGTCTACTACAGGTCGCACATGGTGGCAGCGTAAACAGCGATACCAAGAGAGGCCATCTTGCTGGACCCCAAAGGAAAGGGAAACACAGGAGTGCAGGTCTCAGCCACATGGAATGAATGGCAAAGATGGCCATCTTGGGTTGCCCCTGGACAAAAGGGCGCTGCGACATGGAAAGTACAGTGTTCGCGACCACCCTGGATGGCCTCCAAACAAGGGAAACACCGGAATGCAGGGGCGCATCCACAAGATAAGTATAGTTGACCCCGTAGGAAGTGGGGGGCATAAGACCCCATCAGGATAGTCACCTGGAACGTCAGGGGACTCAATGGCCCAGTGAAAAGATCCAGATTCTTCACCCACCTGAAAAGCCAGAAGGCCGATGTTATCTTCCTCCAGGAGACACACCTGAGGGAGAAGGACGGACTGCGGGTAAGGAAGAGCTGGGTGGGTCAAACATACCAATCATGTTATGGGACAAGGGCTAGGGGGAAGGCCATACTACTGAACAAGAGGACAGCCTTCACTGCGACAAAAACAGGTCCGGACCCAGGGAGACGGATGTCATGGTTGGTGGTGCCCTGGAAGGGGCACCGATGGTCCTGATAAATATATACACCTCTGAACTGGGGCGATGCGGAATTCATGAAAAAAACCATGGCAGAAGTTCCTAACATAGACAAACACAGACTCATCGTGGGACAGGGGACTTTAACCGCATACAGGCCCCAGGGGCGGACAGATATACTCCCAAATCGGGGAAACTAACAAATATGGCAAAGGAGCTGAACACCTTCAAGGAGAAGATGGGGCAGTGGACACTTGGAGGTTCCCTAACCCAGGAGAGAGAAAGTTCTCCTCCTTCTCCCTGGTCCACAGAGTCTACTTGAGGATCGCCTTTTTTGTAGTGAAGCACCACTGGAACTGGGAGAAGCCATTGAGAGCATCAACACCATGCAGGCGGGGAAAATGCCGAGGCCAGATGGGTTCGCAGTGGACTTCTACTAAAGATTTGTGCCAGCACAGGCCCCACACATGCAGGCGATGTTCGCAGATTCGCTAGTAGTTCTCCCTGGTCCACAGAGCTATTTATAGCCCCCTCCCAGGGGATGTTTCGCTGCTTCTAAAATACCCTTATGGTGCATCTTGGCTAGCTTTGAAGGATGGGATTGCAGTCCCACCCGGCAAAAATGGGGGCTGGGTTCCCAATAATGATAATCATTTGAATGAAGGAAATGAGTCCCTCGAACACTGGTTAGCAAATAGAGGGAAAGAGGCTATCATGCAAGGGGCCAAGAAGCATTTAACCCCCAGGAAGGATGTACCCCACCTAGTGACACCTTCCCCTATTAGGCAGCCAGACACTCTGCAAATTAGGAGCGGTAATACATTGCATTGATAATGGAATATTTATGGAACTGTCTCAAATATGAGCTCACCAGCTGCAAAATGTAATAACTTCTGAGCCTGCACCCGATCGCTCTATGTCTGTATTGTATGCTGGCAGCTGAACGTTAACCCTTACAGTACCACTGTTAAAAATATAATTTCAAAAAAAACTGCAGGAAGTCTTACAAAAGATTAATGACCCTTGGGCACAGCTATTAAAACAGCTGATAGAGTCCAGATGAGAGAATATAGTGACCCATTGCACAGCTTGGTATGCTCGTGACGAATGTGATATAAAATAGTTACTTTAGAGATATTAGTTACTGTAATGTAAACATAGGCCGGTCTGATTCTGTTAGTTCACAGACAAAGGATTTCAGAACGCATGGCAAAGCAAGGGGGAGGGGTGTCCAGATAAGGAGGAGAAAAGGATGCTGGGTAATAGGAAGCCAGAGGAAGGGATGAGAAGTGAGCCAATCAGGATGTATGGCCAGGTCAGGAGGGGTATAGGATGACCTATGGGAATCGTGTATGTGAAACTTGATGCCATTTGAATGTATTTGCAGAAATCCCTTTGTCTCCTTCTTCATTTGTTTTCCAGGGGTCTAGGAGACTGGTTCTGTGTCCTGTGCCTGTGTGAAATGAATCAGACTTGCAAATCAAATAAAATAATTAATGCTGTACCTGCAAATCCATCTCGACTTTTATTGAGGCCAGACTGACAGGTAAAGAAATTTATATTTGTCATTTGGTGCCGGAAATCCGGGATTTCTCAAGATGGTCATTGGCCAGCTGCGAACTCAGAATTAGACTGATTATGGACGGAAGGAGAGTGGAAAAAGGGGCCCACAAGTATAGCTGGAAAATGACCGCGCATTGCTTTTTCCCCTCTTCTTATCGTCTGATTAGTCTGGTCACTCGCGGTTGGTACAGAAAGATCGTCTCGACGAAATCAAAGGTCAGTCTGGGGATTAGAAAATTAAACTGATGGGATATCATAATTGACAGTTCAGTTTTGGGTTAATTGTGTTGTTGATGAACTGATGGGACATTGGGAGATGGTTCAGTTCTACGAGTGTTGTTGATGAACTGATGAGACATCGGAAAGATGGTTCAGTTCCACGAGTGTTTTTAAAACTATTGTTGATTAAGCTAAAATTGTATCATTGGACTGAAGTGGCGAGAAACGATAAAGTTTAAAACAAACTGGATGCTGCATGTTAGTTAAAGCAGAAGTCTCTCAAAGGGTTAACAGCAGCTTGAGTTAACAGGCAGCTTGTGGCGTAATTGGATACCTTTCCTTCGAGTCAGTGAACTCCAGCAAAGTTACTTTTTGAATTAATTAAAGGAAACCAGTGGGTTTCTCCACCTCTTTGATAAAAGTTATTATTTTCGAAAGCAATTGATTGAAATTGCCAGAATCTTAAGTTTTACTTACTTGAAATAATGTTTATCTCATTTTATTTGTGAATTAATAGAAACTTAAAGAAACTCACTGACACCATTTTAAAAAGTGTAAATCTGGAGATGACAGTTGACTTTGCTCCGGTATACATCACCGCAGCTAACTGCTCCCTCATTGATAGCAGCCAACATTTTTGTGAATGTAAGAAAAACTTGTTAAAAGAAAAATTGTTAAGATAAAGAATTAATTAAGTTGTAAAAGTTATCCAAGTTTATGTTAAGCAAATCGTAAATTTAGTTCTGAGTTGAGGTCAGAGCTAAGCTTGCAAGTTGCAGTAATTCAATTTGAATTTTCAAACATTTTAAGTTTTAAAAGAACACTGTTAGAACCTTTTCAATAATTTTGCCAAGGAGCAAAAATTGCCATTGGTTATAAATAAGCAAATTTAAAAAAATATATATAATAATAATAAAAAAGAAAGAGCCAAAGTATGAAAGCTAAAGAGTTAATTAGATTATGGAGACAATATTGTCAACATGAGAGGGATAAGATCATGTTATTAAGTTGGCAAGAAAATGCCCTTAAAATGGGGATTCCAATTAGTTTAGAGGAAAAAAACAAAACAATGGGCTACGCAGTTCAATGGCTAGCCTTGCATTGACAGAGACAGAAGATGACGAATTGGACAATTTGACCACGTCGGCTAGGATTCTGACTGCACCTGTAGCATTGTCTGCACTAATTCCAGAACCACCAGAGTATCATAATTTATATCCAGTCACTGCTCCCCAGATTCAAATCATGCCAGCCCCTCCAGCCCCTTCGGTACCATCTTCACTGTCTGAGAGAGAAGGGAAGCCCAATTAGCTCTAGGACCCGATCTCGGACAGCGAGAGAATGGCCTGATCCTATCCAGAAACAATCAAGCATACCACCTAAATCCCTGCAGACCGATAAGGGGGAACAGAAAACTCCGAAAACAAAGGGAGAAGAAAGGGATGGTTCTGAGGAGAAGGAGCTCCCTCTAGTGACAGGGAGGGACGTCAAAGTCTTGGAAGAGCCAGAGGAATTTCTGGAATGTTTTAATGAAATCTACCGTGGTCAGTCAGGCGACCATATCAAAATGGTCAGAATTCCCCTCAATATTGTGCTATGTTAATGTGTTTCCTACCACCTTCCGTGGCTACTGCCGTGAAATGTAATAACATGAATTGGACAGAGAACGACCCTTCCCGAATGGCCAGGGCAGTCAGATTTTATTGGAAGGAGGGTATAGGCCAGGAAGGAGGCTCAGTTACAAAGATTAAGACTAATGAAAAAGGATGATCTGAGATCCCAACCAGCGGCAGAAACGGTGGCTTCCCAGCTGGCACCCCAATATTGTGACTTTGGGTGGGTGGATCAGCAAGGGGGAGGATATCAAACCCACCCAAAGAGACCCTCAGCTCCTCTTTCTAGCCCACCGTAAGTATCAACAGCTTTACAACCGCCGCCCCCTCTGAGGGGCCACTGGTCTACTGGGAGAAAAGGACGGGGCAGATATAGAGGGAGCAATGCATGTTTTAATTGCGGCCGTGCAGATCACTGGCAACAGGGATGCCCCTTTAAAAGACAGGCAGCAGAAGGAGACTACCCGACCCAAAGGAGGGGGTACCCACCAAGGGGAGGACAGATGAGATACATTGACTTCTCCCAGGCAAACCCTTTCCCAACACAGGATTGACTAGCTAATTTAGTCATAAGGACTCTCCAATCGGCCAGGAAACCTATTATCTCTCTGCAGATAGGAGATCAACATCACCCATTTGTAATCGACACTGGAGCAGCCATGTCTTCGGTACAATCAGAACTTCGACTACCACTATCCGACCACACGCAGCATTTGTCGGGGTCCCAAGGACAGGTGTGTGAGTATCCTATCTCTGAACCTGTGACAGTCACTTACGAGAATAAGTCTGCAGATCATCAGTTTGTAGTGACTACTGGATTGGACTGTAACTTGATGGCCCGAGATTTACTGTGTATCTTCCAGTTACAGCTAGAGTGCGGAGACGAAGGGGTGACGGTTGAATCATGGAGGATGAGACAACAGTGCTATATTTCTATCACCCCCCAGTGGTGGACGTTAGACATTGAACATTCACTGCATCATGTTGCAGAATGACAGAACCGGACAAAACAGGGTGTTGGAGGACAAATACCGGCTGTTAATTGGGACCGAATGACCAGTCAAGGTTACAGCCACAGTCACGGGAAAAGAAGGTATGGCCGATTTTGTTACAATACCACCACATTTATGGCCACAATCAGCTTCGGTAAGCCCTCATACTACACGTCAGGTCCACGACCAGTACCATGCCACGGATCTGGGGCCTATGGAAAGGAGGGCAGTGGATCATTCAGACCTTACAGAGAACGCACGTCAAGTCACGCCAGACGGCACTGCCATAAAATATTTTGAGGTCCCTGAAACGATTAACACTCGACTGCAGCATCACCGGGAACGTGATGTATTGGAATATGTCAATCCACAGGTCTGTGCGGAATACCCATCACAAGTGAGAAAGACAAATGTTACACCTATTAACGTAACGATTAAGGACCATGTAAAGCTACCTTCCATTCGGCAATACCCCCTGAAACCCCAAGCTGCCCCGTCTTTAGACAAATTAATC